>NC_034177.2:11263736-11594986 GCF_002021735.2 Oncorhynchus kisutch
CTTCATGGTGTATGTAAGGGGCGGTGGGCGGGGGGCAGTGGGGTTGGGGGGGTGGAAGTGTGTGTGCATGTGCAAGAGAGTGTGAATCATGAGGAAGAAGCTGACTTTTATGAACCCCCTAGCTACCCCCAAACGTATTCCTCCTGCAAATAAAAATGTCAACACCCTGAAATTCCAGAGTTGAATTCTGAAGGTCTGTCAGCGGTAGCTTTTCCCTGCTTCCAATAGCTACATTACCAAAGAGCAGCACCCCCCACTCCTCTGTGCAGACCTCCCATACAGTGGGGAAATTATTTGGAGAATTCAGAGAGGATTTCTTTCAGGCTTTTTGAATGCCAGCATTAAACACATCAGGAAACACACTGTATCGCTGTCAGAGATGAAAGTGGCTATCATAACAGCCTATTGTGACTGAACTACCCCTATTACCATGCCTCGGAACCATGCTCCGGCTGAGTATGCATATAGGAAGATCTCTGACTCGCTCGCTCGACTCACATTCCCTTTGATTCCTATTCTTTTCTCTCTGTCTCTTCCCCATAGTAACTGGAGACTTCTCCCGGCGGGAGGCTCGCTGTGCTCAGTGGCTGCAGAATGGAGCTGACCACTTAGCACAAAGGCTAATCGAATAACTGCCCCAGTGTGGTGCCCGGCATGTGTCCTCCCAGTGGGGTGGGAGACGGCAGCTTGACCAGGGGCTGCAGGTACCTTTCATCCAGACTGGAAGGACAGCTCCAGTGTCCTACTGCTGGAAATGTGTCGTCCCCCTCTGGGTGTCTTTCTGGGAGTGTCAGGCGCTGGGCCCCTGATGAGCCATTTGTTGATATAATAACTCGATTAGGCCCAGGATGGATGACACGGTGGCAGAGAGCCAGCAATCGACGCTCAGGGAGGCCCTGATCAGACTCCTTAACCTCTCCTCAGGAGGCCAGCGTCTCCACCTGCCCTTGGCTAATCACTGACATGACTTACACAGGGCAGCACTCTGGCCGGAGGAAAGGCTGGCTAGGGACAGAGCTGGGGTTAGGCTCAAGTGCCCAGTTAGATATGAATGCTGGCTGGAAGGCAAGGCACCAACTTTAACCCGAAGGGGGATTGGAACATTCAAAGAACATCCATTGGTATTTACACATTTGTTTGTGAAGGAAGCAGAATAAGAATGTTTCACATCGGCATTGTGTATCCCCAATAACTTCCTGGATAAAGCTTCACACATGGCAACATTAACTTCCTGGATAAAGCTTCACACATGGCAACATTAACTTCCTGGATAAAGCTTCACACATGGCAATGTGGTTTGGGGAATCCCTCAACCTGCATTTCAAGGTGATTTCAAAATATGGGTGACATTCCTGTCATGTGACTGAAGCCTCAAACATCCTCATTACTATTGCTCTGTTAAATGGGCGATTGGACTAACACCGCTAGGGTTATTGTAGACATGCAGAGGACTGGTTTATATCAGTCATGTTTTAAAGTGATCACTTCTAGACCATGATGAGAGCCGTATTCAAGATTCCCCTTTATCACAGTGTTAATATCCTTGGGATCTTTTCTCTTCCACCATCTCTTCAGTATTGATCTTGGTTTGTCAGTGTGGCTCACTAGAAGCTTCTAGATTAACTAGATGTCCCTCAACCCTCCAGGGCTTCATTAGCTATCCCAGAGGGGCCCTTGGTGGCCCTCAGCATCCTCTTCCACCCAGGTCTTCACCACCACAAGGAGAGCGCCAAACATCTTTGGACACAATACTTGTCTCTCCTGAAGTTATTTGTGGCGTGACATACTGGGGCCATCTCCGCTTGGGCCAAACAGCGGATTGTGCAGATATGTGAGCGCTAAAGACCAAACAGGAGCCTCCCCTTACCAGCCCCAGCCAAACAGGAGCCTCCCCTTACCAGCCCCAGCCAAACAGGAGCCTCCCCTTACCAGCCCCAGCCAAACAGGAGCCTCCCCTTACCAGCCCCAGCCAAACAGGAGCCTCCCCTTACCAGCCCCAGCCAAACAGGAGCCTCCCCTCACCAGCCCCAGCCAAACAGGAGCCTCCCCTTACCAGCCCCAGCCAAACAGGAGCCTCCCCTTACCAGCCCCAGCCAAACAGGAGCCTCCCCTTACCAGCCCCAGCCAAACAGGAGCCTCCCCTCACCAGCCCCAGCCAAACAGGAGCCTCCCCTTACCAGCCCCAGCCAAACAGGAGCCTCCCCTCACCAGCCCCAGCCAAACAGGAGCCTCCCCTTACCAGCCCCAGCCAAACAGGAGCCTCCCCTTACCAGCCCCAGCCAAACAGGAGCCTCCCCTTACCAGCCCCAGCCATTGAGGAGCTCGGAACTTTAGAAAGGACACCAATCAAAGGCCGGCCCCTCTGTGTCTCAATGACTCCTCTCTTTGTTGCCTCCTCGGCCCCCATAAAGGAAGAGGGACGCTCTTGTTTGCCCAGGAGGTGGTTTAATGGCCCCGGGTGGAACAATGGCACCACATTCAAGCCCGACAGAGGGGCTCATTATATGGGTCCATCCCAAAGCGCGGGGTCCAGAGACGTTCCCACTGGGGCCGAGGGTGAATGGCGTCAATGGGCGGGGAGGGTCGTTGAGAGGGAGAAAGGAGGCCATTGAGGTGACAAGCAGGTTCCATCTGCCCCCAGTGCCTCCTCACCTTGCATCTCGACAGGCAGGGGCCTCTCAGCTCACAATGGGTCAATTTTGTGTGTTGGGCTGGCTTAAAATGCTCACTTTAGAAGAGGCCATTGAGGGAAATATCAACACCAAGGACCATGGAATGGAGCATTCATCCACTCTGGACCCCTTCCCCTTCCTTTCAGACCTTTTTTCCTTTTCCTTCCATTCAAGGCGCTTCTCTCATCCCCAAAACTTCAGACCGCGCCATTTTTCCCAGACCTTGCAAAGGGGCGGATGACAAGAATTAAGTTAGTTCTGCCCCAGCCCTCTGGTTTTGTCCCCTCTTAGCCATGGCAGGTATCTGGGGCGGTGACGAAATGGATCATCAATCAAAAGCAGCTCTCTCATGGTTTGACACCAACGCCAAGTCCCTCAGTGGCTGATATTAGATACTGTCTAATACCTTAGTGTCAAAAGCTTAACTTGAGGTTTGAGCGTGTACCTCAGGAAGTTCCAGTAGAGTTTGCGTAATTAACTTGGATCTATATTAGACTATTTCTCCAAGTGACTGGACCGAGACCACGAAGGCCTGTAGTAGATAGATAATAATGTCCTGTATCAACTTGATGTGAGAAATACAATGACATGTCTTCTCTGTACATGTGTGACCTGTTATGACATCATCATGGAGAAAATACTTCTGATTGGCCATTTGATCATCTTATAATGGTACCACAGAGCACATGAGGGGCGGCAGGGTAGCCTAGTGGTTAGAGCGTTGGACTAGTATCCGGAAGGTTGCAAGTTCAAACCCCTGAGCTGACAAGGTACAACTCTTTTGTTCTGTCCCTGAACAGGCAATTAACACACTGTTCCTAGGCTGTCATTGAAAATAAGAATATGTTCTTAACTGACCTAGTTAAATAAATAATAAAATGAAGTATGCTTACATTACCCCTATGGCACACATTCATCTAATTTGACTGTCTCGGTGTGTGAAAATGGTGCTATTGTCTTGAAGATTCGTATCAGAAGGCTATGAAATGATGACAATACATCACACATGCACTTCACTTAGTTTGCACTTGGTGCTTAATTAATGCAAACATGCTCGCATGCTTTCACACGCACACACACACACAAACCCATGCACACGCACACTAAAAACGCCTGGGTATCTACTACAGCCTTGTAAATAGCCTGGAAATATAGTCAATGTCAATGTTGGTATGCCAAGCAACTTTCTTCCTTTTTCAGGGGACACAGTCTGCACTGTCCCATAGCCTCATCCCAGGTCCTCTTCCCAGCTCTCTGGCACCCCAAAAGGGAGGCTGTTGGGAAAGTAGTAGAGGTCAAGGTGAAGGGCTACGGGGAGTAGCAGTCCTCCAGCTCTACTCTCCTCCTCTTCCTGGGATCTGTCTGGTAACTCTAATGAACTTATCGTCTGCAGCAGAGGTAACTCTGGCTCTTCCTTTCCTGTGGCGGTCCTCATGAGAGCCAGGTAACTCTAATGAACTTATCCTCTGCAGCAGAGGTAACTCTGGCTCTTCCTTTCCTGTGGCGGTCCTCATGAGAGCCAGGTAACTCGAATGAACATATCCTCTGTAGCATAGGTTACTCTGGCTCTTCCTTTCCTGTGGCGGTCCTCATGAGAGCCAGGTAACTCTAATGAACTTATCCTCTGCAGCAGAGGTAACCCTGGCTCTTCCTTTCCTGTGGCAGTCCTCATGAGAGCCAGGTAACTCTAATGAACTTATCCTCTGCAGCAGAGGTAACTCTGGCCCTTCCTTCCCTGTGGCGGTCCTCATGAGAACCAGGTAACTCTAATGAACTTATACTCTGCAGCAGAGGTAACTCTGGCCCTTCCTTTCCTGTGGCGGTCCTCATGAGAGCCAGGTAACTCTAATGAACGTATCCTCTGCAGCAGAGGTAACTCTGGCTCTTCCTTTCCTGTGGCGGTCCTCATGAGAGCCAGGTAACTCTAATGAACATATCCTCTGTAGCAGAGGTAACTCTGGCTCTTCCTTTCCTGTGGCGGTCCTCATGAGAGCCAGGTAACTCTAATGAACGTATCCTCTGTAGCATAGGTAACTCTGGCACTTCCTTTCCTGTGGCGGTCCTCATGAGAGCCAGGTAACTCTAATGAACTTATCCTCTGCAGCAGAGGTAACTCTGGCTCTTCCTTTCCTGTGGCAGTCCTCATGAGAGCCAGGTAACTCTAATGAACTTATCCTCTGCAGCAGAGGTAACTCTGGTTCTTCCTTTCCTGTGGCGGTCCTCATGAGAGCCAGGTAACTCTAATGAACATATCCTCTGTAGCAGAGGTAACTCTGGCTCTTCCTTTCCTGTGGCGGTCCTCATGAGAGCCAGGCAACTCTAATGAACGTATCCTCTGTAGCAGAGGTAACTCTGGCTCTTCCTTTCCTGTGGCGGTCCTCATGAGAGCCAGGTAACTCTGGCTCTTCCTTTTCTGTGGCGGTCCTCATGAGAGCCAGGTAACTCTGGCTCTTCCTTTCCTGTGGCGGTCCTCATGAGAGCCAGGTAACTCTAATGAACGTATCCTCTGCAGCAGAGGTAACTCTGGCTCTTCCTCTCCTGTGGCGGTCCTCATGAGAGCCAGGTAACTCTAATGAACATATCCTCTGTAGCAGAGGTAACTCTGGCTCTTCCTTTCCTGTGGCAGTCCTCATGAGAGCCAGGTAACTCTAATGAACTTGTCCTCTGCAGCAGACGTAACTCTGGCTCTTCCTTCCCTGTGGCGGTCCTCATGAAAACCAGGTAACTCTAATGAACTTATACTCTGCAGCAGAGGTAACTCTGGCCCTTCCTTTCCTGTGGCGGTCCTCATGAGAGCCAGGTAACTCTAATGAACTTATCCTCTGCAGCAGAGGTAACTCTGGCTCTTCCTTTCCTGTGGCGGTCCTCATGAGAGCCAGGTAACTCCAATGAACATATCCTCTGTAGCAGAGGTAACTCTGGCTCTTCCTTTCCTGTGGCGGTCCTCATGAGAGCCAGGTAACTCTAATGAACGTATCCTCTGTAGCAGAGGTAACTCTGGCACTTCCTCTCCTGTGGCGGTCCTCATGAGAGCCAGGTAACTCTAATGAACGTATCCTCTGCAGCAGGGGTAACTCTGGCTCTTCCTTTCCTGTGGCGGTCCTCATGAGAGCCAGGTAACTCTGGCTCTTCCTTTTCTGTGGCGGTCCTCAGGAGAGCCAGGTAACTCTGGCTCTTCCTTTCCTGTGGCGGTCCTCATGAGAGCCAGGTAACTCTAATGAACTTATACTCTGCAGCAGAGGTAACTCTGGCTCTTCCTTTCCTGTGGCGGTCCTCATGAGAGCCAGGTAACTCTAATGAACGTATCCTCTGCAGCAGAGGTAACTCTGGCTCTTCCTCTCCTGTGGCGGTCCTCATGAGAGCCAGGTAACTCTAATGAACATATCCTCTGTAGCAGAGGTAACTCTGGCTCTTCCTTTCCTGTGGCAGTCCTCATGAGAGCCAGGTAACTCTAATGAACTTGTCCTCTGCAGCAGACGTAACTCTGGCTCTTCCTTCCCTGTGGCGGTCCTCATGAGAACCAGGTAACTCTAATGAACTTATACTCTGCAGCAGAGGTAACTCTGGCTCTTCCTTTCCTGTGGCGGTCCTCATGAGAGCCAGGTAACTCCAATGAAAATATCCTCTGTAGCAGAGGTAACTCTGGCTCTTCCTTTCCTGTGGCGGTCCTCATGAGAGCCAGGTAACTCTAATGAACGTATCCTCTGTAGCAGAGGTAACTCTGGCACTTCCTTTCCTGTGGCGGTCCTCATGAGAGCCAGGTAACTCTAATGAACGTATCCTCTGCAGCAGAGGTAACTCTGGCTTGTCCTTTCCTGTGGCAGTCCTCATGAGAGCCAGGTAACTCTAATGAACGTATCCTCTGCAGCAGGGGTAACTCTGGCTCGTCCTTTCCTGTGGCTGTCCTCATGAGAGCCAGGTAACTCTAATGAACGTATCATCTGCAGCAGAGGTAACTCTGGCTTGTCCTTTCCTGTGGCAGTCCTCATGAGAGCCAGGTAACTCTAATGAACGTATCCTCTGCAGCAGGGGTAACTCTGGCTCTTCCTTTCCTGTGGCGGTCCTCATGAGAGCCAGGTAACTCTGGCTCTTCCTTTTCTGTGGCGGTCCTCAGGAGAGCCAGGTAACTCTGGCTCTTCCTTTCCTGTGGCGGTCCTCATGAGAGCCAGGTAACTCTAATGAACTTATACTCTGCAGCAGAGGTAACTCTGGCTCTTCCTTTCCTGTGGCGGTCCTCATGAGAGCCAGGTAACTCTAATGAACATATCCTCTGTAGCAGAGGTAACTCTGGCTCTTCCTTTCCTGTGGCAGTCCTCATGAGAGCCAGGTAACTCTAATGAACTTATCCTCTGCAGCAGAGATCACTCTGGCCCTTCCTTCCCTGTGGCGGTCCTCATGAGAACCAGGTAACTCTAATGAACTTATACTCTGCAGCAGAGGTAACTCTGGCCCTTCCTTTCCTGTGGCGGTCCTCATGAGAGCCAGGTAACTCTAATGAACTTATCCTCTGCAGCAGAGCTAACTCTGGCTCTTCCTTTCCTGTGGCGGTCCTCATGAGAGCCAGGTAACTCTAATGAACATATCCTCTGTAGCAGAGGTAACTATGGCTCTTCCTTTCCTGTGGCGGTCCTCATGAGAGCCAGGTAACTCTAATGAACGTATCCTCTGTAGCATAGGTAACTCTGGCTCTTCCTTTCCTGTGGCGGTCCTCATGAGAGCCAGGTAACTCTAATGAACTTATCCTCTGCAGCAGAGGTAACTCTGGCTCTTCCTTTCCTGTGGCGGTCCTCATGAGAGCCAGGTAACTCCAATGAACATATCCTCTGTAGCAGAGGTAACTCTGGCTCTTCCTTTCCTGTGGCGGTCCTCATGAGAGCCAGGTAACTCTAATGAACGTATCCTCTGTAGCAGAGGTAACTCTGGCACTTCCTTTCCTGTGGCGGTCCTCATGAGAGCCAGGTAACTCTAATGAACGTATCCTCTGCAGCAGAGGTAACTCTGGCTTGTCCTTTCCTGTGGCAGTCCTCATGAGAGCCAGGTAACTCTAATGAACGTATCCTCTGCAGCAGGGGTAACTCTGGCTCGTCCTTTCCTGTGGCTGTCCTCATGAGAGCCAGGTAACTCTAATGAACGTATCATCTGCAGCAGAGGTAACTCTGGCTTGTCCTTTCCTGTGGCAGTCCTCATGAGAGCCAGGTAACTCTAATGAACGTATCCTCTGCAGCAGGGGTAACTCTGGCTCTTCCTTTCCTGTGGCGGTCCTCATGAGAGCCAGGTAACTCTGGCTCTTCCTTTTCTGTGGCGGTCCTCAGGAGAGCCAGGTAACTCTGGCTCTTCCTTTCCTGTGGCGGTCCTCATGAGAGCCAGGTAACTCTAATGAACTTATACTCTGCAGCAGAGGTAACTCTGGCTCTTCCTTTCCTGTGGCGGTCCTCATGAGAGCCAGGTAACTCTAATGAACATATCCTCTGTAGCAGAGGTAACTCTGGCTCTTCCTTTCCTGTGGCAGTCCTCATGAGAGCCAGGTAACTCTAATGAACTTATCCTCTGCAGCAGAGGTAACTCTGGCCCTTCCTTCCCTGTGGCGGTCCTCATGAGAACCAGGTAACTCTAATGAACTTATACTCTGCAGCAGAGGTAACTCTGGCCCTTCCTTTCCTGTGGCGGTCCTCATGAGAGCCAGGTAACTCTAATGAACTTATCCTCTGCAGCAGAGGTAACTCTGGCTCTTCCTTTCCTGTGGCGGTCCTCATGAGAGCCAGGTAACTCTAATGAACATATCCTCTGTAGCAGAGGTAACTCTGGCTCTTCCTTTCCTGTGGCGGTCCTCATGAGAGCCAGGTAACTCTAATGAACGTATCCTCTGTAGCATAGGTAACTCTGGCTCTTCCTTTCCTGTGGTGGTCCTCATGAGAGCCAGGCAACTCTAATGAACGTATCCTCTGTAGCAGAGGAAACTCTGGCTCTTCCTTTCCTGTGGCGGTCCTCATGAGAGCCAGGTAACTCTGGCTCTTCCTTTTCTGTCGCGGTCCTCATGAGAGCCAGGTAACTCTGGCTCTTCCTTTCCTGTGGCGGTCCTCATGAGAGCCAGGTAACTCTAATGAACGTATCCTCTGCAGCAGAGGTAACTCTGGCTCTTCCTCTCCTGTGGCGGTCCTCATGAGAGCCAGGTAACTCTAATGAACATATCCTCTGTAGCAGAGGTAACTCTGGCTCTTCCTTTCCTGTGGCAGTCCTCATGAGAGCCAGGTAACTCTAATGAACTTATCCTCTGCAGCAGACGTAACTCTGGCTCTTCCTTCCCTGTGGCGGTCCTCATGAGAACCAGGTAACTCTAATGAACTTATCCTCTGCAGCAGAGGTAACTCTGGCTCTTCCTTTCCTGTGGCGGTCCTCATGAGAGCCAGGTAACTCCAATGAACATATCCTCTGTAGCAGAGGTAACTCTGGCTCTTCCTTTCCTGTGGCGGTCCTCATGAGAGCCAGGTAACTCTAATGAACGTATCCTCTGCAGCAGAGGTAACTCTGGCTTGTCCTTTCCTGTGGCAGTCCTCATGAGAGCCAGGTAACTCTAATGAACGTATCCTCTGCAGCAGGGGTAACTCTGGCTCGTCCTTTCCTGTGGCTGTCCTCATGAGAGCCAGGTAACTCTAATGAACATATCCTCTGTAGCAGAGGTAACTCTGGCTCTTCCTTTCCTGTGGCGGTCCTCATGAGAGCCAGGTAACTCTAATGAACGTATCCTCTGTAGCATAGGTAACTCTGGCTCTTCCTTTCCTGTGGCGGTCCTATTGAGAGCCAGGTAACTCTAATGAACTTATCCTCTGCAGCAGAGGTAACTCTGGCTCTTCCTTTCCTGTGGCGGTCCTCATGAGAACCATGTAACTCTAATGAACTTATACTCTGCAGCAGAGGTAACTCTGGTTCTTCCTTTCCTGTGGCGGTCCTCATGAGAGCCAGGTAACTCTAATGAACATATCCTCTGTAGCAGAGGTAACTCTGGCTCTTCCTTTCCTGTGGCGGTCCTCATGAGAGCCAGGCAACTCTAATGAACGTATCCTCTGTAGCAGAGGTAACTCTGGCTCTTCCTTTCCTGTGGCGGTCCTCATGAGAGCCAGGTAACTCTAATGAACATATCCTCTGTAGCAGAGGTAACTCTGGCTCTTCCTTTCCTGTGGCGGTCCTCATGAGAGCCAGGCAACTCTAATGAACGTATCCTCTGTAGCAGAGGTAACTCTGGCTCTTCCTTTCCTGTGGCGGTCCTCATGAGAGCCAGGTAACTCTGGCTCTTCCTTTTCTGTGGCGGTCCTCATGAGAGCCAGGTAACTCTGGCTCTTCCTTTCCTGTGGCGGTCCTCATGAGAGCCAGGTAACTCTGGCTCTTCCTTTCCTGTGGCAGTCCGCATGAGAGCCAGGTAACTCTAATGAACTTATCCTCTGCAGCAGACGTAACTCTGGCTCTTCCTTCCCTGTGGCGGTCCTCATGAGAACCAGGTAACTCTAATGAACTTATCCTCTGCAGCAGAGGTAACTCTGGCTCTTCCTTTCCTGTGGCGGTCCTCATGAGAGCCAGGTAACTCCAATGAACATATCCTCTGTAGCAGAGGTAACTCTGGCTCTTCCTTTCCTGTGGCGGTCCTCATGAGAGCCAGGTAACTCTAATGAACGTATCCTCTGCAGCAGAGGTAACTCTGGCTTGTCCTTTCCTGTGGCAGTCCTCATGAGAGCCAGGTAACTCTAATGAACGTATCCTCTGCAGCAGGGGTAACTCTGGCTCGTCCTTTCCTGTGGCTGTCCTCATGAGAGCCAGGTAACTCTAATGAACGTATCCTCTGCAGCAGAGGTAACTCTGGCTCTTCCTTTCCTGTGGCGGTCCTCATGAGAGCCAGTTAACTCTAATGAACTTATCCTCTGCAGCAGAGGTAACTCTGGCACTTCCTTTCCTGTGGCGGTCCTCATGAGAGCCAGGTAACTCTAATGAACTTATCCTCTGCAGCAGAGGTAACTCTGGCCCTTCCTTTCCTGTGGCAGTCTTCATGAGAGCCAGGTAACCCTAATGAACGTATCCTCTGTATCAGAGGTAACTCTGGCTCTTCCTTTCCTGTGGCGGTCCTCATGAGAGCCAGGTAACTCTAATGAACTTATCCTCTGCAGCAGAGGTAACTCTGGCCCTTCCTTTCCTGTGGCGGTCTTCATGAGAGCCAGGTAACCCTAATGAACGTATCCTCTGTAGCAGAGGTAACTCTGTCTCTTCCTTTCCTGTGGCGGTCCTCATGAGAGCCAGGTAACTCTGGCGGTCCTCATGAGAGCCAGGTAACTCTAATGAACATATCCTCTGTAGCAGAGGTAACTCTGGCTCTTCCTTTCCTGTGGCGGTCCTCATGAGAGCCAGGTAACTCTAATGAACGTATCCTCTGCAGCAGAGGTAACTCTGGCTCGTCCTTTCCTGTGGCTGTCCTCATGAGAGCCAGGTAACTCTAATGAACGTATCCTCTGCAGCAGAGGTAACTCTGGCTCGTCCTTTCCTGTGGCGGTCCTCATGAGAGCCAGGTAACTCTAATGAACTTATCGTCTGCAGCAGAGGTAACTCTGGCTCTTCCTTTCCTGTGGCGGTCCTCATGAGAGCCAGGTAACTCTAATGAACTTATCCTCTGTAGCAGAGGTAACTCTGGCTCTTCCTTTCCTGTGGCGGTCCTCATGAGAGCCAGGTAACTCTGGCTCTTCCTTTTCTGTGGCGGTCCTCATGAGAGCCAGGTAACTCTGGCTCTTCCTTTCCTGTGGCGGTCCTCATGAGAGCCAGGTAACTCTAATGAACTTATCCTCTGCAGCAGAGGTAACTCTGGCCCTTCCTTTCCTGTGGCGGTCTTCATGAGAGGCAGGTAACCCTAATGAACGTATCCTCTGTAGCAGATGTAACTCTGGCTCTTCCTTTCCCGTGGCGGTCCTCATGAGAGCCAGTTTCATCATAGCGCTGGGTTTTTGCGACTAAAAGTACTTTATTCAAATGCAAAGTTCTTAATGTTCCGCATTGACTGACTTTCATGTCTTAAAGTAATGGACTGTCATTTCTCTGCTTGTTTGAGCTGTTCTTGCCATAATATGGACTTGGTCTTTTGCCAAATAGGGCTATCTTCTGTATACCACTCCTACCTTGTCACAACACAACTGATTGGCTCAAACGCATTTAGAAGGAAAGAAATTCCACAAATATAACTTTTACCAAGGCACACCTGTTAATTGAAATGCATTCCAGGTGACTACCTCATGAAGCTGGTTAAGAGAATGCCAAGAGTGTGCAAAGCTGTCATCAAGGCAAAGGGTGGCTACTTTGAAGAATCAACTTTTTTGGTTACTACATGATTCCATAGGGTTATTTCATAGTTTTGATGTCTTCACTATTATTCTAAAATGTAGAAAATAATAAAAATAAAGAAAAACCTTTGAATGAGTAGGTGTGTCCAAACCTTTGACTGGTACTGTAAGTATTCAGACCCTTTAATTAGTACTTTGTTGAAGCACCTTTGGCAGCGATTACAGCCTCGAGTCTTCTTGGGTATGACGCTACAATCTTGGCACACCTGTATTTGAGGAGTTTCTCCCATTCTTCTATGCCTATCCTCTCAAGCTCTGGCAGGGCTGCTTAAGGACATTCAGAGACTTGTCCCAAAGCCACTCCTACATTCTCTTGGCTGTGTGCTTAGGACCGTTATCCTGTTGGAAGGTGAACCTTCGGCCCAGTCTGAGGTCCTCAGCGCTCTGGAGCAGGTTTTGATCAAGGATCTGTCTGTATTTTGTACCGTTCATCTTTCCCTTGATCCTGACTAGTCTCCCAGTCCCTGAAAAACATCCCCACAGCATGATGCTGTCACCACCATGCTTCCACGTAAGGATGGTGCATGCACTGTCAACTGTGAGACCTTATATAGACTGGTGTGTGCCTTTTCAAATCATGTCCAATCAATTAAATTTAAGACAGGTGGACTCCAATCAAGTTGTAGAAACATCTCAAGGATGATCAATGGAAACAGCATGCACTTGAGCTCAATTTCAAGTCTCATAACAAAGGGTCTGAATACTTATGTAAATAAGGTATTTCTGTTTATATGTTTAATAAATTTGCTAACATTTCTAAAAACCTGTTTTCACTTTGTCATTAGGGGAAATTGTGTGTAGATTGATGAGGAAAAACACTTATTTAATACATTTTAGAAAAAGGCTGTAACATATGAACTGTCTGCGTTTCTGGCATTTAGAAATACTAGGAGCTTCACTGCCTTTAAAGCTGGCGCTCTTCTATTTTCCTACCAAAGCACAAAGATTGGTAATTTACCTGTGTTACATGAGCTCGCTTGTGCTGAGTTGGGAGGAGTGGCAATATCTGAGGTGTGTCCTTAACAAGGCCAATGTGTCAATTTCAGTATGCACTGGTGGGGATGTTTAAGACCATCCGAAAGCTGGTTATAGCAGTAACGCTGTTGGTTATGGCAGGGATTTTGACAGCTGAAGCGCCTATCCAGCCGTGACGCACAGTGCCCATATGCACATGTGGAACAAGATAGATGTGTTGTGACTGTAAACCTGTTTAGAAACATAGAAAAACGAATGCTTTTTTCCATTTAGTTGAATTTGATTAAAAACCAACCATAGCCTCCTCTCAATGAAGGCTGTTTTTGTTGTTATGCCCCATCCATTCGTCTTGTATTCCAGACTATGGATAAAGGGTTTCGCTCGTGAGACCGCTTTTAAATCAATCTTAATCACCAAAGCTATATTAAAAGACTAATTTGACAGCAGGAAAACAGTGAGCGGACATTCCCTTTTTATATATGTAGGCTATGACATTATTTTAGGCAGTTCCTGTTATTATTTTGGATGTGCGTAATCCCCTCCATGTAGGCCTAGGCTACATGCCCTTCATGGAACGAGAGATTAAATCATCTGGTGACATTTTTAGAAACATTTGTGTTATTTTCCTATAACAATTGCTTGTTTTCCATATCGTTTGATAAAACAACCCTTACTATAAAGAAAGCTGGTTCAACAGCAATGTGTCTGGTGTCTTTGTCTTTGTCTTTGTCTTTGTGCAATGTGTCTGGCCATGTATTAGCCAAGGAGCCTATCCATAAGGTTTCTAAATGGTCTACTCGTGAGGCTTTTGCTGACACACTTTTGTATTATTCACAATTCATATAGTCCTACCTGCAGTGCATACTCCCTTCGGCTTGTATCATCTTGTCCGGTTACCTTCAAACATTGGCAATTAAAAATGTTCAGTCCTATAACGCAATTAAAATGGCAGGCTATATCTTGCTTATTGAGAATGTGCCTCACACATACAATACAATTCATGGTAGCCTAGTATGTTTTATTTGAGGAAGTGCGCTACGTAAGCCAATTACAACAATGTTGACTGTCAACACTCCAAACATATTGAGCAAACACTGTATTTTTTATTTTTACTGTTGTTATTACTAGTTACTGTAGTTAATGCTATTTAATAAACTGTTGAATCAATCCACAATGGACTAGGACTGAAAATGCTGTGCCCCCAGCAAGAAAATGCTAAGATCGTCAATAACCTAGAACCTGAGACAAACGCATGCAGTATGAAGCCACCTTTAATTTGGTCAGTGAGTGGCCAAACCGCTTGTCACACCTACAACTCAGCCCTTTCACACCACTGCCAGATATTGCACTCCTAATAATGGCTGTGAAAATTTCAAAAATAATTCTGACACACCCGGGACCAATAACTCTACCGCCAGCCCTTAGATGTACCATTTCCATAGGTTTGTTCAAATAGAGCCTATACCTATGTCTGTGTGTGTGTTGTCGTGTGTGTGTTTCTATGTCGTGTGTGTGTGTGTCGATGTGTGTGTGTGTGGGGGGGGGGGGGGGGGGGGGGGGGGGGGGGGGGGGTTTGGGCGGCTCAGCAGATGCCTCAGCTCCCAGAACTCTCAGCAGGGTGCCAGTGAACTGGTGAAGTCCTGCTGCGCCACCACAGAGACTACATACATCTCACTAAGTCCCCTCATTGCCCCACACACACATATTCATCTTTCCTGTTGGGCCCTGTCTGGGGGGTCGCATGGTGAAGTGTTCATGCTGGGATATCCACGGAGGAAGACTGTGTAAGAGGCTTGGGTGCTTTATCTGGCCCTAGCCTCTGTTCTCTCATCAAGCAGTGGAGGGGTCCACATTCCCAGACCACTGAAACTTTATCATGATTCATCTGATTGTTTTTATAGTTGTCCCAATAACGTTCCCTAAATCAAAGATACCTACCCTATTGAAGAATGAATATGTCAGAGTTCCTAGGACAGGATATATTATGTTTTGTATGTTTATGCCATTAACACTTCATCTGATATTAGTGTTGGGTAGTAGCATAACCACATTTGATCCTACCCAAAGGTTTTAAGGATCAAATTGGAGGTGATTCAACCTTGACTGATTGTGTTTCATAGCTGAACTGAAATATGAAAGCCTATAGTAGTGACCTCGTGATGGTTTGAGTTTGTGGGAGGTATGTTCCTAAAAAATTGGTGGTTTTGTTTTGGATTTACAAAAACCAAGCAAAGATGGTGGTTTGCATTTAAATCCTAAGGAAAAGCAAAGCTTTCAAAATGATGGGATTTTGTTTTTGAAAAGGCCTCATTTCAGGGTGGTCTTTTTGGAAGATTCTGTTCTTCCAAAAAGAAAGAAAAAGACATCGAAGGTCACTGTTTTCTGCCTCTCTCTTTCCTCTCTTCCTTCACTTTCCATATCATCTCCATCACTTGGAGCCATCCACTGCTTGAGATTATATAACCACACATATCATTCTTATGTAGGCCTAGCTAGAAACCTTAGACCCACTCCAATTTGCATACCGCCCCAACAGATCCACAGAGGACGCAATCTCTATTGCACTCCCCACTGCCCTTTCCCACCTGGACTAAAGGAACAGCTATGTGAGAATGCTGTTTTTTGACTCCAGCTCAGCTTTTAACATCATAGTGCCCTCAAAGCTCATCACTAAGCTAAGGACTCTGGGACTAAACACCTCCCTCTGCAACTGGATCCTGAACTTCCTGACGGGCCACCCCCAGGTGGTAAGGGTAGCTAACTGATCCTCAACATGGGGGCCCCTCAGGGGTGCGTGCTTAGTCCCCTCCTGTACTTGCTGTTCACCCATGACTGCATGGCCAAGCATGACTCCAACACCATCATTAAGTTTGCCAATGACACAACAGTGGTAGGCCTGATCATCGACAACAATGAGGCAGCCTGTAGGGAGGAGGTCATCAACCTCACCCTAAACGTGATCAAGACAAAGGAGATGATCGTGGACTGCAGAAAAAGGATGACCGAGCATGACCACATTCTCAACGACGGAGCTGTAGTGGAGCAGGTTGAGAGCTTCAAGATCTTGGTGTCCACATCACCAACAAACTACAGTATAATGGTCCAAACACGCCACTTCGCCCTCAGGAGACTGAAAAGATTTGGCATGGGTCATCAGATCCTCAAAAAGTTCTACAGCTGCACCATCGAGAGCATCCTGACTGGTTGCATCACAATCTGGTATGGCAACTGCTTGGCCTCCCACAATAAGGTGCTACAGACGGTAGTGCGTATGTCCCAGTACATCACTGGGGCCAAGCTTCCTGCCATCCAGGACCTCTATACCAGGCGGTGTCAGAGGAAGAACCTAAAAATTGCAAAAGATTCCAGCCACCCAAGTCATAGACTGTTCTCTCTGCTACCGCATGGCAAGCAGTACCGGAGCGATCTGGTACCGGAGTACCAGATCGTCATTGTAAACGGTTTAAACACTGTTGTCAATGCTTGTTCAATGAACCATAAACAATTAATGAACATGCACCTGTGGAATGGTCGTTAAGACACTAACAGCTTACAGACGGCTGGCAATTAAGGTCACAGTTATGAAAACGTAGGACACTAAAAAGAGGCCTTTCTACAGACTGAAAAACTAAAAAAGAAAGATGCCCAGGGTCCCTGCTCATCTGTGTGAACGTGCCTTAGGCATGCTGCAAGGAGGCATGAGGACTGCAGATGTGGCCAGGGCAATACAGTGCAATGTCCGTACTGTGAGACGCCTAAGACATCACTACAGGGAGACCGGACGGACAGCTGATCGTCCTCGCAGTGGCAGACCACGTGTAACAACAGCTGCACAGAATTGGTACATCCGAACATCACACCTGCGGGACAGGTACAGGATGGCAACAACAACTGCCCGAGATACACCAGGAATGCACAATCCCTCCATCAGTGCTCAGACTGTCTGCAATAGGCTGAGAGAGGCTGGACTGAGGGCTTGTAGGCCTGTTGTAAGGCAGGTCCTCACCAGACATCACCGGCAACAACATCGCCTATGGACACAAACCCACTGTCGCTGGACCAGACAGGACTGGCAAAAAGTTATCTTCACTGACAAGTCACTGTTTTGTCTCACCGGAAGTGATGGTCGGAATCGCATTTATCCGTCATGGTCTGGGGCGGTGTGTCACAGCATATTCGGACTGAGCTTGTTGTCATTGCAGGCAATCTCAACTCAAATATTCACACAGGTTAAGTTTGCTGAAAAGAAACGTAGTTGACAGTGAGTTTATAATACGAATTGTAATTCGTAACATATCATACAAAATAGGTGATGGACATTCACATATTAATACATTCCATATGAAATGTAACATATCATTCTGAATGGAGTGTCATGTACAGAATAGTACAAAATGCTCTGAGACCAGGTTGAGCTATATACCGGCTCTGAAAATGAAGGAGAGAGAGAGAGAGAGAGAGAGAGAGAGAGAAAGAGAGAGAGAGAGAGAGAGAGAGAGAGAGAGAGAGAGAGAGAGAGAGAGAGAGAGAAAGAGAGAGAGAGAGAGAGAAAGAGAGAGAGAGAGAGAGAGAGAGAGAGAGAGAGAGAGAGAGAGAGAGAGAGAGAGAGAGAGAGAGCGAGAGAGAGAGAGAGAGAGCCTGGCTGCAGATGACTCCAGACGTTGCTGCTTTTGCTTAAAGTAGCAGGTGTATTTCTGAGGCGATTGAGTGGTGCTTCAGTCGCCTACAGCCAGGAGGTACGGCGTGCAGAAGCACCAGAATGCTAAATGTTGAAAGAGCAGTGACTGGCAACCGGTTTTAACCGAAACCAAAAAGCTCTGAGCAAAAAAAAAAAAAAATAAAATAAAAAATGACTCGCTTTCAACTCAGCACTTTGTTCCTACTGCTTTTCTTTCTCTGTATGTTTCCTGCGTCAGAGTGAACAGAGTTGGTTTACAAAAGCTTGCGCCACAGCCTTGGAGCAACAGGAGCTCCTCGTGGGGATGGAGCGAGGGGGAGGAGGTGGATGGGCATGGAGGTGGGAGGGGCGGTTGGATGTGGTCTGGCCTTGGGTATGCAGCAGCCCCTCCAGCCCCCCTCCTCATATCGTACGGAGTGTAATTGGGGTGGGGGGTAGGTGAGGGGGCTGATTGCTAAGGTAAGCGTTGACCTATGCTCTTTAGCAGGGAGTTCATTGTGCTCAACACTTTCAATACCATTAGTCTTTCCTTCCTCTTTTCAGTGTGTGAAGGATATAATGCACAACCAAAACAGATCATTGTACCCATTTAATAGGATACAGAGTAGAAAACCCATGTCATGGCTCAGTCAGAGTTGGTGTCCAGAAGTCAGATTAGCATTGCAGGGAAATAGGAGAGTTCAGTACATACAGTATCAGTCCTGAAGACATCCACAAACACGCTAGAACCTGTCTCAGGTCAGGCCATGTCTGTGTCCCAAAAGGCACCCTAATCCCTATATATTGCACTACTTTTGACCAGGGTGCGTAGTGTACTTGGGTAGAGAATAGGAAAAGTAGTGCACTATGTAGGGAATAGGGGGCCATACATGTCAACCCTGCCAAGACAGAAACCCAGAGTAAACTCTCCAGAATTCAATCTGAAACATTGGGGAAATATGCTACAGAAACGCATCATCAATATGCATCAGAAACGTGATAAAGATTGTATTTTACAGTAAAGCTAGCCATTGAGAATGCCATCCAGGGCTAATCCTCTATCTTACAACGCTCCTTCCCACTGGTCATCACACCTCTACATCCTGGGCGAAGAGTGAAAGGTGAGGAAACTGGAGGCAAGAATTGGTGTGACCGTCATTAGCGCGACACTGAGAGAGAGAGCAAGGTCTAGGGGAGAGGGAGTTAGAGGAGACTACTGCTGTGACTGAACTAGTCCTGGTGTGTGTGTGTGTGTGTGTGTGTGTGTGTGTGTGTGTGTGTGTGTGTGTGTGTGTGTGTGTGTGTGTGTGTGTGTGTGTGTGTGTGTGTGTGTGTGTGTGTGTGTGTGTGTGTGTCTGTCTGTCTGTCTGTCTGTCTGTGTGTGTGTGTCTGTAAGTAACTAACTAATTCTCACTGTCAGTGTGTGTGTGTGAGAGAGCATGGATGCATTTGCACTTGTGTTCGCCAGAACGTGTTTGTATCCACGCTTGGGCCGCAACACTTGGAAAAGGCAGTAAAAAAAAGCCACCCTAAGCAGAGTGGCCAACAGAGCCCAGGTCCAGAACTGAATCAGTCTCATAAGTACTGGCTGGCTGTGGGCACGATGTAAGGAGTTGAGGAGAGGCAGCCAGGCTGCAGCAGGTAACCTAGATCTGTTGCTGTACCACCTAAGGCCCGGTGGGGATGCCCTAAATGTAGCTCAGTTAGTACATCATGACGCTTAACACACCAGGATAGTGGGTTCGATTCCCGGGACCACCCATACTTAAAATGTACGCATGCATGACTGTAAGTCGCTTTAGATAAACGTGTCTGCTAAATGGCATATATAAATTGGAGCCATGCTTCAGGGGATTAGGGCTGGGGGTGGTGGAGTGGGTCAGACATGTGTCTGCGGGGCTGGGAAACAGGCCCCCACAGCCGCAGCAGCCCGGGCCATAGGATCTGTGCCAGGTTCCTCCATGTGTGGCGGAGCCAGCTTGGCCGCAGCTGTCCAAACCGCAGACCCTGGGAGAAGGGAGGTGAAGAGAGAGGAGGGAGGGACGGTGGACTTGGCAAAGGTCAGACAGGCTGAGACGGCCGGGAGTGTGGGAACTGTCCGCGAAAGCATGTGTATAATGCTCTAAGACGTGGTATCACTTTACAGCCAGACCGCCTGGGGGACAAGCTCACTGCATGTGTGTGTGTGTGTGTGTGTGTGTGTGTGTGTGTGTGTGTGTGTGTGTGTGTGTGTGTGTGTGTGTGTGTGTGTGTGTGTGTGTGTGTGTGTGTGTGTGTGTGTGTGTGTGTGTGTGTGTGTGTTTAAGATGGTAATAGGATTGTAGCTAAATTATAGAGAGAGAGCACGAGGGCAGTATATGAAGAGATGAAGTTAGTGATGGAGGGAACTTGGAGAGAAGAGCAGGATATCATTTTGATCCCCACCCCCTACCGCCATACACCCCCCACCTCCTACCGCCACACCCTACCGGTAAACATCCCCCCGCCCCCTACCGCCATACACCCCCCCACCCCCTACCTCCATACACCCCCCCCCGCCCCCACCGCCACACCCCCACCCCCCACTACACCCACCGTCACCCCCTACCGCCATACATCCCCCCGCCCCCTACCACCATACACCCCCCCACCCCCTACCGCCATACACCCCCCCGCCCCCTACCGCCATACACCCCCCCACCCCCTACCGCCATACACCCCCCCCGCCCCCTAACGCCATACACCCCCCCCGCCCCCTACCGCTATACACCCCCCCACCCCCTACCGCCATACACCCCCCCACCCCCTACCGCCATACACCCCCCCCGCCCCCTACCCGCCCCCTACCGCCATACACCCCCCACACCCTACCGCCATACACCCCCCCACCCCCTACCGCCATACATCCCCCCGCCCCCTACCGCCCCCTACCGCCATACATCCCCCCACCCCCTACCGCCATACATCCCCCCGCCCCCTACCGCCATTCACCCCCCCGCCCCCTACCGCCATACACCCCCCCACCCCCTACCGCCACACACGTCAACCTATTTCTCCACTCCTTGGGAAGATTTAAAGTGCTAACCCAGAGTAAGATTACTCATGGATACCTTTTGTATGGCTCTGCATGCAGTTTGAATGAAGTTGGTCGTTTTTGGAGCTATTGCTAATGGCGTCAGCGCAATGACATGAAGTCTATAGGAACGGCCAGCATGCTAGATGTTCCTGTAAACTTCCAGTGATTGCTCTAATACACTAGCCACTGGGCACAGATGTTATTTCAAGTTCTAGTTTTGATTTCATTTGATTGAGTTGTCAACTAACGTGAATTCAACATGAAATTGACAAGAATCTGTGTCACTGGATTTAGGTTAAGTTGGGCGAAAAAGTTGGGTTTCAGAAATGTTCGAAATTGAACATAGATATTTTTGCTGTTGAAATGATGTGGAATCCATGTTGATTTAACCAGTTTGTGCCCAGTGGGTATTCCTTTAAAGACAAACAGAAAAATACTGTTTATATACAAACTCAACATGTGCTGGATTCGATTTCACTTCCCTTTCCTGCCCCTTCCTTTCCATTCCTTCCTTCTCCTTCCTGCCCCTTCCTTCCCCACCGTTTACATTCCTTCCCCTTCATTCCCCTTCCTTCCCCTTCATGCCCCTCCCTTTCCATTCCTTCCAATTCCTTCATCTTCCTTCGCCTTTCTTCCCCTTCCATCCCCTTCCTTCCCCTTCCTTCCTCTTCCATCCCCTTCCTTCCTCTTCCATCCCCTTCCTTCCCCTTCCATCCCCTTCCTCCCCCTTTCATCCCCTTCCATCCCCTTCCTTCCCCTTCCATCCCCTTCCTTCCCCTTCCATCCCCTTCCTTCCCCTTTCATCCCCTTTCATCCCCTTTCTTCCCCTTCCATCCCCTTCCTTCCCCTTCCATCCCCTTCCTTCCCCTTCCATCCCCTTCCTTCCCCTTTCATCCCTTTCATCCCCTTTCTTCCCCTTCCATCCCCTTCCTTCCCCTTCCATCCCCTTCCTTCCCCTTTCATCCCATTCCTTCCCCTTTCTTCCCCTTCCATCCCCTTCCTTCCCCTTCCATCCCCTTCCATCCCTTTCCTTCCCCTTCCGTCCCCTTCCTTCCCCTTTCGTCCCCTTTCTTCCCCTTCCATCCCCTTCCTTCCCCTTCCATCCCCTTCCTTCCCCTTCCATCCCCTTTCATCCCCTTTCACCCCCTTTCTTCCCCTTCCATCCCCTTCCATCCCCTTCCTTCCCCTTCCATCCCCTTCCATCCCCTTCCTTCCCCTTCCTTCCCCTTCCATCCTCTTCCTTCCCCTTCCATCCCCTTCCAACCCCTTCCTTACCCTTCCATCCCCTTCCATCCCCTTCCTTCCCCTTCCATCCCCTTCCATCCCCTTCCCTCCCCTTCCATCACCTTCCATCCACTTCCTTCCCCTTTCTCCCCCTTCCATCCCCTTCCTTCCCCTTCCTTCCCCTTCCATCCCCTTCCTTCCCCTTTCTTCCCCTTCCATCCCCTTCCTTCCCCTTCCATCCCCTTCCTTCCCCTTCCATCCTCTTCCTTCCACTTCCATCCCCTTCCATCCCCTTCCTACCCCTTCCTTCCCCTTCCTACCCTTTCCATCCCCTTCCATCCCCTTCCATCCCCTTCCTTCCCCTTCCTTCCCCTTCCATCCCCTTCCTTCCCCTTCCTTCCCCTTCCTTCCCCTTCCATCCCCTTCCTTCCCCTTCCTTCCCCTTCCATCCCCTTCCATCCCCTTCCATCCCCTTCCATCCCCTTCCTTCCCCTTCCTTCCCCTTCCTTCCCCTTCCTTCCCCTTCCTTCCCCTTCCATCCCCTTCCTTCCCCTTCCTTCCCCTTCCATCCCCTTCCATCCCCTTCCATCCCCTTCCTTCCCCTTCCTTCCCCTTCCATCCTCTTCCTTCCCCTTCCATCCCCTTCCAACCCCTTCCTTACCCTTCCATCCCCTTCCATCCCCTTCCATCCCCTTCCATCCCCTTCCTTCCCCTTCCCTCCCCTTCCATCACCTTCCATCCACTTCCTTCCCCTTTCTCCCCCTTCCATCCCCTTCCTTCCCCTTCCTTCCCCTTCCATCCCCTTCCTTCCCCTTTCTTCCCCTTCCAACCCCTTACTTCCCCTTCCATCCCCTTCCTTCCCTTCCATCCTCTTCCTTCCACTTCCATCCCCTTCCATCCCCTTCCTACCCCTTCCTTCCCCTTCCTACCCTTTCCATCCCCTTCCATCCCCTTCCATCCCCTTCCTTCCCCTTCCTCCCCCTTCCATCCCCTTCCTTCCCCTTCCTTCCCCTTCCTTCCCCTTCCATCCCCTTCCTTCCCCTTCCTTCCCCTTCCATCCCCTTCCATCCCTTCCATCCCCTTCCATCCCCTTCCTTCCCCTTCCTTCCCCTTCCATCCCCTTCCTTCCCCTTCCTTCCCCTTCCATCCCCTTCCTTCCCCTTCCTTCCCCTTCCATCCCCTTCCATCCCCTTCCTTCCCCTTCCATCCCCTTCCATCCCCTTCCTTCCCCTTCCCTCCCCTTCCATCACCTTCCATCCCCTTCCTTCCCCTTTCTCCCCCTTCCATCCCCTTCCTTCCCCTTCCATCCCCTTCCTTCCCCTTCCTTCCCCTTCCATCCCCTTCCATCCCCTTCCTTCCCCTTTCTTCCCCTTCCACCCCCTTCCTTCCCCTTCCATCCCCTTCCATCCCCTTCCTTCCCCTTCCATCCTCTTCCTTCCACTTCCATCCCCTTCCAGCCCCTTCCTTCCCCTTCCTTCCCCTTCCTACCCTTTCCATCCCCTTCCATCCCCTTCCATCCCCTTCCTTCCCCTTCCTTCCCCTTCCTTCCCCTTCCTCCCCTTCCTTCCCCTTCCATCCCCTTCCTTCCCCTTTCATCCCATTCCTTCCCCTTTCTTTCCCCTTCCATCCCCTTCCTTCCCCTTCTATCCCCTTCCATCCCTTTCCTTCCCCTTCCGTCCCCTTCCTTCCCCTTTCGTCCCCTTTCTTCCCCTTCCATCCCCTTCCTTCCTCTTCCATCCCCTTCCTTCCCCTTCCATCCCCTTCCGTCCCCTTCCATCCCCTTCCATCCCCTTCCTTCCCCTTCCTTCCCCTTCCATCCTCTTCCTTCCCCTTCCATCCCCTTCCAACCCCTTCCTTACCCTTCCATCCCCTTCCATCCCCTTCCTTCCCCTTCCATCCCCTTCCATCCCCTTCCTTCCCCTTCCCTCCCCTTCCATCACCTTCCATCCACTTCCTTCCCCTTTCTCCCCCTTCCATCCCCTTCCTTCCCCTTCCTTCCCCTTCCATCCCCTTCCTTCCCCTTTCTTCCCCTTCCATCCCCTTCCATCCCCTTCCATCCCCTTCCTTCCCCTTCCATCCTCTTCCTTCCACTTCCATCCCCTTCCATCCCCTTCCTACCCCTTCCTTCCCCTTCCTACCCTTTCCATCCCCTTCCATCCCCTTCCATCCCCTTCCTTCCCCTTCCATCCCCTTCCTTCCCCTTCCTTCCCCTTCCATCCCCTTCCATCCCCTTCCTTCCCCTTTCTTCCCCTTCCACCCCCTTCCTTCCCCTTCCATCCCCTTCCATCCCCTTCCTTCCCCTTCCATCCTCTTCCTTCCACTTCCATCCCCTTCCAGCCCCTTCCTTCCCCTTCCTTCCCCTTCCTACCCTTTCCATCCCCTTCCATCCCCTTCCTTCCCCTTCCTTCCCCTTCCTTCCCCTTCCTTCCCCTTCCTTCCCCTTCCATCCCCTTCCTTCCCCTTTCATCCCATTCCTTCCCCTTTCTTCCCCTTCCATCCCCTTCCTTCCCCTTCTATCCCCTTCCAGCCCTTTCCTTCCCCTTCCGTCCCCTTCCTTCCCCTTTCGTCCCCTTTCTTCCCCTTCCATCCCCTTCCTTCCTCTTCCATCCCCTTCCTTCCCCTTCCATCCCCTTCCTTCCCCTTCCATCCCCTTCCATCCCCTTCCTTCCCTTCCTTCCCCTTCCATCCTCTTCCTTCCCCTTCCATCCCCTTCCAACCCCTTCCTTACCCTTCCATCCCCTTCCATCCCCTTCCTTCCCCTTCCATCCCTTCCATCCCCTTCCTTCCCCTTCTCTCCCCTTCCATTACCTTCCATCCACTTCCTTCCCCTTTCTCCCCCTTCCATCCCCTTCCTTCCCCTTCCTTCCCCTTCCATCCCCTTCCTTCCCCTTTCTTCCCTTCCATCCCCTTCCTTCCCCTTCCATCCCCTTCCTTCCCCTTCCATCCTCTTCCTTCCACTTCCATCCCCTTCCATCCCCTTCCTACCCCTTCCTTCCCCTTCCTACCCTTTCCATCCCCTTCCATCCCCTTCCATCCCCTTCCTTCCCCCTTCCTTCCCCTTCCATCCCCTTCCTTCCCCTTCCTTCCCCTTCCTTCCCCTTCCATCCCCTTCCTTCCCCTTCCTTCCCCTTCCATCCCCTTCCATCCCCTTCCATCCCCTTCCATCCCCTTCCTTCCCCTTCCTTCCCCTTCCATCCCCTTCCTTCCCCTTCCTTCCCCTTCCTTCCCCTTCCATCCCCTTCCTTCCCCTTCCTTCCCCTTCCATCCCCTTCCATCCCCTTCCTTCCCCTTCCATCCCCTTCCATCCCCTTCCTTCCCCTTCCCTCCCTTCCATCACCTTCCATCCCCTTCCTTCCCCTTTCTCCCCCTTCCATCCCCTTCCTTCCCCTTCCATCCCCTTCCATCCCCTTCCTTCCCCTTCCATCCCCTTCCATCCCCTTCCTTCCCCTTTCTTCCCTTCCACCCCCTTCCTTCCCCTTCCATCCCCTTCCATCCCCTTCCTTCCCCTTCCATCCTCTTCCTTCCACTTCCATCCCCTTCCAGCCCCTTCCTTCCCCTTCCTTCCCCTTCCTACCCTTTCCATCCCCTTCCATCCCCTTCCATCCCCTTCCTTCCCCTTCCTTCCCCTTCCTTCCCCTTCCTTCCCCCTTCCTTCCCCTTCCATCCCCTTCCTTCCCCTTTCATCCCATTCCTTCCCCTTTCTTCCCCTTCCATCCCCTTCCTTCCCCTTCTATCCCCTTCCATCCCTTTCCTTCCCCTTCCGTCCCCTTCCTTCCCCTTTCGTCCCCTTTCTTCCCCTTCCATCCCCTTCCTTCCTCTTCCATCCCCTTCCTTCCCCTTCCATCCCCTTCCTTCCCCTTTCATCCCCTTTCATCCCCTTTCTTCCCCTTCCATCCCCTTCCATCCCCTTCCTTCCCCTTCCATCCCCTTCCATCCCCTTCCTTCCCCTTCCTTCCCCTTCCATCCTCTTCCTTCCCCTTCCATCCCCTTCCATCCCCTTCCTTACCCTTCCATCCCCTTCCATCCCCTTCCTTCCCCTTTCCTTCCCTTCCATCCCCTTCCTTCCCCTTCCCTCCCCTTCCATCACCTTCCATCCCCTTCCTTCCCCTTTCTCCCCTTCCATCCCCTTCCTTCCCCTTCCTTCCCCTTCCATCCCCTTCCTTCCCCTTTCTTCCCCTTCCAGCCCCTTCCTTCCCCTTCCATCCCCTTCCTTCCCCTTCCATCCTCTTCCTTCCACTTCCATCCCCTTCCATCCCCTTCCTACCCCTTCCTTCCCTTCCTACCTTCCATCCCCTTCCATCCCGTTCCATCCCCTTCCTTCCCCTTCCTTCCCCTTCCATCCCCTTCCTTCCCCTTCCTTCCCCTTCCATCCCCTTCCATCCCCTTCCTTCCCCTTCCATCCCCTTCCATCCCCTTCCTTCCCCTTCCCTCCCCTTCCATCACCTTCCATCCCCTTCCTTCCCCTTTCTCCCCCTTCCATCCCCTTCCTTCCCCTTCCATCCCCTTCCATCCCCTTCCTTCCCCTTCCATCCCCTTCCATCCCCTTCCTTCCCCTTTCTTCCCCTTCCACCCCCTTCCTTCCCCTTCCATCCCCTTCCATCCCCTTCCTTCCCCTTCCATCCTCTTCCTTCCACTTCCACCCCCTTCCAGCCCCTTCCTTCCCCTTCCTTCCCCTTCCTACCCTTTCCATCCCCTTCCATCCCCTTCCATCCCCTTCCTTCCCCTTCCTTCCCCTTCCATCCCCTTCCTTCCCCTTCCTTCCCCTTCCTTCCCCTTCCATCCCCTTCCTTCCCCTTCCATCCCCTTCCATCCCCTTCCTTCCCTTCCTTCCCCTTCCTTCCCCTTCCATCCCCTTCCTTCCCCTTCCTTCCCCCTCCTTCCCCTTCCATCCCCTTCCTTCCCCTTCCTTCCCCTTCCTCCCCCTTCCATCCCCTTCCTTCCCCTTCCTTCCCCTTCCATCCCCTTCCTTCCCCTTCCATCCTCTTCCTTCCACCCTCTTCCTTCCCCTTCCATCCCCTTCCTTCCCCTTCCATCCTCTTCCTTCCACTTCCATCCCCTTCCATCCCCTTCCTACCCCTTCCTCCCCTTCCTACCCTTTCCATCCCCTTCCATCCCCTTCCATCCCCTTCCTTCCCCTTCCTTCCCCTTCCTTCCCCTTCCTTCCCCTTCCATCCCCTTCCTTCCCCTTCCCATCCTTCCTTCCCCTTCCATCCCCTTCCATCCCCTTCCCTCCCTTCCATCCCCTTCCATCCCCTTCCTTCCCCTTTCTTCCCCTTCCATCCCCTTCCTTCCCCTTCCTTCCCCTTCCATCCTCTTCCTTCCCCTTCCATCCCCTTCCATCCCCTTCCTTCCCCTTCCTTCCCCTTCATCCCCTTCCTTCCCCTTCCCTTCCTTCCTTCCCCTTCCATCCCCTTCCCTTCCTTCCTTCCCCTTCCATCCCCTTCCATCCCCTTCCTTCCCCTTTCTTCCCCTTCCATCCCCTTCCTTCCCCTTCCTTCCCCTTCCATCCTCTTCCTTCCCCTTCCATCCCCTTCCATCCCCTTCCTTCCCCTTCCTTCCCCTTCCATCCTCTTCCTTCCCCTTCCTTCCCCTTCCATCCTCTTCCTTCCCCTTCCATCCCCTTCCTTCCCCTTCCTTCCCCTTCCATCCCCTTCCTTCCCCTTCCTCCCCCTTCCATCCCCTTCCATCCCCTTCCTCTTTCTTTCCCTCTCTTTCTCTGTCCCTGTGTATCTACCGTTGTTGTGTGTACTGTTCACTGCTGCCTCCCACTTTTGTCCGCTCTACTTGCTCCCTCACTCATCGGGGCCGTTAGAGAAGCCTAATCCGGGTTATTTGCTTTCCCATGCTTGTGGCAGGTTGGCTGGGGGTTGGCTGGGGGTTGGCTGGTGGTTGGCTGGGGGTTGGCTGGGGGTTGGCTGGTGGTTGGCTGGTGGTTGGCTGGTGGTTGGCTGGGGGTTGGCTGGTGGTTGGCTGGGGGCTGGCTGCCACATCCCGCTCTCTCTCTCTCTCTCTCTCTCTCTCTCTCTCTCTCTTTCAATTCAAACCAATTTGCTTTATTGGCATGACGTAACAATGTACATATTGCCAAGGCTTATTTTGGATATTTACAATATAAAAATGAGGTCTCTCTCTCTCTCTCTCCATTCCCTCATCCCTTATTTATCCATAAGATGTGATCGATGAGGGTTGGTGAGTGAATACGATCTCACCTCCACTCTTTTATCTACTCTCTACATTCCCTGTTGCTCCAGAAAGCCCTTTGTCTGCCTCTCTCTTCCCTGACATCCATTCAGGCCTCAACGAGGAGTCCCTAAAGAGTTGTGTTCTCATAATGGGGCCTAATTCATTACTGTAAATAGCAGTGGCAGTCATTGCATTGTCTCCGTGAAGCAGTTGGTTTAGAGGCTCTTTAGGCTGGTAATTGTATTAATCCCAGTGGTGGTTCTTTTGGTTTTTTTGGGGGGCCTTTATCTGGGCCATGAAGCAGAACATGGACCCTGGTGGCTTTCCTAACCCCCTTAGGTATGTGTGGAGGTAGGGGAGGTAAGGGAGGGAGGTATGGGAGGGAGATACTTGAGGAGTATGCAACTCTATATTAAGCCATTGTATGGTGAATAAACTGGAGTCTGTAGTGTTGCTTCCAGGAGAAAATGCTATAGTGTCTGTGGGTTATTTGGTATACTTCTTTATTTGGTGTGTGTGTGCGTGTGTGTGTGCCTGAGTTCCTGCATGCGTGCATGCTTATGTGTGTGTGTGTGTGTGTGTGTGTGTGTGTGTGTGTGTGTGTGTGTGTGTGTACGCAAGCATGTGTAAGTTGCTCTCTATGTGTAATTCTGTAAACCTGAGTTTGAAGTACATCTTGGTGCTTTTATTTGACACTCTCTCATGTACCTCTCAGGGTGTCTGGCTTTGCCCCTGTGGTGTCAGCCACCTCTGCCCAGCGCCAGCTGTTCTCTGATCCCACCAGTCGTCAGAGCATCTGCATCCTAAATGGCCCCGTTTTGACCAGAACCAAGAAGTAGTGCACTACATAGGGAATAGGGTGGCATTTGGGAGACAAATAGAGCGGAGCGGAGGCCTGTACTTACAGCATGGCCTCTCATCCCCTCGCAGGCCGTGTTTATGTTCTGTGTAATCGCAGGCCTCAGTCTGAGCAGGAGGCCAGTGTCTGTCAAAATAACCCCCCGCTCTCCACTCTCTCTCTATGTACTCCCCTCCATGCTGTCCCAAATCACATTAACTCTCCAACCGCCCTCACCTGGGTGATGGACAGGGCAGAGCTGAGAACACTAATACTACAACTACTTATAATTCTAATACTACTAGTACTACAACTACTTATAATTCTAATACTACTACTACTACAACTACTTATAATTCAAATACTACTACTACTACAACTACTTATAATTCTAATACTACTACTACTACAACTACTTATAATTCTAATACTACTACTACTACAACTACTTATAATTCTAATACTACTACTACTACAATTACTTATAATTCTAATACTACTACTACTACAACTACTTATTATTCTAATACTACTACTACTACAACTACTTATTATTCTAATACTACTACTACTACAACTACTTATAATTCTAATACTACTACTACAACAACTACTTATAATTCTAATACTACTACAACAACTACCTATAATTCTAATAGTACTACTACTACAACTACTTATAATTCTAATACTACTACTACTACAACTACTTATTATTCTAATACTACTACTACTACAACTACTTATTATTCTAATACTACTACTACTACAACTACTTATAATTCTAATACTACTACAACAACAACTACCTATAATTCTAATACTACTACAACAACAACTACCTATAATTCTAATAGTACTACTACTACAACTACTTATAATTCTAATACTACTATTAGTCCACGTCTCAAGTTAGAATAGTGGACTACACAAGGTGGAAGTTTAAAAATGTTATGCCAGTCATTATTGGTGACTCAATTAGCCCGTCTCAGCCAAGAAAAATGTGATTGGTAAGTTGGTCAAGCAGCCAGGCCCCCATTGATAGTCAGATATTATATACAAAACTGGAAACACTTGTCTCCATCCTATGGCAAAATTAGCAGAATAGCGTGAAACTATTTTTTATCTCTTCACTGTCAAAGGGGTTTTGTAAAACGTTTTGTGCGCAAGGTGTGGGGAGGGGTGTTTCGCTTTGGGCCCCCAAAAGGATACACTCTCACTGCATTTGTGGTTTCACAGACCCGCAAGACACTGCGGCTCTTCAAGATGAGTTCTGATTTTTAGTTTCCCCCACCCCCAATCAAAGTTGCCCATCCCTGAGATGGGTGATGGATCTGTGACCAAAGAGACAAGGTCTATCTTTAAAACGGACCACAACTCATCCATCAACCAGCTGCTGACTGACCCAAAGGCCTCCTCTATCAACCAGCTGCTGACTGACCCAAAGGCCTCCTCTATCAACCAGCTACTGACTGACCCAAAGGCCTCCCCTATCAACCAGCTGCTGACTGACCCAAAGGCCTCCTCTATCAGCCAGCTGCTGACTGACCCAAAGGCCTCCTCTATCAACCAGCTACTGACTGACCCAAAGGCCTCCCCTATCAACCAGCTGCTGACTGACCCAAAGGCCTCCTCTATCAACCAGCTACTGACTGACCCAAAGGCCTCCTCTATCAGCCAGCTGCTGACTGACCCAAAGGCCTCCTCTATCAACCAGCTACTGACTGACCCAAAGGCCTCCCCTATCAACCAGCTGCTGACTGACCCAAAGGCCTCCTCTATCAACCAGCTGCTGACTGACCCAAAGGCCTCCTCTATCAACCAGCTGCTGACTGACCCAAAGGCCTCCCCTATCAACCAGCTACTGACTGACCCAAAGGCCTCCCCTATCAACCAGCTACTGACTGACCCAAAGGCCTCCTCTATCAACCAGCTACTGACTGACCCAAAGGCCTCCTCTATCAACCAGCTACTGACTGACCCAAAGGCCTCCCCTATCAACCAGCTACTGACTGACCCAAAGGCCTCCTCTATCAACCAGCTGCTGACTGACCCAAAGGCCTCCTCTATCAACCAGCTACTGACTGACCCAAAGGCCTCCTCTATCAACCAGCTACTGACTGACCCAAAGGCCTCCTCTATCAACCAGCTACTGACTGACCCAAAGGCCTCCCCTATCAACCAGCTACTGACTGACCCAAAGGCCTCCTCTATCAACCAGCTACTGACTGACCCAAAGGCCTCCTCTATCAACCAGCTGCTGACTGACCCAAAGGCCTCCTCTATCAACCAGCTGCTGACTGACCCAAAGGCCTCCTCTATCAACCAGCTACTGACTGACCCAAAGGCCTCCTCTATTAACCAGCCACTGACTGACCCAAAGGCCTCCTCTATCAACCAGCTACTGACTGACACAAAGGCCTCCTCTATCAACCAGCTACTGACTGACCCAAAGGCCTCCTCTATCAACCAGCTACTGACTGACCCAAAGGCCTCCTCTATCAACCAGCTGCTGACTGACCCAAAGGCCTCCTCTATCAACCAGCTACTGACTGACCCAAAGGCCTCCCCTATCAACCAGCTACTGACTGACCCAAAGGCCTCCTCTATCAACCAGCTACTGACTGACCCAAAGGCCTCCTCTATCAACCAGCTGCTGACTGACCCAAAGGCCTTCCCTATCAACCAGCTACTGACTGACACAAAGGCCTCCTCTATCAACCAGCTACTGACTGACCCAAAGGCCTCCCCTATCAACCAGCTACTGACTGACCCAAAGGCCTCCCCTATCAACCAGCTACTGACTGACCCAAAGGCCTCCTCTATCAACCAGCTGCTGACTGACCCAAAGGCCTCCCCTATCAACCAGCTACTGACTGACCCAAAGGCCTCCCCTATCAACCAGCTACTGACTGACCCAAAGGCCTCCCCTATCAACCAGCTACTGACTGACCCAAAGGCCTCCCCTATCAACCAGCTACTGACTGACCCAAAGGCCTCCCCTATCAACCAGCTACTGACTGACCCAAAGGCCTCCCCTATCAACCAGCTGCTGACTGACCCAAAGGCCTCCCCTATCAACCAGCTACTGACTGACCCAAAGGCCTCCTCTATCAACCAGCTACTGACTGGCCCAAAGGCCTCCTCTATCAACCAGCTACTGACTGACCCAAAGGCCTCCTCTATCAACCAGCTGCTGACTGACCCAAAGGCCTCCTCTATCAACCAGCTGCTGACTGACCCAAAGGCCTCCTCTATCAACCAGCTACTGACTGACCCAAAGGCCTCCTCTATTAACCAGCCACTGACTGACCCAAAGGCCTCCTCTATCAACCAGCTACTGACTGACACAAAGGCCTCCTCTATCAACCAGCTACTGACTGACCCAAAGGCCTCCTCTATCAACCAGCTGCTGACTGACCCAAAGGCCTCCTCTATCAACCAGCTACTGACTGACCCAAAGGCCTCCTCTATTAACCAGCCACTGACTGACCCAAAGGCCTCCTCTATCAACCAGCTACTGACTGACACAAAGGCCTCCTCTATCAACCAGCTACTGACTGACCCAAAGGCCTCCTCTATCAACCAGCTACTGACTGACCCAAAGGCCTCCTCTATCAACCAGCTGCTGACTGACCCAAAGGCCTCCTCTATCAACCAGCTACTGACTGACCCAAAGGCCTCCCCTATCAACCAGCTACTGACTGACCCAAAGGCCTCCTCTATCAACCAGCTGCTGACTGACCCAAAGGCCTTCCCTATCAACCAGCTACTGACTGACACAAAGGCCTCCTCTATCAACCAGCTACTGACTGACCCAAAGGCCTCCCCTATCAACCAGCTACTGACTGACCCAAAGGCCTCCCCTATCAACCAGCTACTGACTGACCCAAAGGCCTCCTCTATCAACCAGCTGCTGACTGACCCAAAGGCCTCCCCTATCAACCAGCTACTGACTGACCCAAAGGCCTCCCCTATCAACCAGCTACTGACTGACCCAAAGGCCTCCCCTATCAACCAGCTACTGACTGACCCAAAGGCCTCCCCTATCAACCAGCTACTGACTGACCCAAAGGCCTCCCCTATCAACCAGCTACTGACTGACCCAAAGGCCTCCCCTATCAACCAGCTGCTGACTGACCCAAAGGCCTCCCCTATCAACCAGCTACTGACTGACCCAAAGGCCTCCTCTATCAACCAGCTACTGACTGGCCCAAAGGCCTCCTCTATCAACCAGCTACTGACTGACCCAAAGGCCTCCTCTATCAACCAGCTACTGACTGACCCAAAGGCCTCCTCTATCAACCAGCTACTGACTGACCCAAAGGCCTCCCCTATCAACCAGCTACTGACTGACCCAAAAGCCTCCTCTATCAACCAGCTACTGACTGACCCAAAGGCCTCCCCTATCAACCAGCTACTGACTGACCCAAAGGCCTCCCCTATCAACCAGCTACTGACTGACCCAAAGGCCTCCTCTATCAACCAGCTACTGACTGACCCAAAGGCCTCCCCTATCAACCAGCTACTGACTGACCCAAAGGCCTCCTCTATCAACCAGCTGCTGACTGACCCAAAGGCCCCCTCTATCAACCAGCTACTGACTGACCCAAAGGCCTCCCCTATCAACCAGCTGCTGACTGACCCAAAGGCCTCCCCTATCAACCAGCTGCTGACTGACCCAAAGGCCTCCCCTATCAACCAGCTGCTGACTGACCCAAAGGCCTCCCCTATCAACCAGCTGCTGACTGACCCAAAGGCCTCCTCTATGAACTAGTGAATACACTCCCGACCGCAGATCCAGACCATAACAAGGCCTTCGGCTACAATAACCGGCAGCTCTGACCACAACCTCTGACCCTAAACCAATGACCACAACCTCTGACCCTAAACCAATGACCACAACCTTTGACCCTAAACCAATGACCACAACCTCTGACCCTAAACCAATGACCACAACCTCTGACCCTAAATCAATGACCACAACCTCTGACCCTAAACCAATGACCACAACCTCTGACCCTAAATCAATGACCACAACCTCTGACCCTAAATCAATGACCACACCCTCTGGCCCTAAATCAATGACCACAACCTCTGACCCTAAATCAAAGACCACAACCTCTGACCCTAAACCAACGACCACAACCTCTGACCCTAAATCAATGGCACAACCTCTGACCCTAAATCAATGACTACAACCTCTGACCCTAATCCAATGACCACAAATGGACCTCTATGACCTGATGGACCTCTACTGACCCTTACCGCATCCCTCTACTCCCTCCTCCCCCCATTCCCTCTCTCTCCCAGTCAAGGAGGAAGGTAACCGGTAGAGCAGGCATGGGCATCTCCAGTCCTCGGGGGCCGGAGATGTGCCACACTTTTTCCCCATCCCATCCATTATAAACTGAAAATCATCAAATTAAAAATAATTATATTGGTTGCATACAGATGTTTAGCAATTAAAGCATTTTTTTTTTTAATGTAATGTGCCAAATGTATTTAAAAAAACTGAAATATCACATGTACATAAGTATTCAGAACCTTTACCCAGTACTTTGTTGAAGCATAATTGGCAGTGATTAGCCTATAGTCTTCTTACAAGCTCAGAACACCTGTATTTGGGTAGTTTATCCTATTCTTCTCTACAGATCTTCTCAAGCTCTGTCAGTTTGGATGGGGAGCGTCGCTGCACAGCTACTTTCAGGTCTCCCCAGAGATGTTCGATCAGGTTCAAGTCCGGGCTCTGGTTGGGCCACTCAAGGACATTCAGAGACTTGTCCCAAAGCCACTCCTGCGTTGTCTTGGCTGTGTGCTTAGGGTCGTTCTCCCGTTGGAAGGTGAACTTTCGCCCCAGTCGAAGGTCCTGCGCGCTCTGGAGCAGGTTTTCATCAAGGATCTCTCTGTACTTTGCTCCTTTCCCTTGATCCTGACTATTCTCCCGGTCCCTGCTTCTGAAAAACATCCACACAGCATGATGCTACCACCACTATGCTTCACCATAGGGATGGTGCCAGGTTTCTTCCAGACGTAACGCTTGGCAGTCAGGCCAAAGAGTTCAATCTTGATTTCATCAGACCAGAGAATCTTGTTTATCATGGTCTGAGAGTCCTTTAGGTGCCTTTTGGCAAACTCCAAGTGGGCTGTCATGTGCCTTTTACTGAGGATTGGCTTCCATCTGGCCACTCTACCATAAAGGCCTGATTGGTGGAGTGCTGCAGAGATGGTTGTTCTTCTGGAAGGTTCTCCCATCTCCACAGAGGAACTCTAGAGCTCTGTCAGAGTGACCATTGGGTTTTTGGTCACCTCCCTGACCAAGACCCTTCTCCCGCGGTTGCTCAGTTTCGCCGGGTCGGCCAGCTCTAAGAAGAATCTTAGTGGTTCCAAACTTTTTTCATTTAAGAATGATGGAGGCCATTGTGTTCTTGGGGACCTTCAAAGCTGCAGAAATGTTTTGGTACCCTTCCCCAGATCTGTTCCTCGACACAATCCTGTCTCGAAGCTCTATGGACAATTCATTCGACCTGATGGCTTGGTTTATGATCTGACATGTACTGTCAACTGTAGGACCTTATATGGACAGGTGTCTTTCTAATCATGTCCAATCATTTGACGTTACCACATGTGGACTTCAAACAAGTTGCAGAAACATCTCATGGATGAAAAATGGTAACAGGATGCACCTGAGCTCAATTTTGAGTCTCATGGCAAAGGGTCTGAATACTTATGTAAATAAGGTAATAAGGTATTTTATTTTTAATAAATTAGCCGGGGCAAAAAATGGGCTGGGGCAAAAGTGTGACACCAGTCAGGCCCCTGAGGACTGGGGTTGCCCATGCCTGGATTAAAAGGTGAAATTCCTTTACGTTCACCCTGGGACCTAGCATATACAGTGGCTTGTGAAATTATTCACCACCCTCGTCATTTTTCCTATTTTGTTGCCTTACAACCTGGAATTCAAATTGATTTTGGGGGGGGGGGTTGTATCATTTGATTTACACAACATGCCTTTCACTTTGAAGATCCAAAATGTTTTTTATTGTGAAATAAAACAAGAAATAAGACAAAAAACTGAAAACTTGAGCGTGAATAACTATTCACTTTGTACAGCCACATTTAGCAGCAATTACAGCTGCAAGTCTCTTGGGGTATGTCTTTATAAGCTTGGAACATTTAGCCACTGGGATTTTTGCCCATTCTTCAAGGCAAAACTGCTCCAGCTCATTCAAGTTGGATGTGTTCTGCTGGGGGACAGCAATCTTTAAGTCATACCACAGATTCTCAATTGGATTGAGGTCTGGGCTTTGACTAGGCCATTCCAAGACATTTAAATGTTCCCCTTAAACCACTTGAGTGTTGCTTTAGCAGTATGCTTAGGGTCATTGTCCTGCTGGAAGGCGAATCTCTGTCCCAGTCTCAAATCTCTTAAAAACTGAAACAGGTTTCCCTCAAGAATTTCCCTGTATTTATTGGCATCCATTATTCCTTCAATTCTGACCAGAATCCCAGTCCCTGCTGATGAAAAACATCAGGGGTAATGAGAGGTGTTGGATTTGCGCCAGACATAGCGTTTTCCTTGATGGCCAAAAAGCTCAATTTTAGTCTCATATGACCAGAGTATCTTCCTCCATATGTTTGGGGAGTCTCCCACATCATGCCTTTAGACGAACACCTAAGGTGTTAGCTTATTTTTTTCTTTAAGCAATGGCTTTTTTCTGGCCACTCTTCTGTAAAGCCCAGCTCTGTGGAGTGTATGGCGTAAAGTGGACCTTTGGACGGATACTCCAATCTCCGCTGTGGAACTTTGCAGCTCCTTCAGGGTTATCTTTGGTCTCTTTGTTGCCTCTGATTAATGCCCTCCTTGCCTGGTCCGTAAGGTTTGGCCCTCTCTTGGTTTGTTGTCGTGCCATATTCTTTCCATTTTTTTATAATGGATTTAATGGTGCTCCATGGGATGTTCAAAGTTTCAGATACATTTTTTTACCCAATCCTGATCTGTACTTCTCCACAACTTTGTCCCTGACATGTTTGGAGAGCTCCTTGGTCTTCATGGTGCCGCTTGCTTGGTGGTGCCCCTTGCTTAGTGGTGTTGCAGACTCTGGGGCCTTTCAGAACAGGCGTATATATACTGAGATCATGTGACAGATCATGTGACACTTCGATTGCACACAGGTGGACTTTATTTAAGTAATTATGTGACTTCTGAAGGTAATTGGTTGCACCAGATCTTATTTAGGGGCTTCATAGCAAAGGGGGTGAATACATATGTATGAACCACTTTTCCGTTATAAAATGTTTTGAATTTTATGAAACAAGTGATTTTTTTCATTTCACTTCACCAATGTATGTATATTGTATGAAATCCAAATAAAAATCCCTTTAAATTACAGGTTGTAATGCAACAAAATTGTAAAAACGCCAAGGGGGTGAATTCTTTTGCAAAGCACTGTAACTCTGTGTGTGTTTGTGTGTGCGCTCCGCTCAATCCGCACACACAGCGTCACTCCGGCACCACTACTCATAGATTTCCAGAGCTTTTCCCACCAATTTAGACAATTACCAGTCCCGGTCACAGTGCTCAAAGTCAGAGTTTATGACCCCAGTCCCCATTGACAGCCCTAGCAGCTCAGCGGTGTCTCCTTTGTATTCAATAAACACCAGACCTCTCTGACAAATTCATCATTGACCTCTCAGTGACAGGCTCCCTGATTTGTTGATTGGTGATCATAATGCTCTCTGATTGATGTAATGTGTGCTGTTAAGCAAAATGTGGCCCACCACCTTGATTTGGTTGTATGTACAGTAGCAAAATTTGATATTGTGTTTTTTACATTGGATGAAAGTAGAGACTCTGCTCTAGAAAATGGTATATCTTACACTGCAGTTGAGGAACAATGGGAAAGTAATTCTGCTTTGAAAGTTGATACCCTTTAACCCCACTTTTGAGAAAATGGTCCGTGAATGTTTTACTACACCTACTGGAGAGCTCTTCTTTGTCTACACCCATTCAGCATCTTTCACACCATATTAAGCCTTACCCCCATTCATCTCTTTGAGGATTCATGTGTGAGCTTATGTGCTAAACACAGTCAGTAAAGTAGTGTAGTAAACAACCAAATATTAAGACTAAAAGTGGTAAAAAAGTAGTAGAAAAGAATAGTAGTAAAAATACACACAAAAATCGAGTCCTTGGCCTATATCCGAATCGGACTTGCAGGTCATGTTGTTCTTCACATTACCGTCTCTTGTAAACACACATTGTATCACATTAAATCTACGTTTATTTGTCACATGCACCAGATACAGAAGGGGTAAACGCTACAGTGAAATGGTTACTTGCATCGTGGAGTCTTTTGTTAAGACCCAAAATCCTAACCCATACTACCATGCACCATACATGAATCTGCAGGTAGCTAATTCTCACCAACTAGGTTCAATGTTAGCTAGCTAGCTAACATTAGGCTAGGTTGGCACCACCCTTGGGTTGTGCCGTGGCGGAGATCTTTGTGGGCTATACAAAGGGGGACTAGGGTCAGTTTGTTATATATGGAGTACTTCTCCTGTCCTATCCGGTGTCCTCTGTGAATTTAAGTATGCTCTCTCTAACTCTCTCTTTCTCTCTTTCTTTCTCTCTCTCAGAGGACCTGAGCCCTAGGACCATGCCTCAGGATTACCTGACATGATGACTTCTTTGCTGTCCCCAGTCCACCTGGCCGTGCTGCTGCTCCAGTTTCAACTGTTCTGCCTGTGATTATTATTATTTGACCCTGCTGGTCATTTATGAACATTTGAACATCTTGGCCATGTTCTGTTATAATCTCCACCCGGCACAGCCAGAAGAGGACTGGCCACCCCTCATAGCCTGGTTCCTCTCTAGGTTTCTTCCTAGGTATTGGCCTTTCTAGGGAGTTTTTCCTAGCCACCGTGCTTCTACACCTGCATTGCTTGCTGTTTGGGGTTTTAGGCTGGGTTTCTGTACAGCACTTTGAGATATCAGCTGATGTACGAAGGGATATATAAATACATTTGAATTTTGAATTTTAACTAGCAATGTAAATGTATTTCTGAGATACAAATAATATTACTACACAGCTCATACACATAACAGCTAACGTTAGCTAGCTAGGTAAAAGTACGCTTTAACTTGCAATTAAAATGATTTTCGGACTAAATTAGAAGCGTATAACGCCGCGTTCAAAACAACTGTGGACTCGGAACTGGGAACTCGGAAATCTCCACCCACCGACTTTAGTGTATTCAAGACAACTGGGGACTCGGAACTGGGAACTTGGAAATCTCCACCCACCGACTTTAGTGTATTCAAGACGACTGGGAACGAGTTCGGACTGGGATTTTTTTTTTTACTCGGAATTCCAACTCAAAAACTCTAGCCTCTTTCTAGAGCTCTGACTTTCCAGCCTGAAGATCACTGACGTCATGATTTGACCTTGTATTTTTCTGAGTTCCCAGTTGTCTTGAAAGCACCATAATATCTGAAAATGTAGCTACTCTTACCCGTATGCATGGATGAACACTTCTACCTCTCTATCATGGATGCAATGGTTGCCCTTAGTTGAAGATATAATCCGGAGACAGGTGTTTTAAACAACAGCCATCTGCACAATCATAAATTGCTTCCACCAGGCATTCCACTGATTTCAAAACTCTGTCAACTTTTTCCGTGACAACAACACTGTTTCTTCCCCATCACTGTCATCAGAAGACTCTACAATGTCTGGTTCAATGAAAATGGTTTTACTTAAATCAGGGATTTCCTCATCGTCTGATTCATTTGCAAAATCAGAGAGAATCAGCATGGACGATCGTCCTCCAGAAAGTAGTCTATCACAACTTTTTTCCCACTGATCTTTGTCGATAGCACCTGTTAAATTTAGTTGTGAGCAGTAGCAGCACTTTTGCAGTTCTTTGTGATTTCTTTAAAAAACACTGTGGTAGAAAGGATTATCTACAGATACTGAGCTTCTCATATTATGGACAGAAGCATGCTACATGGCAGACCAATCTGAACTCATCTCTCGGCATGTACAACCCATCCATTATCTAAGCCAATCATGGCTAGCGGGAATGTTCCTGTTTTTTCCCATGGCTACACCAACTAGGCTCGTAATTTAACAATTGTATTGGTATTTACAGCTGGCATAAACATTTGTTATTAAGCCACATGAAAGTGCACATGTTCCAGAAGGCATTTCTGTCCAAAAACGCATTTAGATTAAAAACATATATTGATGTGCGACATATGCCTAGATTCCTGTAAGGGGTCACAAATAGTTAGCTTTCAGCCATAATGTGAAGGAATGCAAGAATGACAGTTGTTTGTTAGTGAGGGGGAGTGGAATATGTTTTTTTTTACTAGTTTGGGTAATTATGTCGTAGCTTATTGTGTTTATGTACAGCAGCATACCACCCTGCATACAACTGCTGGCTTGCTTCTGAAGCTAAGCAGTGTTGGTCCTGGTCAGACCCTGAATGGGAGACCAGATGCTGCTGGAAGTGGTGTTGGAGGGCCAGTAGGAGGCACTCTTTCCTCTGGTCTAAAAAAAATATAATAAAAAAAATATTTAGATCCCATGGCACTTATTGTGAGAGTAGGGGTGTTAACCCTGGTGTCCTGGCTAAATTCCCAATCTAGCCCTCAAACCATTCATGGTCACCGAATAATCCCCAGTTTACAATTTGCTCATTCATTCCTCTCCCCTGTAACTATTCCCCATGTCGTTGCTGTAAATGAGAATGTGTTCTCAGTCAACTTACCTGGTAAAATAAAAAATGTTGACGTAGTCTGATAGATTTGCACTATAAGATTGGGAGTACAGCACTTCTCAAACCTACAAGCCATTAGCCCCACACAAGCTCCTAACCCTAAATGTGTTGTATTTGTCATGCTGCTAAACATACTGAGGATAGAAACATGTTACTCCTACTCCTCTGCATGATTAGTCACACTTAGTCAAACAGATATTTTGGAGACCTTATTAGCTGACCTAACCATTGAAGTTAACAACAGATGTCTTGCAGAGAGTCACAGGTTCCTGCGCCAAATGCAATTGCTTTGGAGTTGTTAAAAGATTGTTTTGATATACTGTTTGGTATGATCAATCCATAAATAATCTTCACCTACATGCAACAGTATCAACAGTACCGCTTTCGAAAATATCATGAGACCTATTTCACATTAAATGCCTAAATAATTCTAACCAATGAATAAACACTTTTTTCTTTCCTTAATTGGATGACCTACATCATGATTTTTCAAATTATCCCATTGAAGCGCAACATCACGTTGTTAAAAAATATATTTTGGGCATGCCTATAAATTGGCCAATTAAAGGCATCTAGGGTTTATGTTAACTTTAATTGTGTTGTATGAAAATTATAGACCTTTCAAATGTTGTATGCAACATTGTACTCAACATTACCGGCAAGTGACTCGATACCTACTGTGCGAAAGGTATTTTTTGTTAAATGGGAGTGACGAGTGTATTGATATAACATATTGTCCAACAACCATCAGAATGTTTCGTTTATTTATTTAACCTTTATTTTGACAGGGAGACGTGCCTAGACAAACTTCTGCTTTTCAGAAGATCTCATACACTACAAAAAGCATATCAGGCAATAATTGGCAAAGTGATCTGGTCAGGCACAAATTACATCAAACGTTTTATCATTGCAACATTTGATGGACAATCATATTCCCTGTGGTTGTCTGAAGTCTGCTATAGAGTTCACAGCTGGTGATGCCTCATTGCGTTTGGTTATTCCCAGTGATTTGCAACAATGGCAATGGGCGTCATCACTATCTTTCCTTTGTGGCACCTCAAACTGTCATGATTACCAGCTGAGATAAACTTTTATTCAAAAGTTCATTTTACTCCTGTCCCAGAGTTTGTCTGGGCAATGTCTTAACATCATCCCAAAACCTACTTCCTAAAACCTACTCTCAGAAACATGAGTTTCCTGTGTTTTATATATATTTCCACACTATGAGGTTGGAATAATACTGTGAAATTGTGAACATTATGATAATGCTCTTTTAGTGTAAGAGATGTTTGAAATTTCAGCCTGTTTTGGTGACATCACCAAGCGGTAGATTAGTTAATAGACCAATAAGAAAGATAGTTCCAAACCTCTGCCAATAACATCTTGTTTTTCCATTTTCCCATTTACACTCAGACCACTCCCAGACAGTCCGAGCAAAATTCTTGCTTGAGAAATGTCTCCTTGCTAAGAAGCATTTTTTTTTTTTACCATTTTAATTTAAAAGGTACTTAATTGTTACCCAGAAATGATTGATATTGAGATTAAAAACAGTTGCATTGGACCTTTAAAACAGGTTTTAACAGCATTCCTACTGTAAGACCTTTTCTGAGATGCTTTGTGGATACGGGCCCAGGTATCAACCGTCATCATGGCAGTTTACCTCTTTGCTGAGTCGACAATCATGAACAAGGTCATTTGTGTTTTTCCTGTATTTTGTTGAGTTCATATGGGAGTGCAGAATTTGCTGTGTTTATCCAGCAGGGAAACCTTTTCCCATTTCGTTTAAACTGCCCTTTTCTAAGAAATCTGTTTGACTGTAAGAAATAGTTAAGATTATTTATTTATTTTATGTATCATGTCAAATACAGTCTATACTTGTATTTAATTAGGCGAATCAGTTAAGAACACATTTTTACCCCTGCCAAACCTGGACAACGCTGGGCCAAACCTGGACAACGCTGGGCCAAACCTGGACAACGCTGGGCCAAACCTGGACAACGCTGGGCCAAACCTGGACAACGCTGGGCCAAACCTGGACAGCGCTGGGCCAAACCTGGACAACGCTGGGCCAAACCTGGACAACGCTGGGCCAAACCTGGACAACGCTGGGCCAAACCTGGACAACGCTGGGCCAAACCTGGACAACGCTGGGCCAATTGTGCGCCGCCCTATGGGACTCCCAGTCACAGCCGGTAGTGATACAGCCTGGATTCAAACCAGGGGCTGCACTGGGATCTTGCATTATAGATTACGTTAGAGTTTCAACTTAATTAGAGTAGAATTGACGTATGATGCAATATGAGAATAGTGAATCAACTTATTGGATAATACGCTTGTTTAATGGTGTTTTTATCATGGTCACTTTGATCAAGCTGGCTGGCACGAACTCTTAAAATGGCAGTGTGCATTAAATTTAGACCAGGGCCTGTACATATGTAGGATCTTAATTTGAGCCAGTTTGCTATAGCAGCAACATAATCCTGCAGTAACAGGAAATGTAAATTATTATGTGAATTTGAATTCATGGATGTTTTTGTAGGGGTTGACACATTTTTCGTAAGGGAAAATCAAGTCTGAAATGTCATGGTGTGGCATGCATAGGTGTAATAGGTGGCAGGGAAGTCAGGTGCAGGAGAGTCAAATGGAGTGAAACATTTAGTCTTTTAATAAAGTCCACGGAGTATGCTCCATAACACTAAATGTACATAAACAAACAAACATGGGTACGAGGACCCGACGCGCACCTATACAACAATCACGCTACACTGACAATAAAACAATCTCTGACAAAGACATGAGGGGAAACAGAGGGTTAAATACACAACAGGTAATGAATGGGATTGAAAACAGGTGTGTGGGAAGACAAAACAAAACCAATGGAAAATGAAAAAAGGATCAATGATGGCTAGAAGACCGGTGACGTCGAACGCCGAGCACCGCCCGAACAAGGAGAGGTAATGACTTCGGCAGAAGTCGTGACATGGTGGAGTGTGTTACCGCAAAGGAAAGATAGTAGTAGTACTCATTGGGTTGTGTCACAAAGTGTAATCAAACAGTAGGTGAGAGAAATGATATAAATAGATGAACAGGGAGGCCATGACAGGCCTCAGACTCCAGTACGGTAGGTGGCAGTGTATGCACCTTTCAATTGGTTGCGATTCGTCAATACATATTTAAAGAAGAGTAGACTAGATGGACACATAGTAAATGTAAATCCAGGATACTTACATTAGTATGATACCGTGTGTTATGTTTGGTGTGGTTACATAAGACAGGTTGTTACTTAAGGCAAAAACAAAAGTAGTATAATGTGAAATTCTATCAACCCAAAGATTGCGATTCCGAATCTCATAACGGACAACTTTAACACTTTAGATCATTTGCAACTTTTCAACTACTTACTACTTTTTTGCAACTTTGCAACTACTTAGCATGTTAGCTAACCCTTCCCCTAACCCTTTTATCAACCCTTCCCCTTGAACCTAACTCCTAAACTTAACCTTGACCCCTAACCCTTAGCCTAGCTAATGTTAGCCAGCTAGCTAACGTTAGCCACCTAGCTAGAATTCATAACATATTTATTGTATGTTTTGTAAATTCGTAAAATTTATTACGAAATGTAATTTGTAAAATATCATATGAAATGGTTGATGGACAACAACAAATTAATAAATGCCATATATGAAATGTAACATATCATACTAAATAATGGAGTGTTTCCGATGTATGTACATAATAATACAACACGCTCTGAAACCAGGTTGCTTTAGCACACTTCAGACAACCACAGTGACTGTGACTGTACATCTAATATTGCAATGATAAAATGTTTGATTTCATTTTTACCTGACACGATCACTTTGCCTACCCAAAATGATTGCCTACTACACTGGCATGCATCTTTTTTTAACCAATTCTGATGGTTGTTAAAAGCGGAATTTTGACTATTAACGTTATATCGGCACTCCTGTTTAAACACTCTAAATCGCTTTTGCACAGTAGGCATCAAATCACTTGCCAAATCCCTTTAGCTCGGTAGGTATCAAATCATTTGAACGTTGCAACATACAACATTTGAAAGGTCTATCATTTTCATCCGACACAATTAAAGTTAACATAAACCCTAGATGCCTTCAGCTGCCCAATATATAGACATTTTGAACAACTTGATGTTGCGCTCCAAAGAGATCATTTGAAATAACATGACGTAGGTCATTAAATTAGAATGATTTATAAGCCTAGTGGTTCGAAGTATTTAGGGATGTCATGTGAAGTAGACCTTGTGAAATCATTGTCAAAAGTGCTACTGTTGATAGTGTTGCGTGTGCGTACGTCTAGATTATTTTTGGATTGATCATACCAAAACAGAAAATATCAAAAGATTATTTTTAATAACTCTAAAGCGTGTGGCGCAGGAACCACTGACTCTGCTCTTTTTTATGATCAAGACCTTTGCTGGTAACGCTTAACTGCTTAGGACAGCTCATGAGGTCTCCTAAATATCTGTCGACCAGGTGGGACTGTTATGACTAAAGAGCTTTATTTTACCCATAAGAGCAATGGTGTAAAATACGTAAGTAAAAAACACTTCAAAGTACTACTTAAGTAGCTTTTTGGGGTATCTGTACTTTACTATTTATATTTCGGGCTACTTTTACTTTTACTTCACTAAATTCCTGAAGGAAAGTATGTACTTTTCACTCCATACATATTCCATGACACCTAAAAGTAGTCTTTACATTTTGAATGCTTAGCAGGACAGGAAAATGGTCTAATGGACGCACTTATAAAGAGAACATCCCTGGTCATCTCTACTGCCTCTGATCTGGCGGAGTCACTAAACACAAATGCATCTTTTGTAAATGATGTCTGAGTGTTGGAGTGTGCCCCTGGCGTTCAATACATTTAAAAACAAGAAAATGTTGACCTCTGCTTTGCTTAATATAACGATTTTGAAATGATTTATACTTTTACTTTTGATAATAAAGTATGTTTAGAACCAAATGCTTTTAGACGTATTTTACTGGGTGACTTCCACTTTTACTTGAGTAAATTTCTATTAATGTATCTATACTTTTACTCAAGTATGACAATTGGATACCTTTTCAAAACTGCATAAGAGTAGAAGTAAAATTTCTCTATCCTCCTCCCTCCCTCTCTCCTCTCTCTCTCTCTCTCTTTCTCTCTTTCTCTCTCTCTTTCTCTCTCGTCTTTCTCTCCTCTTCTATCTCTTTCTCTCTCTCTCTCTTCTCTCTTCTCTTTCTCTCTCTCTTTCTCTCTTCTCTTTCTCTCTCTTTCTCTCTCTCTTTCTCTCTCTTTCTCTCTCTTCTCTCTCTCTCTCTCTCCCTCCCTCCCTCCCCCTCTGTCTCCTTCTCTCTCTCTCTCGTTCTCTCTTTCTCTCTCCTCTGGTTCTCTTTCTCTCTCTCTCTCGTTCTCTTTCTCTCCTCTCCGTTCTCGTTCTCTCTTCTCTCTCTCTCTTTCTCTCTCTCTTTCTCTCTCTCTCCCTCTCTCCCTCCCTCCCCCCCTCTCTCTCCTTCCCTCTCTCCTTCTCTCCCTCTCTCTCTCCCTCTCTCTCTCTCTCTCCCCTTCCTTCGCTCCCTCTCTCAGTTGAATGCAACCTCATATCACCATTACAACCAGGAAAGTTTATAGTGAAGTAACTATTAAAAGATCCCGTTTGCTATACTGTGTTGACTACCACTACCTATAATAATCATCAAGCCGCATGTCTGGTTGTCAAAAACACCCACATGCGTTCCGGCGTACCCCTTCCCAGCACCACCATGGGTCTCTGCCCAGCACCCGTCTCCCCTCATCTCCCCTCTCTCTCTCTCTCTCTCGTCGTTGCGTCTCAAATAGCACCCTATTACCTATTTAGTGCATTACTTTTCAGCAGAGCCCTATGGGCTGTGATGGGACTCTGGTCAAAAGTAGTGCACTAAATAGGAAATAGGATGCCCTTTAGGATGCCCACCCTCCTCTCAGGTTGCGGTGCGGGCAGTAAAGATACTGTTTCATCGCAGGTGTCCCATCAAAGCTCAGGCTTGACTCGGTCCGCTGGCTGGATGACATGGCTGACTGGGAACGAGGGTAGGGCAATGGCAGGCATGGGTCGGGGGCACAACTGAAGGGGCCTGAGGGGGCTGAGTTGGCCCCTGTGTGGGCTGTCTGAGGCTCGTGCTGCAGGGGGGTGTCATCCCGGGGGTGTCTCAATCTGAAGCCATCTGGGCCCCTCTTTCTCCTCTGCCGGCCTCTGTGATTGAACATGTATTTATTGCAGGACCGGAGGCTGGAGGCTGAATAGAGGAGAGGGAGAGAATAGGGAGGCTTCTGCACATAGAGATGTGGCTGAGGTTACAGCAACAGGGCCTGGCTCCTCTTCAGCACCACCAACTCACTCTCTCTCTCTCTCTCTCTTTCTCTTTTGGCTGGATGCTTGTATACTTCTCCCTCTCTCTCTCTCCCTCTCTCTCTCTCCTTCTGTCTCAGTCAGCCTGTCTCTTCTTTCAGCGTCTCTCTTTCTCTCTCTTTATTCGTCTTGATTAGGTAGAATGAAATCTATTTTAAATGTTGTTATTGGAAGATAGAAGATATGTGAAGACACTAGCAATTTTGTCAAAAAGATGTTTAATCCGTAGTTGATTCACTGGTCTGAAGTTTGGCCAGACAGATACACATCAGGATTATTATCCTCAGTACATCTTGTAATTTCTCAGGAAATGCCTGCGCTGCCTGCGCTGCAGACGGCTGGGGGGGGGGGGGGGGGGGGTGTTTGCCTGCGCTGGGGGGGGGGGGGGATGTTTGCCTGCGCTGCAGACGGCTGGGGGGGGGGGGGGGGGGGGATGTTTGCCTGCACTGCAGACGGCTGGGGGGGGGGGGGATGTTTGCCTGCGCTGCAGACGGCTGGGGGGGGGGGGGGGGGGGGTGTTTGCCTGCGCTGGGGGGGGGGGGATGTTTGCCTGCGCTGCAGACGGCTGGGGGGGGGGGGGGGGGATGTTTGCCTGCACTGCAGACGGCTGGGGGGGGGGGGATGTTTGCCTGCGCTGCAGACGGCTGGGGGGGGGGGGGGGGTTGCCTGCGCTGCAGACTGCTATATCGGTCTGCTAATACAGGACTAGTAAAGGTCCAGTGCACCACTTTTGTTTAAAAAATTATAATAAGGTTTTATATTTTATAAATACTTTTTTGAATTCCAATTTTTCAGGTGGTGCTGGAGCACACCTACATCCCATAGCTAACCAATCACCACCAGCCTTCTAGTTAGATACCCGTTGCCTGGTTACGAAACACAAGCTGCTTGACTAAATAAAACAACTTTTGCAGCATTAAGTTCAATAGTAAAACAACAGGTGTAGACTAACAGTGACATGATTACTTACAGGTCTTTTTCCAACAGACTTAAAGATAAAGATTAACAATATAAATAGTGACATGAGGAATAAATACACAGTGAATAACAAATAACAATAATGAGTAAAAATAACATGGCTACATACAGGGAGTACCAGGTGATAACATGGCTATATACAGGGAGTACCAGGTGATAACATGGCTATATACAGGGAGTACCAGGTGATAACATGGCTATATACAGGGAGTACCAGGTGATAACATGGCTATATACAGGGAGTACCAGGTGATAACATGGCTATATACAGGGAGTACCAGGTGATAACATGGCTATATACAGGGAGTACCAGGTGATAACATGGCTATATACAGGGAGTACCAGGTGATAACATGGCTACATACAGGGAGTACCAGGTGATAACATGGCTATATACAGGGAGTACCAGGTGATAACATGGCTATATACAGGGAGTACCAGGTGATAACATGGCTATATACAGGGAGTACCAGGTGATAACATGGCTATATACAGGGAGTACCAGGTGATAACATGGCTATATACAGGGAGTACCAGGTGATAACATGGCTATATACAGGGAGTACCAGGTGATAACATGGCTATATACAGGGAGTACCAGGTGATAACATGGCTATATACAGGGAGTACCAGGTATAACATGGCTATATACAGGGAGTACCAGGTAATAACATGGCTATATACAGGGAGTACCAGGTGATAACATGGCTATATACAGGGAGTACCAGGTAATAACATGGCTATATACAGGGAGTACAGGTGATAACATGGCTATATACAGGGAGTACCAGGTGATAACATGGCTATATACAGGGAGTACCAGGTGATAACATGGCTATATACAGGGAGTACCAGGTGATAACATGGCTATATACAGGAGTACCACGTGATAACATGGCTTCATACAGGGAGTACCAATACAGTGTTGATGTGCAGGGGTATGGGGTAAATAAGGTAGCTATGAACATATAGGTAGGGGTAAAGTAACTAGGCAGCAGGATAGATAATATACTGACTAAGCTGAAGCAGCAGGGTTTGTGGAACAGGAGTAGCAGTGTATGAGGTGAGTGTGAAAGTGTGTGTGTGCTCTCAGTATGCATGTGTGTGCATGTTATGTGTGTGTGTGTGTTGGGGTGTCAGTGTAAATATGGGTGAGTATGTGGGTAGAGTCCAGTGTGTGTGCATGGAGTCAGTACAAGATAGTTCGTTTAAAAAAAAAAAGTTATCGCAGGTAGTCCGGGCAGACATTTGATTAATTATTATTATTCTTTATTTAACTAGGCAAGTAAGTTAAGAACAAATTCTTATTTTCAATGACAGCCTAGGAACAGTGGGTTAACTGCCTGTTCAGGGGCAGAACGACAGATTTGTACCTTGTCAGCTTGGGGATTTGAACTTGAAACCGATTGCTAGTCCAGCGCTCTAACCACTAGGCTACCCTGCCGCCCCATCAGTTTTATGGCTTGGGGTTAGAAGCTGTTCAGGGTTCTGTTGGTTCCAGACTTGGTGTACTGGTACCGCTTGCCATGTGGTAGCAGAGAGAATAGTCCATGGCTTGGGTGGCTGGAGTCTTTGACCTTCCTCTGACACCACCTGGTAAAGAGGTCCTGGATGTCAGGGAGCACAGCCCCAGTGATGTACTGAGCCGTAACCAATACAATCGCCGGCAGCATACCACCCGGCTGGCTTGCTTCTGAAGCTAAGCAGGGTTGGTCCTGGTCAGTTCCTGGATGGGAGACCAGATGCTGCTGGAAGTGGTGTTTGAGGGCCAGTAGGAGGTACTCTTTCCTCTGGTCTAAAAAAATATCTCAATGCCCCAGGGCAGTGATTGGGGACACTACCCTGTGTAGGGTGCAGTCTTTCGTTTGGGACGTTAAACAGGTGTCCTGACTCTCTGACGTCATTAAAGATCCCATGGCACTTATTGTAAGAGTAGGGGTGTTAACCCCGGTGTCCTGGCTAAATTCCCAATCTGGCCCTCAAATCATCACGGTCACCTAATCCCCCTCCTCTCCCCTGTAACTATTCCCCAGGTCGTTGCTGTAAATGAGAACGTATTCTCAGTCAACTTACCTGGTAAAATAACGAATATAAATAACTAAAATACCCTCTGTAGCTCCTTGCAGTTGCCAGACGATGCAGGATCTGAGGGACAAATCTTTTCAGTCTCCAGGGGGGGGAAGAGGTGCTGTCGTGTCCTTAATTCCTCAGTGATGTGGACAGGAACTTGATGCTTTCGACACGCTCTACCCGCTCCACAGTCTAGACATGTTTTTCTCTCCCTTGAGTATAGAAAAGTTCATGTGACATTGCTCAACACTCACACTTTCTCCACTGCATCAAAAGATATGACCCATAATTGTTTATGCTATTACCTTGTTCAGTCATGTTACCTCATTAGCTAGCTGTAGCTAACAACCTGGGGGCACATTCAGCAGGACGTAAACGTTTTGGAACGTTCAGACAGAAGTATGCTATGTAGAACAGACATGCCTCTCTGACATGTTGAATAAGGAATAACGTCGGCTCTATTAACAGAAGTTTTATTTGCAACGTTGCAGAACATTTAGCAACTGAACGTGGCCTCCCTCTAACCACTACACTATATCTGACTGGATAAATATCTTTATTTTGAGTTAATGGGGACCCAGTGACTCAGACTGTTGGACTGGGACTCGAGCATGGACACTCAGATTTCAGCCATAGGGACTCGGACTTGTAGTAGAGGTGCGTGGGTCTGGGAAGCCAGTCCAGAAAAAATATTACAACCTACTGTGTGTGTTGTGATAATTGCGTTGTTTGCTCTAGAACCTGTTAGTTCATATGCCTTGCCACTGTGATATATAGGCCTAAGGCCGAGACAGTAAGAAGACATAGTGGCAGAATAAATTCAACCACACCTTTGTTTAGTCATAAAACCGGAGAGAAACCTCTGTCTGGTGAAGTTCACAAATCATATTGCATGTAGCAAACAGTTATATGACCTACAGCATAATCAAGCAAGTTAAGGTTTCTGACATTTACTAAACAACTATTGATTTAGAACCACAGAGAGTTAACATAAGGAGCTGCCTCCACTATTCCAGGCATCATTTCTACTTCAACATTTCAATATCAGCAAGTCAAATCACCTTCTAATACGGTGACAACTAAAAGATACCAAAAACGATGTGGTCCAATCAACGTAAGCTAGATATGATGTCAGATATGATGTCAGGTGGATACTCTACACATACTGAGGCAGAGAGGCGCTGTTACGTTCGCTCGGATGCTTTCTCCTGTGAGATACATTCAGCCTCTGAAACACAGAGAGATGAAAGATCAATTAATTTGAATGTTTTTTTCTTGGTACATGTATTGTGGAGGCCTGACTTCCCTTGGCATCCATAAATACACGTCACTGCAGGCTGCGACTCGGCCTGGAGAGCAGGGGACTTGGGATTCCAGGTTTAGCGCCTCGACTAAATCACTAGGCGAAACAGTCATTTGCCCCCATTCTACTTCTGGACATCAGTGTGGCATCTGTGGAACGTTGACAACAAATTCCTTGCTCCGCCCAAACTCTACACCACACCCACCCACGTTAGCTTCTTCACCACAATGAGTCTGGATCTGAGTACTTCGTCATTTTTTTTCTTCACGTGAACACATTCTAACCCTTCTGATTGGTCACACAGAGAGACAGAATACATGTGGTTAAAGAGACGGTTTCAAAATTCGTCATTGGCATTGATACTCTGATTGGTTAGAGATGATCCAATCGCTGATTACTTTGTTTTGTACAACACCCCTCATTTTGAAGTCAGCACAGATGAACCCATACGAAACCCATACAAAACCCATACTACTTTACCAATACTTTGAGGTACCATCTGGTGATTGTGCTCTCTCTCTGTCTGTCTCTCTTGCTCTCTATGCAGGCTGAATTATGAATTTACATTGCCAGATAGATTTTTTATTCTTATATATATTTGTCATATTTCTGCTGTTGGGAAGAGAATAGGATGTGTACGTCCATTGGATAACATGACCAGTGTGGATTTAGTTCATCAAAGTTCAAAAGTGACATGTTTGATGGCAAACATGTTTGATACTTGAAAGGGATTTTAGATGTCTCTTCGATCAGTATCTAGTGTAGCATCACACTTTGAAAAAGCACTTAGCATTTACAAACACACTAACGCTAATTGTGTGGTGGTCTTTGAACATAGAGGCACCGGTAGAGGCCATGGGGCATCAGTAGTGTGCCCTACTACTCTCTCCCCACATCTGTCTCTGCTTGGATCCAATCTATTCCTGAGCTGTTCAAAATGATCTGCAGGTTTTCTTAAGGCGGCATCTGAATGTGATTTTCTCCTTCTTAACAAAGAGGAAGGAAATCGCTCTGAAAGGTTGCAAATGTGTCCCTTTTGTGGAGCCTCCAGGAGGGCGGATGGCGTGAGTGGGCCTTGAAATCGCCCACAAAAGGAGCCAAGGCACAGTAGTAGCCCTTGGCTGAGGACTGTTATCGCTTGCATCCGCTGCCTGCCTGCCTGCCTAGCTGCCACCGCGCTAAGACACCATGGCTAAAACAGAACCACTACTGGTATCTGTTGAACCTTCTGCTGGAGGCAAGAAAAAAGGGGAAGGACCAAAGAAAATAGTCTGCTAACACGACTGGCTAACTGAGAAATCACCTCAGCGAATAGCGACTAGGTCTTATTTTTACGGGCTGGCCCGGGGTAGGCTCTTTAGCGCTTTGGCAGGCAGTCGGCATGACAATGGTGTTCCAGAGATAAGTTAAAGACGTTGGGCTGGGATGAAATGCTGTCCGCTAGCATTGTCTCGCCTGCGATTCTCTGACTCCCCTATGACGAATCCCAGTAACAGAGACACTTGGCAAACCACAGTGGGCCGCAATAAAAGGGCCTCCGCTCCAGGAGAAGCCAAAAGAGAGCCCTTTAAAAAAGAGCCAGATGTAATGCAGATTTTTGACGCTCATTCTGGGTCTCTGATAGATGGCATGGATTTGTATCCCAGTTACACTGAAAGGGCTGCTGAACTGGATCGAGCTTTAAAGTGAGGGGGGAAAAAGCCCTGGAAAATCGGCCCTCAAAGGCACATTTCAACTGGAAAGCGTTTCTTTTAAGCTGTCACTCCTTGGTGGTTGACAATCCTATTACTTATTGTAATTAAGGGGAGAAGAGAGGTACAGAGGGAAACATCGCTCATCGGCCATCGCAACACAGATCTAACTTTTGTCGCTGTTATTGTGTTTTCAGGGATCTAACAGTGCTGACGGTTCTAATCGACTTATTTTGCATTGATGTGTGATTGACAGGTGACGGCTTGGGCCCAATTTTTTTTGGGGGGGCTCTGTCACTTCGGCACTGGGCAGCGCTTTAAAGAAGAGACGTAATGGAAAATAGGTTTCATGGCTTTTCTTTTCTTCCAGTTTGGGGGTCGGGAGAAAATGGAACTCTTCAAAAGAAAAGCCTGGTATATAATGATCCCTTACCTCATCAGCCTCTTTGCTAAAGTAGAAATACGTTCTGCACCAAAATGGTGCCCAAACCCCAATATAAACCACATCTGGAGGAATTGTGTGCGGCTCGTCCATATGCCACAATTTATTTCCCTGATAATAAGAGGATTCTTTCTTTCTCTCTTTCTCTGGTCTGCTTTTGAACTAAAGGACAGACGATAGGCTGCCATTTGGGCCCTGATGACAGCCGTACAAAGTCACTCTTGCATTGTGGGTGGAACAGGCTTAGATTTGGCGATCTTGCTTGGTCCTGTCCTCCCAGTGAACAATGCTGCATGAATTTTGATCCACCCCACCCCCACCCCCACTTTCTGAACGCCTCTCCAAGATTTCTGGGTCACAGTGAAGGCATGTGAAGAACACACCAACCATAATTTTTGTACACTGACAAATTCCTCTGCTTTTTTTTGTTTTGTGTTTGGCATGTTTAAGCAGGGCTAGTAAGGGCAGAGACCCTACTTACAGCATGACTGTACCTTTCACCTCTGACCCCCCCCCCCCCTCTAACCTCTATCAGCACCATGAAGGTGGTGAAAAGGTCAACAATACACAGGGTGAGGAGAAGACCCGGTCGGTGAGAAGCACTGTGCCCTGCCCTATCATCACTCCCCTGTGCCCCCGTAACCTCCGCACCCATCCCCTACCTCACCCAGCTCTCTGTCACTCACACACAGACACACAGACACACACACACACAGACACACACACACACACACACACACACACACACACACACACACACACACACACACACACACACACACACACACACACACACACACATATAGGGAGTATTTCTCACTGGGAGGCTAATTGGCAAGGGCCTGCTCCGCCTGTCCTAATGCTTCTCAAAGGACGGAGCAACAGCCCATAATGAATTGGTGTTAATGAGCTGTTACAGTTTTTTTTACAATCGCTAGTAACCATTTCTCAATACTTAGGTCACTTTTTCAAAACTCTTCACACAGTTCTCCTAACCAACTTCCAGCTTGGCACAGCAGTTCATTTCACATCGCAAAATGCACTAAAACTACCAAAACACTTCATACATTCAAATCAACTCGTTCTTCCAGAACATTAGCAAAGGTTGTCACCCAACAAGCACTCTTTGTCACTCATAAAACAACAACCTAAAAAACACTAACAACAGGTAGCATTACACAATGTTTTCTTTGGCACAAAACAAGAATGACACCTCTCTACTGTTTGGAATCCACTGCAGTATATGTTACAGGAATGAATCAGACATCATGCCATATGCTTCAATATGTTTTATGGCATTATGTAGCATTGAGTGATTCCAAAATACAAGAATTTGTATATACACCATCTACCGATACAGATACAGTAGCAATGCTAGTCAACCCTGTCTTCTGCATTTGGCCACAGGTTCTCATCCACATCCACATCTTGGGCAATACACCTAAAAAATAATATTTTGGCAAGCCTGGTCCATCCCTGGCAATCTTCTGCAGATATGTCCAGGCATCCAGCATTCATTGCGTCCAGGAGGAACATTTGATCATGTGGACGGTGGTCATAAACCTTCCACCTCCATGAGGGAAATAATTCCTCTATAGGGTTGAGGAATGGAGAGTAAGGTGGGAGGAAAAGTGACACCATCCTGGGATGGGCTGCAAACCACTCTGTGACTGTACGGGAGTGGTGAAATGTCACATTGTCCCACACTATTACAAACATTGGCCGATTTCGCCTCACTGCAACCCTTTCCTCACCTGGCACAACCCTTCCATAGAGGTCATCCAGGAATGAAAAGAGACGCTCGGTGTTGTACGGCCCAATTAGAGGTTTGTGTAACAGCAATCCAACAGAGGATATTGCTGGACACATTGTGATGTTGGCACCCCTCTGGCCCGGGACATCCACTGTGGCTCTTTTCCCAATCACATTCCTTCCTCGCTGCCGTGTTTTGGCCTAGTTGAAACCAGCCTCATCCACAAAGATGAATATGTGGGGTGTTTGCCTGGCTTCAATCTCCATGACTCTCTAAAATAAATCCACAAGGCCTTAAAACATGCCATTGTGTGCCTCTGCCCTGTTTGGTTTTGTTCAAAACCAGTTCTGTATTTTATAGTCATCTTACCTGGACACATTGGTTCCTGAGTTGCTTGACTCATTCAGAGTTCCTCTCAAAGGGGACAGTGTACAACTGGTTCATCCTGATGTTGTTTCAGGACTTTAGAAATAGTTGTTATGCTTACATTGTGAATATTTCCAAATGTAATGTTGTCTGCCAACTCTGTCCCGAATCTCTGTGAGTTTTATGCCATTGTTTCTGATGACCATATCAACAATTGCAGTTTCCTGCACAGCAGTGAATATCCCACCTCTCCTGCCTGTGGGAGGTAACCGTTGGGTCCTTAGGAGAAATACAAAAACAATTACACACAAGTGGGTTTGGAGGCTTTACTCAATTTACTTCTGTAATGTGCAGTTCAGTCAGATGCTCATCTTCCCTGTTTTGTCTGCACTCTCAGACCAGCCTCTCGTTGATAGACCATGATTTATTACAGGATCAGTTATAGTAGCCCTAATTTTCTCATCTGAGACTACAGCTCTTGATCTTCCTCTGTCTTCTTCCACCACGCATACGTACTCCTCTCCCTCTTCCTCTCCCAGCCACTCTTCTTCCTCTGTCAGGCACTTCTCTCTCTCTGTCTGGGTCCATGTTTACATTACAGTACAGCATAATTCCTAAGATGTCCCCTTTTGTATAGATGGTAATGAAATTGAAAGACTAACACCACTGGGTAGGTGTTCATCTACAATGGGAATCAGCTGTGGTTGGTCGAATTGTTTTGATTGTATTTCATCATTTAGATTTGGAATATATAGTGTAATAGATAGATATTAACAGTCTGATGGCCTTGAGATAGAAGTTGTTTTTCAGTCTCTCGGTCCCCGCTCTGATGCACCTGTACTGACCTCGCCTTCTGGATGGTAGTGGGGTGAACAGGCAGTGGCTCGGGTGGTTGTTGTCCTTGATGATCTTTATGGCCTTCCTGTGACATCGGGTGGTGTAGGTGTCCTGGAGGACACGTCACACACATCACACACACACACACATTACACACACATTACACACACATCACACATCACACATTACACACACATCACACATTACACACACATCACACATTACACACACACACACATTACACACACATTACACATACACATCACACATACACATTACACACACATTACACACACATCACACATTACACACACATCACACATTACACACACATCACACGTTACACACATACACATTACACACACATCACACATTACACACACATCACATATACACACCACATATACACATCACACACACATCATAAACACACATTACACACACATCACACACAAACACATCACACATACAGATTACACACACAGATTACACACACATCACATATACACATCACACACACACATCACACACACACATCACATATACACATCACACACATACACATTACACACACATCACACACACACATCACACACACACACATCACACATACACATTACACACACATCACACACACATCATAAACACACATCACACTTTACACACATCACACTCACACACATCACACATACAGATTACACACACATCACACACACACATCACACACACACACACACATCACACATACATCATAAACACACATCACACATTACACACATACACATTACACACACATCACACACACACATCACACACACATCACACACATCACACATCACACCACACACACACATGTCACACGCATCACACACACACATCATGCACACATCACACACATATAACACACACATCACACACACACATCACACAATACACACATACATCACACACACACACACACACACGTCACACAATACACACACATATTTTGTACACATCACGCACACATCACACAATACACACACGTATCACACACACACACCCATGACACAATACACACATACATCACACACACAGCATACATCACACAATACACACATCACACACACACACACATATCACACACACTTATCACTCAATACACACGTTTATCACACACAACACACAAACACATCACACAATACACACATCACACACACACACACACACACACACACACATTACACACACAAATCACAAACACACATCACACACACACACATCACACAATACACACATACATCACACACACGTCACACAATACACACACATATTTTGCACACATCACGCACACATCACACAATACACACATACATCACACACACAGCATACATCACACAATACACACATCACACACACACACACATATCACACACACTTATCACTCAATACACACGTTTATCACACACAACACACAAACACATCACACAATACACACACCACACACACACATTACACACACAAATCACAAACACACATCACACACACACACACACACACATCACATATCACACAATACACACATCACACCCACACATCACACACACAAATTACACACACACAATACACATACAGGAGTTCACACACCCAGACACATGCACGGGAGCTCACACATGGACAGGCACGCGCACACACACACACACACACACACACACACACATACACACACACACACACACCACTACTATCCCGCCCAACCCACCCTGTCCCCCAACTCACACATACTCCCCTCTCTCAGCCCCTCTCTCACCCCCCACTGACTCGCGCTCAATGGGCCCTTGCTAGGAGGCAGTCCATCTTCCTCATGTTGACATGTGCTAAAGCACACACAGAGCCGCTGTGTTGGACAGATTCTCAGGCACTCCTCCAGCTCTGGCAGACAGGCAGGCAGGCAACCACACAGGCAGACAAGCAGGCAGCCACACAGGCAGACAAGCAGGCAGCCACACAGGCAGACAAGCAGGCAGCCACACAGGCAGACAAGCAGGCAGCCACACAGGCAGACAAGCAGGCAGCCACACAGGCAGACAAGCAGGCAGTCACACAGGCAGACAAGCAGGCAGTCATACAGGCAGACAAGCAGGCAGCCACACAGGCAGACAAGCAGGCAGCCACACAGGCAGCCACACAGGCAGACAAGCAGGCAGCCACACAGGCAGTACAGTGGGAACCAGTGGGAGCTGCAGCACAAAGGCTCTCTCACCCTCACAATGCTGACAATGAGCAAACCTATGTAATGCTGATCCTGAGTCAGATAAGCATGCGCTGCACTTCCTCAAACACACACAAACCATCACTTGAGAACCGCTGGGTGAAGAGAAAACAAATATCTGTTTGTTTTTCTGTTACGCCCTCACCTGAGGGGTCTGTTTGTATGTGTGAGAGAGAGTGTGTGTGTTAGTGTGTTTGTGTTTTACCTTTATTTAACCAGGCAAGTCAGTTAAGAGCAAATTTTCATTTACAATGATGGCCTAGGAACAGGTTACCTGCCTTGTTCAGGGGCAGAAAGACATATTTTTACCTTGTCAGCTCAGGGATTTGATCTCACAAAGCTCTGGCCCAAAGCTCTAACCATTAGGCTACCTCTGGCCCCAGTGCGTGTTTGTGCATCTTTGCCCGTGTGTGTTTGTCTGTGTGTTTGTGTGTGTGTGTGTGTGTGTGTGTTTGCGTGTGCGTTTGCATGTTTGTGCGTGTTTGTGTGTGTGCGTTTGTTTGCGTGTGTGTGTGTGTGTTTGCGTGGGTGTGTGTGTGTTTGCCTGTTTGTGTTTGCGTGGGTGTGTTTGTGTTTGCCTGTGTGTGTGTTTGTGTTTGCGTGTGTGTTTGTGTTTGCGTGGGTGTGTTTGCGTGTGTGTGTGTGTGTGTGTGTGTGTGTGTGTGACTTTAAAACATTCTGAGGTAAAAGGCCAATTAATGGAGGATGCTCTAAAGTGATTTGGGAGGCTGTTTGGAGATTTAAGGAGAGGAAGAAACGTGGCCGCCAGCGAGTTGCTTTATTAGCCTCTGACAGCGTTCCATCTCTAGAGCTAACAGATGGTGTGTGTGTGTGTGTGTGTGTGTGTGTGATTTGTCATAGAGGATCGGGCATTCTTTCCCCGGTTTACAACAGTCAAACCGTGTGTTTAATTTTTTTCTCCGTCGTCACAAAATCCATGTATTGCATTAGAACAGGGACAATTATCTAGGCTTTTATGTTGCAACAACAACGGTGTAGAGATAGGGAGGTTTTTTTACACCTCTGAACAAGAATGCAATTAAACCCCAGTGAGTAACTCCTTCATTGAAAAGCACTTGATGTGCAATGAAACATTGATTATATGCTTATTAGAGGTACTTCATCAGCAAGTGCTTCCTAGAGCGGCTCTACCTCTCCGGGGGGTGGACAGGGAACATGGGGGAGCAGAGGGGTGTATGGGATTCTCCTGCAATAATTGTATTTTGGGCGATAAGGAGCTTAAGAACCAATTGGGGGAGCGGGGGGAGGGGGGGGGCATACAAAAGATTATTATTTGGAGGGCACCACCCCCCAACCAACCCTCATCTCTCACCCAGCAACATTAGCTACAGGTCAGTCATCCCTAATACTGCCCGAGCTGTCCAGGGTGAACAAAGGTGTTCACCTCGGTCCTCTCCCCCAGGGTTGGGTAATGAACATTATGACCTGGTTCAGTGGCTAAAGCTATGCAGGCATCCACTCAAAGAGGCTGTTTTCTTTGACGATCCTTTCATTTTTTTTGTTGCGTGTTGGAGTGGTTATCCCCCATGTCACAGGAACTGGCCGCACTGCTTGTAAAAATCACATCCCTCTATCTGTCCGTCCGTCCGTCTGTGTGTCTGAGAGGGAGAGGAGGAACTGACTGGAGAGTATTTAGCAGACCACTAAACTCCACTCAGGCGACTTCTCTGTCAAACTTTTCAAACACCAACCTAACTGTTGTTTTAAGCAGTATGTTCAACTTTTTGCACTTTCTTTGTTTTTTACTCCTTCATCCCTCGGTCCCTAGCATAGTCTCTCACACAACCTTCCACATCTAACAGACTACCCAGGATGTTCCTCTCAGGAAAAACCCTGAGAAACCCTGTAAAAGATTGAATGGAACCATTTCATGACAGGGCTGCTGTGTCAGTCAACATGCGGTGACATCATCTGGTGTAACTCTTAAAGATAGACAGACATGTTGGGACAAGGACATGCTCTTCCTCCCCTCCACATCAAATCAGAATTCATTTTAGATCACGCAAGAAAGGACTAATTCCACAACAGAAGATTATAGGTTTGAATCTCCCAGATGCCGTGCCACAATAAAAAAGTGAATGTGTTTGCATGATTAATGCAGAAGCAAATGTATTTTCATGTGTCCTATCTGTGCTTAGATTTCAAAACAGTGAAGCCAAACTAAGCTAGCTGTGTATTTAAAAGTGCTTATTGAAACATGTTCTCTGAACTGAACAAATAACCTAAAAAGTCCATTCTCAGAACGTTAATTAAACCTACCAGGAAAACATTCAGGGAACCATTGTAAAACGCTCTCAGAACCTCCCTGCAATGTAAAAATGTACGTTCCCAGAACAGGTTCAATTTTCAGTTCCGTTCTCAGGACGTTTATAAAACGTTCTGTTTCACCGGTCAGGAAACATATGGCTTCGTTCCAAGAACCAATGGGAAACCAAAAACGTACGCTCCCACAACTTCCAAGGAACCAAATGTGCTAGCTGGGACTCAACACACTTACAGTGTATCCTTGCACAACCTCCCTAACACACACACATCATCCCTCACTCCTTCCATTCTGCCACACTCCCCTGGGGACTTTGATGCCTTTTACTTGATGTGTATGACAATAATCTGTTTCACCCCTCCGAAATGAGAGAGCCATGGGAAGAAAGCTTCCGCTCTATCTTTCGCCCCAGCTCTCGAGTGAGACAAAGTTCTCCGTGGAGCGTCACGGTGCGGTTCAACTGCCGCTGAAAAGACTTGACCAAATCCCCTGTCATAAACAACAAAAACACTGTAGCCTTTTCAGTTACTGCCCAGAGAGAAAGGCTCTCTGTGTCTATCCCGCATCACAGATGTTGACACTGTTTGTTTTTGGTTAAGATGCCTCTCTAAAAGACCATTGTCTCTCTTGTATCTCCTTCGTTATTTCAGAAAGAGAGTTTCCCTCTCTTTCTGTGAGAACCGGGGCCCCCCTCAGACTGGAAGCTTGGCCCTGGCCGAGAGAGGGAGAGCAGTGAAAGACCTCCGGATGGCGGCTGGAGCTCCAGGGGGTCTTTTTGCCCATAGCGGCCTAGCCAAAGGGCCTCATTGTAGGGATCAGCAGGCAGCTGTGGAGGGCTGTGATGGCTGGATGGGTCCCTCTCCAGAGTGAGGACCAGGGGTCAGACCCCCAATGGGCTGCTGCATACAGATGTAGGATCTTAATTTGAGCCAGTTTACAACAGCAGGAAAATAATCCTGCAGCAACAGGAAATGTGAATTATTATGTGGATTATAATTAATGGACATTTTTATTGGGGTTAATACAGCAACCATGAAATGTCAAAGTGGAAATTACAAACTTCAGAAGGCTTTTTAAACCTCAAACTACAAGCTTTACATTTCCTGCATTGCAGGAAAGTTCTCCTGCAGCTGGGTGATCAAATGAAGATCCAACATCTGTACCTGCCCTCTGCTACAGTCCCAGGGAGAGGTAGGCTGAATAGAGAGCAGTCAACAAGGCATAAAGGGGGCTCTTAACATTAAGAGGTAGCAGAGCGGACAGGCTGATTCCGTGCAGTCTCCTTTTTTCAGTGTAAAGGTAACTGAATGAATGGGTTCGTAAGAGGCTGTAGTGAGTGGTGAGGTCAGAGGCTTGTGGATAAGCTCAGAACAAGTCCATACCTTCTCAGGATAAAAAACGTATCTCTGGCTGAAATCAAAACTCTGATGGTACCTGGACTAGTTCCATTGTTGATATATGTGTGTGTGTGTGTGTGTGTGTGTGTGTGTGTGTGTGTGTGTGTGTGTGTGTGTGTGTGTGTGTGTGTGTGTTTAGGGGGGGTGGAGGATGGGGGGGTCAAGAGGATGGGGTGGTAGAAGACCATGTCAAACATGTGGATATGCTGAGCCAGAACCCATTCTTCCTCCTTATCACACTCCTGTGCCTCCAGGGAATTTCCAGAGTCATGCCTGCATGCACCGTCAGCAAGGGGAACACAAACACACAGTTTTCTTTGACCACATAGTTTAGAAATGTGGAATATGGTTTAAATATGGAATATCGTGTAGAAATATGGAATCAGCGTCCACTTCACCACACACAGATGCTACTCCGAACAACCTTTCCTTCTCAGAGTTACAGCACCAGTCAAAAGTTTGGACACACCTAGTCATTCAAGGATTTTTCTTTAATTATAAAATGTTCTACATTGTAGAATAATGGTGAATACATCAAAACTATGAAGTAACACACATGGAATCATGTAGTAAAAAAAGTCAAAATATATTTTAGATTTTATTTTCTTCAAAGTAGCCACCCTTTGCCTAGATGACAGTTTTGCACATTATTGGCAGGTAGTCACCTGGAATGCATTTCAATTAACAGGTGTGCCTTGTTAAATGTTCATGCACTTGAGCCAATCAGTTGTGTTGTGACAAGGTAGGGGTGGTATACAGAAGCCCTATTTGGTAAAAGACCAAGTCCATATTATGGCAAGAACAGCTGAAATAAGCAAAGAGAAACGACAGTCCATCACAACTTTATGACATGAAGGTCAGTCAATGTGGAACATTTCAAGAAATGTGAAAGTTTCTTTAAGTGTAGTCGCAAAAACCATCAAGTGCTATGATGAAACTGGCTCTCATGAGGAACGCCACAGGAAAGGAAAAGCCAGAGTTACCTCTGTTGCAGAGAATAAGTTCATTAAACTACATGGCCCCACACGTACCTCTAGGGGTACCATCCCCCACTGCTCAACTGACACAGTGGCGCACAGAACGCAAAAATATTCTTAGAAATATTTAACCTCCACACATTAACAAGTCCAATAGCTCAAATGAAAGATAAACACCTTGTTCATCTAGCCAGCAAGTCAGATTTCTAAAATGTTTTACGGCGAAAACATAGCACATATTTATGTCAAACCACCACCAAAAGATAGGCTAATTTACATAGCCATTTTGTAGAACAATAGATGCAATCACAAAAGCAGGATTAAAAGAAAAATAATTCACTAACCTTTTGAAAATCTTCATCAGATGACAGGAATAGGACATGTTATACAGTACATTTATGTTTTTTTCAATAATATGCAATTTATATCCATAAATCACGGTTTACATTGAACGTCATGGTCAAAAAATGCTACTACAATGTCCGGAGAAATTATGATAACTCTGCCAGATAACAGAAATACACATCATAAACGTTGACTAAATATACATGTTCTACATATAGTTAGAAAGATACACTTCTTAATAAAACAGCTGTGTTACATTTATTTTTAACGTTACAGAATTCGTTCACTTGTCAATAATATGAGACGGCGCTCATAGATTAGCAATATGGCTTCGCTATTTCGGAGTCCACAGAAACACATAATAACCACATAAATATTCCCTTACCTTTGCCGTTGTTCGATCAGAAGTCGTGGAAGAAGTCATACTTACCAAAACCAGCGTTTGCCTTTCAAATGTGTGTCTTTGGGTTATCAAACGCGACTAATTTCGGCTGAAAAGCACTCAAATCTATGGGTTGCGCATCAAAACTTCAAAATTACATATTATATGTCGACTAAACTGGTCAAACTAAGTTCAGATTCGAGCTAAAACATGTTTTAATCATATATAAAAATCCTTAGCTCGAAAGGACAAGCCTATATCGTTTGGTGGATCTTGGAACAAAGAGAGAAAAAGACAGAGGCGCGCAGGTATTATTGCGTGACCTGAGGGTTTCGTCCCGCCAAAGGGTGAGGGAGCGCGCAATCTTCACAATGAAGCGCCCCATTGAAAGAGGACATCGCGCTGAAGAGATAGAAACTGTTCCCAGATCTGTAGCTGGTTGGGAAGGGTGGGGGCGATGACGTCAAAGTTGGGCCAACTTTTCTGATGACAGAAAGAGTTTGGAAGAATGGATGCCCTGTGAGTTCTGCTTTACATAGAGACATAATTTGAACGGTTTTAGAAGCTTTAGAGTGTTTTCTATTCAATAATATTTATTATATGCATATATTAGCAATTTTTTACAGATCTTTTGTCAGTTTACTATGGGCACGCATTCCTCCAACGGGGGCAGTATTCTGCCATAGCCTTAACAGGTTTTAAAGGTACCAGCCTCAGAAATTGCAGCTCAGATAAATGCTTCACATTGTTCAAGTAACAGACACATCTCAACATCAACTGTTCAGAGGAGACTGTGTGAATCAGGCCTTCATGGTCGAATTGCTGCAACAACAAAAAAACACTACTGAAAGACACCAATAAGAAGAAGAGACTTAGGACAAGAAACATGAGCAATGGACATTAGACTGGTGGAAATCTTTCCTTTGGTCTGATGTCCAAATTTGAGATTTTTGGTTCCAACCGCCGTGTCTTTGTGAGACGCAGAGTAGGTGAACGGATGATCTCCGCATGTGTGGTTCCCACCGTGAAGCATGGAGGAGGAGGTGTGATGGTGTGGGGGTGCTTTGCTGGTGACACTGTCTGTGATTTATTTCAAATTCAAGGCACACTTAACCAGCATGGCTACCACAGCATTCTGCAGCGATACGTCATCCCATCTGGTTTGCACTTGTTTTTCAACAGGACAATGACCCAGCACACCTCCAGGCTGTGTAAGGGCTATTTGACCAAGAAGGAAAGTGATGAAGTGCTGCATCAGATGACCTGGCCTCCACAATCACCCGACCTCAACCAAATTGAGATGGTTTGGGATGAGTCGGACTGCACAGTGAAGAAAAAGCAGCCAACAAGTGCTCATCATATGTGGGAACTCCTTCCAGACTGTTGGAAAAGCATTCCAGGTGAAGCTGGTTGAGAGAATGCCAAGAGTGTGCAAAGCTGTCGTCAAGGCAAAGGGTGGCTACTTTGAAGAATCTAAAATATATTTGGATTTGTTTAACACTTTGTTGGTTACTACGTGATTCCACGTGTTATTTCATAGTTTTTATGTCTTCACTATTATTCTACAATGTAGAAAATAGTAAAAAAATTAAATAATAATAATTCAATGAGTAGGTGTGTCCAAACTTTTAACTGGTACTGTAGATAACATGTTTGCAACCATGGAGTCCTTGATTAATGGCCTTGCAGTGCTATTTAACGCTGTCATTGGTTTAGTTGAATCTGTTTTAATACATAACAATTTAATAGTAACATAGTGGTTTGTCATTTTGTTGAGTTTTAACTCTATCTAGCACTGTCATTGGTTTTGTTTGGTTTAGTTGAATCTATTTTAATACATAACAATTTAATAGTAACATAGTGGTTTGTCATTTTGTTGAGTTTTAACTCTATCTAACTCTTCTTGCACAGAAGATCCTTACCCCACAACTTCAATATATTCCAAGTATTTAATTTGGATCAATCAGCGGTTTTGTTGTTCACCTCGGCTAGAAACCAGAGTGACTCAGTCAAAGACTCTATTCTGAGACAGAAAGCCATCAAGTAGCATCGGTAAGTGAGAGAGAGATGAAATAACTTAATTCACGTAGTGTCTGAAAGTTTATGACAGAGGACTAGGTATGGTCAACAATGAGTGCTGCTGTGAGTGAGTGATGTATGAGGGGCTGAGGGGCCACCTAAAACCCCGACCCTCAGTCCCCCCTGCACTCCCCCCTCTAAACTCACCGCATTGTGTTCTCCCCCTAGCCATTGTGATTCCTCCACTCCTAAACTATAACGCTCACAACCTCCAGAGCAGCGGGGTAGAGTGGTGGCCGTGCTGCCCAGCGTGAGTGTCCTCCCAACGGGAGCTTGACCAGGGGCTGCAGGTACCTTTCATTCAGACTGGAAGGACAGCTCCAGCATCCTGCTGCTGGAAATGTGTCGTCCCCCTGTGGGTGTCTTTCTGGGAGTGTCAGGCGCTGGGCCCCTGATGAGAGATTTGTTGATATAATAACTGGATTTGGCCCCAGCATGGATGACACGGTGGCAGAGAGCCAGCCATCGACACCCAGGGAGGGCCTGATCCCACTCCTTAACCTCGCCTCAGGAGATGGCAATTAGTGCTAGTAATTGGTTAATTAACATGCTGGGCCCTGGCTTCATAGATTCTCTCTCTGTGATTGGGAAAGATATAGCAAGGGTCTGGAGACCTCTGTTTCTTGTCATCATCTTGTTTGTCCCATCACAGCCTTTTCATATCTACTTTAAAACAGTCCTTTCAGGATGTTGATTTGCGTTGGCAACTGATAAAGTTTTAACAGAATGTTGGTTAGACTATTTCTAATATAAAGTTGGCTCTCTGACGGTCTGGATGAGAATATCTTGTGGTCAAGGACTGTTTTCATAAAGTGTCTCAGAGTAGGAGTGCTGATCTAGGATCCGTGTTTTATTTTAGGTCAAAATGTATAAGATGACGTACAGATGTAGGATCTTAATTTGAGCCAGTTTGCTACAGCAGGAAAATAATCCTGCAGCAACAGGAAATGTGAATTATTACGTGTGTTATAATTAATGAACAATTTTGTATATTTTTCTTAGGGCAAATTAAGTGGAAATTAATAACTTTAGATGCCTTTTAAAAAGTCATATACACTACAAGTTTGCATTTCCTGCTTTGCAGTAACAAAATAGTTAGCAAATTAAGATCCTTCATTTGTAGACAGGGGTGACCTGATCCTAGATCAGCAGTCCTACTCTGGGACTCTTTATGAACATGTTTCTGGTCAGAGTGCTTTGTGTTGGTCAGGTTGATGATTGGTCCTGGTCAGACTACAATGTGTTGATCAGGTTGGTGATTGTGCTGACTGGGCTGATTCTAGAAGGCGCAGTCTGTGTCCCAAATAGCATCCAATTCCCTATGGGCACAACCTGATCAACACACTGTAGTCTGACCAGGACCAATCATCAACCTGATCAACACACTGTAGTCTGACCAGGACCAATCACCAACCTGATCAGCACATTGTAGTCTGACCAGGACCAATCATCAACCTGATCAACACACTGTAGTCTGACCAGGACCAATCATCAACCTGATCAACACACTGTAGTCTGACCAGGACCAATCATCAACCTGATCAACACACTGTAGTCTGACCAGGACCAATCACCAACCTGATCAGCACATTGTAGTCTGACCAGGACCAATCATCAACCTGATCAACACACTGTAGTCTGACCAGGACCAATCATCAACCTGATCAACACACTGTAGTCTGACCAGGACCAATCATCAACCTGATCAACACACTGTAGTCTGACCAGGACCAATCATCAACCTGATCAACACACTGTAGTCTGACCAGGACCAATCATCAACCTGATCAACACACTGTAGTCTGACCAGGACCAATCACCAACCTGATCAACACACTGTAGTCTGACCAGGACCAATCACCAACCTGATCAACACACTGTAGTCTGACCAGGACCAATCACCAACCTGATCAGCACATTGTAGTCTGACCAGGACCAATCATCAACCTGATCAACACACTGTAGTCTGACCAGGACCAATCATCAACCTGATCAACACACTGTAGTCTGACCAGGACCAATCATCAACCTGATCAACACACTGTAGACTGACCAGGACCAATCATCAACCTGATCAACACACTGTAGTCTGACCAGGACCAATCATCAACCTGATCAGCACATTGTAGTCTGACCAGGACCAATCATCAACCTGATCAACACACTGTAGTCTGACCAGGACCAATCATCAACCTGATCAACACACTGTAGACTGACCAGGACCAATCATCAACCTGATCAACACACTGTAGACTGACCAGGACCAATCATCAACCTGATCAACACACTGTAGACTGACCAGGACCAATCACCAACCTGATCAACACACTGTAGTCTGACCAGGACCAATCACCAACCTGATCAACACACTGTAGTCTGACCAGGACCAATCACCAACCTGATCAACACACTGTAGTCTGACCAGGACCAATCATCAACCTGATCAACACACTGTAGTCTGACCAGGACCAATCATCAACCTGATCAACATAAAGTACCAGCCTATACAGGTAATAGGTGACATTTGGGACACAGATTCATTCTGCTTGTGTTTGCCATTTGCATCATAAAACTGTAGCCGAAGGTCTTATAAGGTTTTATCCATTTCATGTTGGGAATGGGGAAATACATGTGCCGACTGTGTACTGCTAAGCAAGGATGTCTCCATGGTTACAACCAGAGGCATATATTTAGATGGCTCTGGCTACAACTATACCCCAGCATAATATCATCTACAGTATCATACAATAACATCTATATGGTTTTATTTGACTGAGACAGACATTTCAGAGGCAGGAGTTTCAATTAAATGGAGCTGTATGGTCCAATAAAAAGACATACATGAATATAAATATACACTGAGTTTATAAAACATGATGAACACCTGCTCTTTTCATGACATAGACTGACCAGGTGAATCCAGGTGAAAGATATGATCCCTTATTGATGTCACTTGTCAAATCCACTTAAATCAGTGTAGATGAAGGGGAGGAGAAAGGTTAAAGAAGCACATGTAAACCAGTTAAACTTTAAACCAATTCCGCCAATTTCTTATTAAAATCTAACTCGTAAAAATTCCACCAAAGTTGCAATTGTTTCCACTGGGCGGGATTTGCATATCAATTTTGACCAGGACCAATCACCAACCTGATCAACACACTGTAGTCTGACCAGGACCAATCACCAACCTGGTTACCTCACTTGTTTTAATCAGGAATTCCAATGGGCTTCAGGGTTTGTGGAGCTTGTCAACATTGGTGACCTCTGACCCGAGCCACACTGTGTTTTTTTTTTCTGACGTATTCAAGGTGTTACCATCTCTGTCCGCCTCCTCTTCCATGATGGACACTTTTTTCCCCCTCCACTCCCTTTCTCCAGGATACCTGCTGTGTCCAGTGTCACTGCGGTGGAGAAGCTGCTTACTGTGGGCTCTTTTGTTTGCCTTCATCAACTCCTCAACCCTAAAGAGAGGGGAAAAATAAATCTGTCTTCTTTGAGGACACATACTTGTTTAGGGTTTAACTTGTAGGCACACAGTTTCAGCTCCCCTAGTCACTTTAATCAGAAAAAAGAGCAGCAAGAATACCATGACCACTATTTGAAGCTCTTTAATGGCAGATACATTGTGTGTGAGTGTAGGCTGTGCATGCATGTTTGTGCACGTGCATGTGCGATTGCTTGCACACATCCAAGTGTGTGGATGTGGTTAATATGCAGTTGTCAATGTGTAATTGATCCGGGCAAGTGTGTTTGAGACTGTGCATGCGCATCTTTCTAATCTGCATTGAGTTACCCAAGAATCCCTGGCATGTGCTGGTTTTGACTGTTGACGTGCGAGGGAGGCTCTCATTGACTGTGAAACTGGGATGCGTCCTCTTTGGGAATACTTCTGACGTCTGTGTGGTTGGCCTCATTTGGTAAGATCGTAGCACGAATCAACAACGGGAACAGTCCCCTCGTTTTAACCCCTTACAGATGGAGACCATGGCAGTGACTCACAGCCATGCTGCACCCGAAGTGGCACCCTATTCCCTATAGGCCCTGGTAAACAGTTGTGCACTTTATAGTGAATAGGATACCATTTAAGACCCCATTACATTTTCAATCTGTGATATCTCACCTTACTCATCTTAATGAGGAACGAACACTCAGTCCCCATTAGGAAACATTGGAAATAATTTCCATACAGAATCAGCACACGTCATTCCGCCATACGTGTCGCTATACATTAGTGTATAGAAATGCTCTGTGATTGGAATGGAAATGATGTTTACTGAAAAGTAAGTGGCTTTATAAACAAACTAATTCTCTATTTACACCCAGCCTCTCTCTACTGATGGTTTGCTGGTAGATTGATGCTCTCAGATGATTCCTACAGCTGAGTCATCGTTGTTCTGTCTATTGGTAATAGTTGTTCCTCTGACTGAGCGGAGTGCACCTTTGACATTGCAGTGGTAACTAAAATACTGACAGGGGAAACTTTAAATCTGTTGATTCTCACTGGAGGACAGCACCACCTAGTGGAGAGAATTGGAATGGGGACACATAAGTATTTAGGTGTATATTTTCCTAAACTTAGCTTAAACTCAACACATACAGTGTCAATAATGATTATGCTTTATATGAAATATTACACAATGTTTTTCAGAGGGCCTAAGAGATATGTACTTATACATGTTGTACAAAACCATTAGTATTGATTCTGCCAATATGATACAATCCTGCCATCTAATGGCTATTCTATACTATAATGTCAGAAAGCCATTCCATCCCATCAAGAGAATGAAGAGATATTCCATACTAATTTTATGCTTTTGCTAGTAATCTTTGACCTGGTCAATGGTATTTAATACAGTACTGAGAGTAGTTATCCATATACCACAGTGCTTGGACTGAAACTGGATCTATATTCGTGTAAATCTGGGTTTAAATAATGAATGTATTGTGAGATGTATTTTTTACATTTGAAGTCAGGATGCAGCCTTTAATGAGCATTGGACAGGCTGCCTCCAATTCAATCTCCCTGGCCAAGCCTCAAATGGCACCGTATTCCCTATATAGTGCACTACTTTTGACCAAAGCCCTGGCCAAAAGTAGTGCACTAAATAGGGAATAGGGTGCCATTTGGGATGCAGACCATGCCTCCAGTGACATGTGACCTGGGCCCTGTCACAGCCACACAGCTGATGGCCCTGGGCACTTTGAAGAGCTTTGAAGAGTTCGAGAGAGAGCCACAGCTCTGCTACGCAGTAGGTCAGAACTGGTCAACTCTCCATCCCCTCCAATTTCTCCCCCCCTCTCCCCCTTCTTTCGCTCTCTCCCTCTCTATGAGCAACGACAATGGCGTCATTCAGCCCTCCAATAACATGTGATGACAGTGGGTTCACCGTTGGCCTGTGCCCCCCTCCTCCTCTTCTTCTTCTTCCTTGGTAATGAGGCTGGCTTCCTGCCCTGCACCTGTGCTAGCTGCTAGCTGAGCTCCTCATAAAGGGCTTAATTGAGGCGTTTTCCCTCCAGGGCCATGCCCGGGCACTGACCTGGGTCACCCCAAACACACAGCTCTTCTCAGGGGCTTCACTCCACTACCTTTGTGTTGACTGATCCCCAGCCTGTGAGATAGAGAGCTTCCATACATTGTCATGTGTTATTGCTTTTCACCACTTGGTCCATATTGTTAAATGTGCTTAACTGAACCAGTTTATTCCTTTTTTTTGTTACAAACTTTTTATTATTTATTTTTGACCACTTTTTTTTGTGAGGGTTACAGATCACAGACAGGCAATAATATAACAATAGTATATATCGCAGTTGTAAATGACAACTTGTTCTCAACTGGCCTACCTGGTTAAATAAAGGTGTTCTCAACTGGCCTACCTGGTTAAATAAAGGTGTTCTCAACTGGCCTACCTGGTTAAATAAAGGTGTTCTCAACTGGCCTACCTGGTTAAATAAAGGTGTTCTCAACTGGCCTACCTGGTTAAATAAAGGTGTTCTCAACTGGCCTACCTGGTTAAATAAAGGTGAAATAATGTTTTGTATAGAAATATATGAAGGAACAAAAAACAGTAGAAAATGAATGTTGTGAACACATCTATGCATAAAACAAAACATCATGGGTAACTCATGATTGTAAAAGTGTTTGTGTGACCAAGGAACACGTGAATAGAATCAACCTGCATATATCAGTATTCGACACACAGATATTCAAAATAATTAAAGCAATTGATCAATTCAAAGATGATTACATTACATTAACTCATAATAAGCTTTTGACCTTTTCGACTGCTCTATTGAATGTATCTAATGTTGTTTCCTTGGCGCTGTTCACACGAGCTATGGAGAACTCTAGTGAAAGAATGTCAAGTAAGTTCTGTTGCCATTGAGTTATGCTGAGTTTATGTGGAGTCTTCCATCTTGTCACTAACATTATTTTTGCCGCAGTCAGTCCAGACAACCATACTCATTTCTTGGGTACTATAAGAGTCAGTCTTTTCATACAACATCTGTGCTTTGAAGGAATTCCTCTCTGAGTCATCCCCATACACATTATTGTAATGAGTAGAATAATTATTTGTCTATTTCAGATTACATAAGTACCAGTGTACTGTGGTAACAGTATGCTGTGTTTTCCCACTCATCGTCTCATGATGAACCACCTTTCATTCAGCTATAGCACCACCTGCTGGTGTGGAATGACAGTGCACTTAACATACTGATGTACTGTGTCCATATTAGGAAAGCCTCTGTATTGATACTACTAGTATGTATTTATCTGAAGATGTGTTACAGATATGCAAAACCCCTCTCCTCAAGCCTCCCTCAAGTTATGTCCCTAAACTGGCACACCTGATTTAATTAGTCAACTAATCATCAAGCCATTGACTAATTGAATCAGGTGTGCCAGTTTAGGGTTAATACAAAAATGTGAAATGTCTGTGGGGGACCCACAGGAGAAGGTTGGGAAAAGCTGATCTAGGCAGTGTTACCTAGGGAAGGGTTATAGCTAAAGCAGCGTTTCCCAAACTCAGTCCTGGGGGCCGTAAAGGGGGCACGTTTTAGTTTTATCCCTAGCACTACACACCTGACTCAAATAATCAAAGTTTGAAGATTGGTTGATTATTTGAATCAGCTGTGTAGTGCTAGGGGCAAAATACAAAATCGTGCACCCCCTGGGGTCCCACATGACTGAGTTTGGGAAACGCTGAGCTAGAGGATGAAGGTAGTGAGTAACATGCAACAGATGTGTCATGTGGATGGCAGCTGTGCCCCTGTGACCAGTTCTAGATTCAGCAGGAAGCCGATACAGATTTATTTGTTATGTAAAAGGCTTGTTAGTTTGGAAATTCAGTATAAAGCAACAGTCCAAGTACTCCATCGTGGCCTCGATTCAATCAGATCCAGAGCTAAACGGCGATAGCCAACACCAGCGTAGCTGATGATTTTTGTCGGAGGTGTTACTGGAGCTATTGATCACGAAGCCACAACTGTCCCACCCACTCACTCAAGTTCAGAATGAGAAAGTGGAGCTATGCGGATATCGGCTAAAGCGGATGGTTATTTATTTATTTCACCCTTATATAACCAGGTAGGCTAGTTGAGAACAAGTTCTCCTTTACAACTGCGACCTGGTCAAGATAAAGCAAAGCAGTTCGACAGGTACAACAACACAGAGTTACACATGGAGTAAAACAAACATACAGTCAGTAATACAGTAGAAAAATAAGTCTATATACAATGTGAGCAAATGAGGTGAGATAAGGGAGGTAAAGGCAAAAAAGGCCATGGTGGCGAAGTAAATACAATATAGCAAGGAAAAAATAAAAAAAATGTAAATGTAAAAATTAACACTGGAATGGTAGATTTGCAGTGGAAGAATGTGCAAAGTAGAGAGAAATAATGGGGGTGCAAAGGAGCAAAATAAATAGATAAATAAGGTAGGGGGAGAGGTAGTTGTTTGGGCTAAATTATAGATGGGCTATGCACAGGTGCAGTAATCTGTGAGCTGCTCTGACAGCTGGTGCTTAAAGCTAGTGAGGGGGATAAGTGTTTCCAGTTTCAGAGATTTTTGCAGTTCGTTCCAGTCATTGGCAGCAGAGAACTGGAAGGAGAGGCGGCCAAAGTAAGAATTGGTTTTGGGGGTGACCAGAGAGATATACCTGCTGGAGCGCATGCCACAGGTGGGTGCTGCTATGGTGACCAGCGAGGTGAGATAAGGGGAGACTTTACCTAGCAGGGTCTTGTAGATGACCTGGAGCCAGTGGGTTTGGCGACGAGTATGAAGCGAGGGCCAGCCAACGAGAGCGTACAGGTCGCAGTGATGGGTAGTATATGGGGCTTTGGTGACAAAACCAAAACCAAGTCTATCACTGTGATAGATTGCATCCAATGTGATTGAATGGACCCCCTAAAGTTCCTTTTGATTTGATTACATTCATTAGGATCCCCATTAGCCGACGCCATTGGCAACAGCTAGGCTTACTGGAGTCCGACACATAACGAAAAGGACATTACAGAACACTTTACAATTTACATACATTTAAAAACATTGACATGAAGTGTGTGTGTGTGTGTGTGTGTGTGCATCTATCAGTTACACATACATGTGAGTACATACACACAACAAGTAGGTCACATGTCAGTACATACACACAACAAGTAGGTCACATGTCAGTACATACACACAACAAGTAGGTCACATGTCAGTACATACACACAACAAGTAGGTCACATGTCAGTACATACACACAACAAGTAGGTCACATGTCAGTACATACACACAACAAGTAGGTCACATGTCAGTACATACACACAACAAGTAGGTCACATGTCAGTACATACACACAACAAGTAGGTCACATGTCAGTACATACACACAACAAGTAGGTCACATGTCAGTACATACACACAACAAGTAGGTCACATGTCAGTACATACACACAACAAGTAGGTCACATGTCAGTACATACACACAACAAGTAGGTCACATGTCAGTACATACACACAACAAGTAGGTCACATGTGAGTACATACACACAACAAGTAGGTCACATGTCAGTACATACACACAACAAGTAGGTCACATGTCAGTACATACACACAACAAGTAGGTCACATGTCAGTACATACACACAACAAGTAGGTCACATGTCAGTACATACACACAACAAGTAGGTCACATGTGAGTACATACACACAACAAGTAGGTCACATGTCAGTACATACACACAACAAGTAGGTCACATGTCAGTACATACACACAACAAGTAGGTCACATGTCAGTACATACACACAACAAGTAGGTCACATGTCAGTACATACAGACAACAAGTAGGTCACATGTCAGTACATACACACAACAAGTAGGTCACATGTCAGTACATACACACAACAAGTAGGTCACATGTCAGTACATACACACAACAAGTAGGTCACATGTCAGTATATACACACAACAAGTAGGTCACATGGGGGAGAGGCGCTGTGCAGGTTTGCTGTTCACTTGTTCTATATAAGATGGAAGGGAGTTCCATGCAATCATGGCTCTGTATAATACTGTACTTTTCCTTGAATTTGTTCTGGACCTGGGGACTGTGAAAAGACCCCTGGTGGCATGTCTGGTGGGGTAAGTGTGTTCTGGATCTGGGGACTGTGAAAAGACCCCTGGTGGCATGTCTGGTGAGGTAAGTGTGTTCTGGAACTGGGGACTGTGAAAAGACCCCTGGTGGCCTGTCTGGTGGGGTAAGTGTATGTGTCAGTGTTGTGTGCAAACAATTTGGAATTTCCAACACATGTTTCTTGTAAAAACAAGAAGTGATGCAGTCGGTCTCCTCAACTCTTAGCCAAGAGAGACTGTATTAATATTATTATTCATAGTATTAATATTCATATTTGTATTAATATTAGCCCTATGATTACAATGAAGAGCCAGATGTGCCGCTCTGTTCTGGGCCAGCTGCAGCTTAAATAGGTCTTTCTTTGCAGGACTTGACCATATGACTGGACAATAATCAAGATAAGATAAAGCCTAAAGGACTTGCTTTGTGGACTGTGTAAAAAAAACCAGCGCTTTTATTTTTATTACGGACAGACCTCTCCCCATCTTTACAACCATTGAATATATATGTTTTGACAGTTTACAATCTCAGGTAACACCAAGAAATTTTGTCTCCTCAACTTGTTCAACAGCCACACCATTCATTACCAGATTCAGCTGAGGTCTAGAACTTAAGGAATGATTTGTAACAAATACAACGAGATGTTCAGGAACAGTTTATTACTGGCTACCCTTTCCAAAACAGACTGCAACTGTTCGTTAAGGGTTTCAGTGACTTCATTAGCTGTGGCTGCTGATGAGCATGTGGTTGAATCATCGGCATACACGGACACACAGCCTTTGTTTCAAGCCAGAGGCAGGTCTCTTTCTTTAGGAGTACATTTTTTGTATATATATTTTGACATCAGTAGACAATGCAGAGAGAGCTTTCTACCGAGCTCTGAAGCAAGCTTCCAGAAAATTGGAACGGAAATGGCGCCACACCAAACTGGAAGTCTTCCGACTAGCTTGGAAGGACGGTACCGTGCAGTACCGTAGAGCCCTTACTGCTGCTCGATCATCCTATTTTTCTAACTTAATTGAGGAAAATAAGAACAATCCGAAATTCCTTTTTAATACTGTCGCAAAGCTGACTAAAAAGCAGCATTCCCCAAGAGAGGATGACTTTCACTTTAGCAGTGATAAATTCATGAACTTCTTTGAGGAAAAGATTATGATTATTAGAAAGCAAATTACGGACTCCTCTTTAAACCTGCGTATTCCTCCAAACCTCAGTTGTCCTGAGTCTGCACAACTCTGCCAGGACCTAGGATCAAGAGAGACGCTCAAGTGTTTTAGTACTATATCTCTTGACACAATGATGAAAATAATCATGGCCTCTAAACCTTCAAGCTGCATACTGGACCCTATTCCAACTAAACTACTGAAAGAGCTGCTTCCTGTGCTTGGCCCTCCTATGTTGAACATAATAAACGGCTCTCTATCCACTGGATGTGTACCAAACTCACTAAAAGTGGCAGTAATAAAGCCTCTCTTGAAAAAGCCAAACCTTGACCCAGAAAATATAAAAAACTATCGGCCTATATCGAATCTTCCATTCCTCTCAAAGATTTTAGAGAAGGCTGTTGCGCAGCATCTCACTGCCTTCCTGAAGACAAACAATGTATACGAAATGCTTCAGTCTGGTTTTAGACCCCATCATAGCACTGAGACGGCACTTGTGAAGGTGGTAAATGACATTTTAATGGCATCGGACCGAGGCTCTGCATCTGTCCTCGTGCTCCTAGACCTTAGTGCTGCTTTTGATACCATCGATCACCACATTCTTTTGGAGAGATTGGAAACCCAAATTGGTCTACACGGACATGTTCTGGCCTGGTTTAGATCTTATCTGTCGGAAAGATATCAGTTAGTCTCTGTGAATGGTTTGTCCTCTGACAAATCAACTGTAAATTTCGGTGTTCCTCAAGGTTCCGTTTTAGGACCACTATTGTTTTCACTATATATTATACCTCTTGGGGATGTTATTCGAAAACATAATGTAAACTTTCACTGCTATGCGGATGACACACAGCTGTACATTTCAATGAAACATGGTGAAGCCCCAAAATTGCCCTCACTAGAAGCATGTGTTTCAGACATAAGGAAGTGGATGGCTGCAAACTTTCTACTATTAAACTCGGACAAAACAGAGATGCTTGTTCTAGGTCCCAAGAAACAAAGAGATCTTCTGTTGAATCTGACAATTAATCTTAATGGTTGTACAGTCGTCTCAAATAAAACTGTGGAGGACCTCGGCGTTACTCTGGACCCTGATCTCTCTTTTGAAGAACATATCAAGACCATTTCGAGGACAGCTTTTTTCCATCTACGTAACATTGCAAAAATCTGAAACTTTCTGTCCAAAAATGATGCAGAAAAATTAATCCATGCTTTTGTCACTTCTAGGTTAGACTACTGCAATGCTCTATTTTCCGGCTACCCGGATAAAGCACTAAATAAACTTCAGTTAGTGCTAAATACGGCTGCTAGAATCCTGACTAGAACCAAAATATTTGATCATATTACTCCAGTGCTAGCCTCTCTACACTGGCTTCCTGTCAAAGCAAGGGCTGATTTCAAGGTTTTACTGCTAGCCTACAAAGCATTACATGGGCTTGCTCCTACCTATCTCTCTGATTTGGTCCTGCCGTACATACCTACACGTACGCTACGGTCACAAGACGCAGGCCTCCAAATTGTCCCTAGAATTTCTAAGCAAACAGCTGGAGGCAGGGCTTTCTCCTATAGAGCTCCATTTTTATGGAACGGTCTGCCTACCCATGTCAGAGACGCAAACTCGGTCTCAACCTTTAAGTCTTTACTGAAGACTCATCTCTTCAGTGGGTCATATGATTGAGTGTAGTCTGGCCCAGGGGTGGGAAGGTGAACGGAAAGGCTCTGGAGCAACGAACCGCCCTTGCTGTCTCTGCCTGGCCGGTTCCCCTCTTTCCACTGGGATTCTCTGCCTCTAACCCTATTACAGGGGCTGAGTCACTGGCTTGCTGGGGCTCTCTCATGCCGTCCCTGGAGGGGGTGCGTCACCTGAGTGGGTTGATTCACTGTTGTGGTCATCCTGTCTGTGTTGGCGCCCCCCCCTTGGGTTGTGCCGTGGCGGAGATCTTTGTGGGCTATACTCAGCCTTGTCTCAGGATGGTAAGTTGGTGGTTGAAGATATCCCTCTAGTGGTGTGGGGGCTGTGCTTTGGCAAAGTGGGTGGGGTTATATCCTTCCTGTTTGGCCCTGTCCGGGGGTGTCCTCGGATGGGGCCACAGTGTCTCCTGACCCCTCCTGTCTCAGCCTCCAGTATTTATGCTGCAGTAGTTTATGTGTCGGGGGGCTGGGGTCAGTTTGTTATATCTGGAGTACTTCTCCTGTCCTATTCGGTGTCCTGTGTGAATCTAAGTGTGCGTTCTCTAATTCTCTCCTTCTCTCTTTCTTTCTCTCTCTCGGAGGACCTGAGCCCTAGGACCATGCCCCAGGACTACCTGACATGATGACTCCTTGCTGTCCCCAGTCCACCTGGCCATGCTGCTGTTCCAGTTTCAACTGACCTGAGCCCTAGGACCATGCCCCAGGACTACCTGACATGATGACTCCTTGCTGTCCCCAGTCCACCTGGCCATGCTGCTGCTCCAGTTTCAACTTCCACCTGACTGTGCTGCTGCTCCAGTTTCAACTGTTCTGCCTTATTATTATTCGACCATGCTGGTCATTTATGAACATTTGAACATCTTGGCCATGTTCTGTTATAATCTCCACCCGGCACAGCCAGAAGAGGACTGGCCACCCCACATAGCCTGGTTCCTCTCTAGGTTTCTTCCTAGGTATTGGCCTTTCTAGGGAGTTTTTCCTAGCCACCGTGCTTCTACACCTGCATTGCTTGCTGTTTGGGGTTTTAGGCTGGGTTTCTGTACATCACTTTGAGATATCAGCTGATGTACGAAGGGCTATATAAATACATTTGATTTGATTTGATTTACCATGACTGGTGCTTACAGGAAAAACATTTATTTAGTTTTGAAAATAAAGAAAAGTATCTTCAACTATGTACAAAGTAAACTATTATTATCATGTTATAGCATATGATGTAAAGAGTGATATACACTGAGTATACAATACACAACATGATGAAGGGGAGGAGACAGGTTAAAGAAGGAGTTTTAAGACTTGAGACGTGGATTGTGTATGTATGTCATTCAGAGGGTGAATGGGCAAGACTGTATTGTATTACTGTGTTGGACTACTGTGTTACTGTACTGTAACGTGTTACTGTATTGGACTACTGTGTTACTGTACTGTGTTGCTGTGTTACTGTATTGGACTACTGTGTTACTGTACTGTAACGTGTTACTGTATTGGACTACTGTGTTACTGTACTGTAACATGTTACTGTATTGGACTACTGTGTTACTGTACTGTGTTGCTGTGTTACTGTATTGGACTACTGTGTTACTGTACTGTAACGTGTTACTGTATTGGACTACTGTGTTACTGTACTGTAACATGTTACTGTATTGTGTTGCTGTGTTACTGTACTGTGTTGGACTACTGTGTTACTGTATTGTGTTACTGTACTGTAACGTTTTAATGTATTGTGTTACTGTGTTACTGTATTGTGTTACTGTGTTACTGCATTGTGTTACTGTGTTACTGTATTGTGTTACTGTGTTACTGTATTGTGTTGCTGTGTTACTGTATTGTGTTACTGTATTGTGTTGCTGTGTTACTGTATTGTGTTGGACTACTGTGTTACTGTATTGTGTTACTGTGTTACTGTATTGTGTTGCTGTGTTACTGTATTGTGTTACTGTGTTACTGTATTGTGTTGCTGTGTTACTGTATTGTGTTACTGTATTGTGTTGCTGTGTTACTGTACTGTGTTGGACTACTGTGTTACTGTATTGTGTTACTGTGTTACTGTACTGTAACGTGTTACTGTATTGGACTACTGTGTTACTGTACTGTGTTGCTGTGTTACTGTATTGGACTACTGTGTTACTGTACTGTGTTACTGTGTTACTGTGTTGGACTACTGTGTTACTGTACTGTAACGTGCTACTGTATTGGACTACTCCTAGGCTGTTGCACCCCAAAGACATCGGCTGATGTAAAACGGCTTCAAAAATACATTTGATTGATTAATATGTTTGTGTTTATTTAATTTTCAGAAAAGATGACTAACATTCCCTATTTTCTTCCGCCTTACCCCATCACTAGGGCTTTGTGATGTGTACAATCATGTGAACCCCCCCCCCCCTCTGATCACAGACCCACAGTCTCTGTCACCTTGACTGGCCTCAGCGTGATCTCCTTCCTGTAGGAAAAGTGAGTCAGGTTGACCCGTGTGTACAGCCTCTCCCTGCGCTGGAGCAAGCTGTACAGAGACAGGGTGAACTTAGCCAGCACCAGGGTGCAGCCTATCTCCACCACCAGCATGGCTGTGTAAGATATCATCTGGGCCCTGCACTGCGAGGTCTTGCTCCAGGCCTGGCGGGTGTAGTAGGAGGGGGACGGGCGACGAGAACGTGCTATGTTGGGACAGCTGAAGATCCTTGGCGTGGTCAGTGGATCTGTTGAATCTCTCAGGGTGGTTCTTGTGATGGTGGTTGTTGGGATAGTGGTAAAAAGTGTGGTGTTGGGTATTGGGGTTGAGACAGTGGTTGTGGTTGTGGGTGTGGCTATGGTGGTTGTGGGTGTGGCTATGGTGGTTGTGGTTGTGGTAGGGGCTAAGGTGGTGGTTGTGCTAGGGGCTAAGGTGGTGGTTGTGCTAGGGGCTAAGGTGGTGGTTGTGGTAGGGGCTATGGTGGTGGTTGTGGTAGGGGATAAAGTGGTGGTTGTGGTAGGGGCTAAAGTGGTGGTTGTGGTAGGGGCTAAGGTGGTGGTTGTGGTAGGGGCTATGGTGGTGGTTGTGGTAGGGGCTAAGGTGGTGGTTGTGGTAGGGGCTAAGGTGGTGGCTAAGGTGGTGATTGTGGTAGGGGCTAAAGTGGTGGTTGTGGTAGGGGCTAAGGTGGTGGTTGTGGTAGGGGCTAAGGTGGTGGTTGTGCTAGGGGCTAAGGTGGTGGTTGTGCTAGGGGCTAAGGTGGTGGTTGTGGTAGGGGCTAAGGTGGTGGTTGTGGTAGGGGCTAAAGTGGTGGTTGTGGTAGGGGCTATGGTGGTGGTTGTGGTAGGGGCTATGGTGGTGGTTGTGGTAGGGGCTAAGGTGGTGGTTGTGGTAGGGGCTAAGGTGGTGGTTGTGGTAGGGGCTATGGTGGTGGTTGTGGTTGTGGTAGGGGCTATGGTGGTGGTTGTGGTAGGGGCTAAAGTGGTGGTTGTGGTAGGGGCTATGGTGGTGGTTGTGGTAGGGGCTAAAGTGGTGGTTGTGGTAGGGGCTAAGGTGGTGGTTGTGGTAGGGGCTAAAGTGGTGGTTGTGGTAGGGGCTAAAGTGGTGGTTGTGGTAGGGGCTAAAGTGGTGGTTGTGGTAGGGGCTAAGGTGGTGGTTGTGGTAGGGGCTAAAGTGGTGATTGTGGTAGGGGCTAAAGTGGTGGTTGTGGTAGGGGCTAAGGTGGTGGTTGTGGTAGGGGCTAAAGTGGTGGTTGTGGTGAGTGAAGGGATGGTGGTCAGAGGAGATACAGGACATATGAGCTGGTCCTCTTTGAGAGACATGATTTCTTGTCCCTTTAAATCCTCCGGCTGGTTACAGATCTCAGGAGTCATAGACTTGATCTTGCCAGGGTTTGCCTTCATCCAATTGAAGAGGGGGACCATCCTGCAGTCACAATGCCAAGTGTTGTTATTTAAATAGACTTTGCTGAGTTTTGTTAAGGGGTCAAATACATCCTCTGGAAGTGTCCCCAGGATATTATGAGCCAGTCTAAGGGTGGTTAGTGATGTCAGCTTTTCAAAGGTGTTTGCTTTCAATGATTTGATGAGGTTGTATTGAAGATTGAGTTCTGTTAGCTTCTCAAGGCCCTCAAAAGACTCTTCAGACACGGTTAACAATTGGTTGTTAGACAGATCCAACTTCTTGAGTTTCTTAAGAGGACTAAATACTCCCTGAGGAAGGCTGGTAAGACTGTTTCGACTGAGACTCAACTCAGTCAGTTTGGGCATCTCTCCAAAGAGGACAGGAGGTAGACTTGCAAGTTTATTTCCATTTAGTGTCAATGCTTTAAGCAGAGGAAAACCCACAAATATTCCTGGAGGCAATTCAGTCAACATGTTATTGTCCAAAAGTATCTTGTTTAATTTGTCTTTATGTGGGAACAAAATGGCTGATATTGAAGTGATGTTGTTACTCTGTAGAGCGATCTCCTTTAAATTGGATAGATTTTCTAATATATCGTCAGGAATGGCGGTAAGTTGGTTCTCATAGAGCCTCAGTACCTCCAGTTTGTGCAGCTTCGAGAACAGGGCGGAGGACACAGAACTGAGGTCGTTTTTGGCCAGATGGAGGGTCCGAAGGTTTTCTAGGTCATCAAATGTCCCCTCCTCAATGGTGTCAATCTTGTTTATGTGCAATTGGAGTTCTCTCAGTTTCTTAAGGCCATCAAACAATCCTTTCTCCAGACTACGGATCTTGTTGTGTTTCAGCAGAAGTTCTTCTAGGTTGTGCAGGTCTTGGAAGACATCTACAGACAAGGATGTTAGTGGGGTATTGGAGATCTCAATATGCTTGAGGTTGACCAATCCCTCGAAAGCACCGTTCTCTACGGACACAGTGGGGGTGTTGATGAATGCTACCTTTTCCAGCTTCGGGTTGGTGGCGAAGGCCCCCTTTGGGATGACAGTGATGTTACTGTCCACAAAGAAGACCTCTGTGACACCTGCTTTCAGACTTACTGGGATCTGTGTTACGTCCATGCCATAAACATCCTGGTTTTCTTTGGAACAGTCCTTCTGACAGGACTGAGATGAATACCCAATCAGTAAAGGCAGAAGACAGATGAAGGTCTGTCCTCTAGTCATTTTTCCTGAAAATATATAAAACATTTCATGGTAAGAGTTTGTTTTTGATATTGCAAATAACTTGATATAATCACCTTCATATTACTGATTCACAGAGAAAAACATCTGATATCTGCAGTAAAACGATAAACGCTAAGCAGAGCAATGACGATATACTGTACAGGCTAGTCAATGACGGTATACTGTACAGGCTAGTCAATGACGGTATACTGTACAGGCTAGTCAATGACGGTATACTGTACAGGCTAGTCAATGACGGTATACTGTACAGGCTAGTCAATGACGGTATACTGTACAGGCTAGTCAATGACGGTATACTGTACAGGCTAGTCAACGTTTTCATGTAAGTGACGTCTGACACAAAAGGAAACAGCCATACCTGATGATTTCCTCTCGTCTTGAGGCTTATAATCGACAGAGGCGAGTAAGACCGTTATAGAGAGAGTCAGGCAAACACACCGTTATATAGTTTACTCCTGTTAATCAGCTTATCTAAGTCCCACAGCAAGCTTCTAGTGTGATATCGTGGGGCGTGAATAGAGAACCCTCTGCTTTCAGAGATAAGAAGGAACAGAGGCCTAAGCCCATAGAACACACATTGGGGAGGTGAATGTACATATTCATAAACTAGCAGGTTCATAAAGTAGTAGGTAGAAGAGTTTCTATCATTCATTTAGGAAAGTTAAGGTGGCAATGTCTTCATTTACCTGCCGAAAGTTGGCGGAAAGCTTACATGCTGCATTATTCAAGATAGCCTATGAAGCCCTAAACCAGCTCTCTTGCAGTTGTGTATAATTGCATGTTTAGTTGTTTACTTCCCGTTTCCTGTCTGTTTGAATTTAGCCTCATGTGTCCTCCACCACCACTCAGTAGCACCATTCTGCATTGGCAGCTTTCTTACCAAAATACTGCAGGTACAATCAAATGTTCCTTTGTCAAACCAGGGCCTGGCTAGAATGAATCAGTTGGACGGGCATTTGATTTTATGAGACCTCCTTGTGCTCACAAACTGTTTTAATTGGTTTTATAGTAAAGATGTAGTTTAACTATAAAAATGTATTACCTTCCTAGAGTCGATGTCTGCTCCCCCAGAAATCTAATTAGCATAATAATAAAATATCCCCATAAAAATCTGTCAGTTTAAGCTAGAGATATCTGTTGGATGCGTCTCAACCCATCGCATCAGCCTATGCCGGACTTGCGCATCTGCGGTGAAAGGTGACAGAGCTAGAGTGGTGTTCGTCAGAATATGAGACATCCCAAAAACCGGTCTTCTCCCAAAATCGTCTGTAGTGAACCCCTCTGTGGAAAGATGAGACTCTCCCAAACACTATGGTGTTCTCCATTTTGCTCCACGACCCTCGCACGCGTCTTGGGATTCTTCTGAAGTCGGTACAGCCGATCTGCCAACTTCTGTCTAGTTTCCCAACAGTTTGGGCTACACACTAATAAGGTGAGACTCTCACGGACACGTATATGTCGGTTGTTTTGATCTAGGACTCCCACAGGCCTCAGAAAACAATCTTGAAAAAATGAATGGAAGTACAGTATATATGGAGACTGTTCAGTTTAAAAAAATAAGGGGTTAAATACAATAAAAAGAACAAATGTTTCCTGATATTTCTTATCCCTCTCAGATTTAGGACAGACACTTCAGAACAAACTTCCTTTTGATATTTTTGGTGGACAATCTGTTGATCCATGTAGTGAATCTGTTATTCAATGTGTTTGTATGGGCTAATAGCAGTAAGGACTATCTGTTATTCAATGTGTTTGTATGGGCTAATAGCAGTAAGGACTATCTGTTATTCAATGTGATTGTATGGGCTAATAGCAGTAAGGACTATCTGTTATTCAATGTGTTTGTATGGGCTAATAGCAGTAAGGACTATCTGTTATTCAATGTGTTTGTATGGGCTAATAGCAGTAAGGACTATCTGTTATTCAATGTGTTTGTATGGGCTAATAGCAGTAAGGACTATCTGTTATTCAATGTGTTTGTATGGGCTAATAGCAGTAAGGACTATCTGTTATTCAATGTGTTAGTCCTTACTGCTATTAGCCCATACAATCTGTTATTCAATGTGTTTGTATGGGCTAATAGCAATACGTTCAAAACAACATATTTTTCATCAAATCATTTTTTATATACAGTGCCAGTCAAAAGATTGGACACACCTCCTCATTCAATGTTTTTTCTTTATTTGTATTATTTTCTATATTGTAGAATAATATTGAAGACATCACAGCACTTAGTGCGACTATCATTTATTTTTCAACGGGACAATGACCCAAAACACACCTCCAGGCTGTGTAAGGGCTAATTGACTAAGGAGAGTGATGGAGTGTAGCATCTGATGACCTGGCCTCCACAATCACTCGACCTCAACCCATTTGAGATGGTTTGGGATGAGTTGGACTGCAGAGTGAAGGAAAAGCAGCCAACAAGTGCTCAGCATATGTGGGAACTCCTTCAAGACTGTTGGAAAAGTATTCCTCATGAAGCTGGTTGAGAGAATGCCAAGAGTGTGCAAAGCTGTCATCAAGGCAAAGGACAGCTACTTTGAAGAATCTAAAATCTAAAATAGATTTTGATTTGTATTACTTTTTTGGTTACTACATGATTCCATATTTTTCATTTCATAGTGTTGATGTCTTCACTATTATTCTACAATGTAGAAAATAGTAAAAAATCAAAATATACATTGGACGAGTAGGTGTTTCCAAGCCTTTGACTGGTACAATATATTTTTTAGATAATTCACCCCCTCTCCCTCTTTATGGGTTAATGTGGCATGAACACAACCAGTCATTATGTTTTCATCTGATTGGTTTGACAATCACAGTTACCTTCTCACATTCATCCAAAATAATTCCAGCATCTGAACAGTGCATTGTGCAACTGCCAATTCGAAAGTGGCTAAAACTATCTCACCGGAGAAAGAGTCTGAGCGAGCAAAACAGCTCCCCTCTGTCTTACTACATGTTGCCCATGTATTCGATGCTGTCTGGCCAAAAAGAGTATGACATGCCATAATATTTCTGTCCAGACAGAATCAGATACATGGGCTACACATACGGAGACAGAGGGGTGCTGTTTCGCTCACTCGGATGCTTTATCTGAAATTGATGCAACTTTGTGTCGGTACAACTCACGGTCAGATTTTGCCCATCCCAATATTTTATTTTGCTGGGCAAGGAGGTATGGTAGACACTGTGATACTGCATGTTTGACACAGGACCGGCATGACGGGAGGTCCATAGAGGGGCCTGGCCCGCCCATAACGCTGGCCTTGTGTCAAACAGGCAGTTTCACAGTTTTCCCCAGAGGAGAGGGATTGATGCTTATGCAACGGAAATACTGTATATTGTAATATATAATACTGCTAATACAATGCGAATCACTATAATCAATATTCAAATGTATTGTGACTTATGTACAATATTATATTGTTATTGTTCAATTCATCAGTTATTTTGAAGAGAAATTGTCTTCAAGAGGCCAATTCTGTCAGAAATGAAAGGCCCGGTACAGGGCCTAATATCTTTTTCCATAATGAACACAAGTGATTAAGGCCTATTCTTTATAAGCAATTTCATGTAGCCTAGGTAGGTATACTGTGTTACTGTTTTTTATTTGATTTAACCCTTATTTTACCAGATAAGTTTGTGTATTACAGATTTTTATTTTATAAAAATCCAATCGAGAATCTGTGTAAAGAACTGAAAACTGCTGTTCACAAATGCTCACCATCCAACCTCACTGAGCTCGAGCTGTTTTGCAAGGAGGAATGGGATGTGCAAAACTGATAGAGATATACCCCAAGCGACTTACAGCTGTAATCGCAGCAAAAGGTGGCGCTACAAAGTATTAATTTAAGGGGGCTGAATAATTTTGCATGCCCAATTTTTCAGTTTTTGATTTGTTAAGTAAAGTTAAGTAAAAGTATGCAATATCCAATAAATGTCGTTCCACTTCATGATTGTGTCCCACTTGTTGTTGATTCTTCACAAAAAAATACAGTTTTATATCTTTATGTTTGAAGCCTGAAATGTGGCAAAAGGTCGCAAAGTTCAAGGGGGCCGAATACTTTCGCAAGGCACTGTATATCCATCCTTCCCTGCCTCTCTAAAGTATTCGAAAGCCAAGTTAATAAACAGATCACTGACCATTTAGAATCCCACCGTACCTTCTCCGCTGTGCAATCCGGCTTCCGAGCCAGTCACGGGTGCACCTCAGCCACGCTCAAGGTACTAAACGATATCATAACCTCCATCGATAAAAGACAGTACTGTGCAGCTGTCTTCATCAACCTGGCCAAGGCTTTTGACTCTGTCAATCACCGTATTCTTATCGGCAGACTCAATAGCCTTGGTTTTTCTAATGACTGCCTCGCCTGGTTCACCAACTACTTTGCAGACAGATTTCAGTGTGTCAAATCAGAGGGCATGTTGTCCGGACCTCTGGCAGTCTCTATGGGGGTACCACAGGGTTCAATTCTCGGGCTGACTCTTTTCTCTGTATATATCAATGATGTCACTCTTGCTGCGGGCGATTCCCTGATCCACCTCTACGCAGATGACACTATTCTGTATACTTCTGGCCCTTCCTTGGACACTGTGCTAACTATCCTCCAAACGAGCTTCAATGCCATACAACACTCCTTCCGTGGCCTCCAACTGCTCTTAAACACCAGTAAAACCAAATGCATGCTTTTCAACCGTTCGCTGACCGCACCCGCCCTCCCGACTAGCATCACCACCCTGGACGGTTCCGACCTAGAATATGTGGACAACTGTAAATACCTAGGTGTCTGTCTAGACTGTAAACTCTCCTTCCAGACTCATATTAAACATCTACAATCAAAAATATAATCTAGAATCGGCTTTCTATTTCGCAACAAAGCCTCTTTCACTCACGCCGCCAAACTTACCCTAGTAAAACTGACTATCCTACCGATCCTCGACTTCAGGGATATCATCTACAAAATAGCTTCCAATACTCTACTCAGCAAACTGGATACAGTTTATCACAGTGCCATCCGTTTTGTTACTTAAGCACCTTATACCACCCACCACTGCGACCTGTATGCTCTAGTCGGCTGGCCCTCGCTACATATTCGTCGCTAGACCCACTGGCTCCAGGTCATCTGTAAGTCTATGCTAGGTAAAGCTCAGCCTTATCTCAGTTCACTGGTCACGATAACAACACCCACCCGTAGCACACGTTCCAGCAGGTATATCTCACTGATCATCCCCAAAGACAACACCTCATTTGGCCGCCTTTCCTTCCAGTTCTCTGCTGCCAGTGACTGGAACGAATTGCAAAAATCGCTGAAGTTGGAGACTTTTATTTCCCTCACCAACTTTAAACATCAACTATCTGAGCAGCTAACCGATCGCTGCAGCTGTACATAGTCCATCTGTAAATAGCCCACCCAATCTACCTACCTCATCCCCGTACTGTATTTATTTTATTTACTTTTCTGCTCTTTTGCTCACCAGTATCTCTACTTGCACATCATCATCTGATCATTTATCACTCCAGTGTTAATCTGCTAAATTATAATTATTCGCTCCTATGGCCTATTTATTGCCTACCTCCTCATGCCATTTGCACACACTGTATATAGTGCTCACACTGTATTTATTTTTTCTACTGTGTCATTGACTTGTTTATTATGTTATTGGCTTGTTTATTGTTTATCCCATGTGTAACTCTGTGTTGTTGTCTGTGTCACACTGCTTTGCTTTATCTTGGCCAGGTGGCAGTTGCAAATGTGAACTTGTTCTCAACTAGCCTACCTGGTTAAATAAAGGTAAAATAAAATAAAAATAAAAATATTACTGGTATACCGGTATAATTATTACTATAATTAAGCATTAATAAACTCTCATTTGTTCACTGCCAGCGGGAGATACCAAAAAAGTATTTGTATCTATTGATACACACAAAGACAAATCTATACCAGATTTATACAGATCCCTGCTCTTGTGCGCCAAAGGAATTCGATTTGGGAGCCAAATTGAAGTTCACCCAGCTCCCAGCATGCTCAAGTTTCATGGATAACAGCTTTGAAGTGTGAAGTTGACAAAGTAGGAGACATTCTTCTGCTTCAAGTTGTCAGTTTTAACTTAGCTAATAGCTATTTGTGGATAAGTATTTTTATTTGCTTGAAAGCACATTATTAGTTTTACTCCTAAATACACACAAATAACTAGTTAGAGTTTAAGTTAACTTTTTTTCTGTTCAACTACCTAGCTAGCTAGCTACATTTGGTCAGTCTGACTAGCTATTCAGCCAATACTCAGTTTTTCCTGATAAATATAGCTATTGTCTAGGTTAATATGTGTTTTCTAATCGTAATGTGTTTGTTTTCTAGGTACAGTAGCTGTGTGACAAATAACTAGCCTAATGCTATTTAGTCCTACTATTTTAGCCTAGTTAGCTAGTCAACTAACCTTGCTTTAGCCTCTGGATTTTATGGTTTGTGAAATTTTGTTGAGCATGACAGATCAAATATAACTTATTATGTGTCTACTAGATGGGAGTGTTTTATAGTCTACTCTAATGAAGTGTAAAAACCATTGGTTGATTTGTGACCCACTGCAGTATACAGTTGAGATAAGGTTTACATTCTGCCGCTAAATACCATGAGCGAGCATTAGACACATGGAATGTACAAGGTTAAAGTCAGAATCTCGCCCACACACAACCAGTGGGTGCCAAGGTAATTGCAGAGCTCTTAATGTGAACCCCAGCCAACCTCATCATGAAACCTTGGCATAAACCCATCTGATCATGAATCTCTGTTGTAGCCTACTCAGAATGCAATCCAAATTTGATTTGTGTGTTGACTTCTCACTCCAATAGCCAGGACTCAGTTTTCCTGAAGAAAATGTGCAACTTGATGTGCAACTTGATCAAATACTGAAGAAGAGAAGTTGAATGCCCTCACATCAATTGAACACATTGTTGTTGTTCAAATGTCATTTTTATTAACACACTGTGCCACACAATGAACCCTTGTCTCTTAAGCATTTCAGGATATCACTAATATGTAGCATATTTATTAAATATAACAGTCAGTCATCTTACTTGATTTGTGTGTGTGAAGCATAACCATTTGCAATGAGATGAAACCAGCCTACAGTGCATTCGGAGAGCTACTTACGTAGACATTTTCTAAAAACCTGTTTTTGCTTTGTCATTCTAGGGTATTGTGTGTAGATTGATGAGAGAGAAAAAAAACAATTTAATCCATTTTAGAATAAGGCAGTAACGTAACAAAATGTGGAAAAAAGTGAAAGGGTCTGAATACTTTCTGAATACACGGTATATCTATTAATTAGTGCAATAAGTATTGATATAAAAATTACACAATAACAAGCCTAATTTCAGTCAGTAAATCATAGAAAGAGTGCTTTACTTGAAAATCAACAGGTATGTGATTAGATATATTTTGAACATTAGATTTGTTCAGTATGAAGTATTTGTCCAGTATTGGAAAGAAAAACATGCATGGCATTTTGTGCATACCATCCATGCCATTTTCATGTGATTATTGTTACAGTTTATATCTTGTTTTTTTTGTGCAAAACATCAGACCACAGCAAGCTTACTAAAGAGCTTCAAGAGGGACTTATTAATCATATTATGGAATCCCAATCAGAGCCACTTATTCCGTCAGAGTGGACTTTCCCAAAAGTCAGGGCCAAGCTCGTCTGTCCTTGGTCATGGGTTCTTAATAGAGACATGATGGGTTCCTGTGCTAACATGTTTGGGAAAAAACACATCAGAATGTTATTTGCTCTGGCATGTTCAGCATTATTGTACACTACACCTCCTATGTGGTGCTCAGGCCTCTGGGCCAGTCTAGATGACTGAGTTGTTTTTGTTCCTGCGGCCAAGATTGCGGCTGCCTCTCTTGTTCCTCCTCCAACAGACGCAGCAGACGATGAGACTGGTGATGACAGCAGTGCAGACTACCGCGGTGATAAGGATCTGCGTGTTCCTGGACACGCCCTCTCCGTTCCCCCGCCCACTACCGGTGTCCTCCCCCTGCTCCTGGGTGGGTGTGGCCTCTGCAGCAGGAGAGGGGGTGCTTGTCTTGGGAGGGGGGGTGTGGGGTTTCCTCCTCTTCTCTGTGGGGGCGATATCAGGGACGGCTGTCGTAGTATCCTGCATCAGCTCGTCGTTGGTCAGGTTGGCTATGCTGTAACCTCTCAGGGCAGAGGGCGTGAGGCACACCACAGCACTGAGGTTGGTCTTGGTGGGGTGCCGTGTAAGCCAGTCGCGCAGTGGCACAATATCCTGGTCGCACCTCCAGGGGTTGTCAGCCAGCAACACCTCCTTGGCCACTGTTAGGGTGCTGAGGAGCTCTGAGGGCAGATTGGGTAGGGAGTTGTTGTGGAGGACCAGCTGGCCAAGTTGGGTTTGGCCCTGGAGAAGCCCTGCGGGGAGGGAGCTGATGTAGTTGTGCTTGAGGGAGATGTTGACCAGCTTGGGCAGACCCTGGAAGGTCCCTTCCCGCAGGCTGGTGAGGAGGTTGGTGTGCAGGGACACTTCCCCCAGCTCGGCCAGTCCACTGAAGGCCCTGGGGGACACAGAGCTGATCTGGTTCCGGCTCAGCACCAGCAGACGTAGCTGGGTCAGGTTGCTGAAGGTTTTGCCCTCCAGGCGTGTCAGCCGGTTGTCATACAGCCATAGCTCCTTCAGAGCCATGGGCCCAAAAACCCCTGGGGACAGACTCTGGAGCTCATTCTCATACAGGGAGATCTGGGCCAAGTTTGGGAGGTTGAGGAAAATCCCCTGTGGGAGGGAAGTCAGCCGGTTGCTGGAGAGATAAAGCTTCTGCAGGCTCTGCAGCTGGGAGAACAGGTTAGCGGAGAGATGAGTGATGTCGTTATCCTGCAGAGAAATCTCCTCCAGGCTCACCAGGTCATCCAACGCTCCGGCAGGGATCTCCCTGAGAGCGTTCCGGTTCAGACGCAGGGATTTGAGATTTCTCAGGCCCCTGAAGGTGTCCCTTGAAAGCTGACTGATGTTATTCCTGGCTAGGGAGAGATGCTGCAGCTCAGTGACAGAGCGAAAGGCCTCCTCAGGTACAGACGTGATGAGGTTCTTGCTAATGTCCATGGTCCTAAGAGCAGTGAGGGAGTTGAGCCAGGCAGGGCGGAGCACCAGGAGCTTGTTGCCGCTCAGAGTCAGAGATTCCAGCTTCACCAGATTTAGAAACAGGGCCTCAGGCAGGTCATTCAGCTCAGTGCCGGTGAAGCCCAGGGCACCCAGGTTATGACTGAGGTCAAAGGTGCCAGGGAACACCTCTCTGATCCCAGTGTCTTTGACCACAAAGATGCCAAGGGCCTCGGCAAAAGTAGCCAAGTCATGGGGTTTGAGAGCGGTAATGTTGGTGTTGGAGATGTAGAAGGTGGTGGTAAAGTCAGGCACTGGGGACGGGAACTCTGTGATTGACCTGCCTTGGCAGAGGATTTTGCTGTCTCTGCACTGGCATCCATTTGGGCACACTCCAAAAACTCCACTGATGGAAAAGAGGAGGAGAAAGGGGTAGAGGTTGATTGACAGGTCCATTGATGCTCCTAGAAAATAGGAAGAGGGGTTAGCTTTGTTTGATGCACACACAAACAATATGTCAAGTTTATAAAGCAGTATGTGTTTGCACGTGACACTAAACAAAAAATCCACAAAGTAAAATAAGATGTAATAAATCAAATGAGTGAGGTGAAAAATGCTTCAAACAAATAAAGCTGCATCATAATTTCTTGAAATTGTGTTTTGTAAAATTGGTTTTATGTGGATATAGGACCATGGGAGGGTGCAGGCCAAAGAGACTAGCCTATCGTCTAGTACTGGAATCTTAAATATCTGTTGACTTAGGGGCAATCGGCAGTTGCTATCTCCATTTTTTGCACTTATTTATTAATGATACACTACATAACCAAAAGTATGTGGACACCCGCTCATCAAACATCTCATTCTAAAATCATGGGCATAAATATGGGTTTGGTCCCCCCATTGCTGCTATAACAGCCTCCACTGTTCTGGGAAGGCTTTCCACTAGATGTTGGAACATTGCTGCAGGGACTTGCTTCCATTCAGCCACAAGACCATTAGTGAGGTCAGGCACTGATGTTGGGCGATTAGGCGTGGCTCGCAGTCAGCGTTCCAATGAATCCAAAAGGCGTTCGATGGGGTTGAGGGCAGGGCTCTGTACAGGCCAGTCAAGTTCTTCCACACCAATCTCGACAGACCATTTCTGTATGGACCTCACAAGAAAGGGTCTTCTTTACTGGAGTGTTAAGACTTTACCTCACTGGAACTAAGGGGCCTAGCCCATTCTATGACAAACAGCCCCAGAGCATTATTCCTCCTCCACCAAACTTTACAGTTGGCACAATGCATTGGGGTAGGCTGCGTTCTACTGGCATCCACCAAACCCAGATTCGTCCATCGGACTAGCAGAGAGTGAAGCACGATTCATCACTCCAGAGAAGAGTGATGTTCCACCTCTTCCAGAGTCCAATGGCGGCGAGCTTTACACCACTCCAACCAACGGTTTGCATTGCACATTTTGATCGTAGGCTTGTGTGCTGCTTCTCGGCCATGGAAACCCATTTCATGAAACTCCTGAAGAACAGTTCTTGTGCTGACATTGCTTACAGAGGCAGTTTGGAACTCGGTGAGTGTTGCAACCGAGGACAAGCAATTATTACGCGCTTCAGCACTCAGCGGTCCCGTTCTGTGAGCTTGTGTGGCTTACCACTTCCCGGCTGAGCTGTTGTTGCTCCTAGTCGTTTCCACTTCACAATTACAGCACTTACAGTTGACCAGGGAAGCTCTAGAAGGGCAGAAATTTGACTAATTAACTTGTTGAAAAGGTGACATCCTATGGCGGTGCCACATTGAAAGTCATTGAGCTCATCAGTAAGGCCATTCTACTGCCAATGTCTGTCTATCAAGATTGCATGGCTGTGTGCTCGATTTTATACAGCTACAAGCAAAGGGTGTGTCTAAAATAGCCGAAACCACTGATGTGAAGGGGTGTCCACATACTTTTGTATATGTATTGTATGTAACCATTGATTCTTGAAGAATATAACTTATAAATGCCTCATGAACTCATGAAACTATAAGCTTGTTTTACTCCAATGTTTGTAAACAAAGTAAATGTAAACAAATAATAGCCTCAAAAAATGAATAAAAATATAATGTTGATATCATAGATGGTCAATCCTTGCGTCTGCCCATGAATTTGAGAGTGGTTACATTTCTCCAGCCCCACTCCTCAGCTTTTTATCGAAACAGGGGAGGGGATCCACTTTGTTATTGTTTCAACTGCTTAGCCCCCATTTAATAGTACTTCATCGTTGGACGGAATGGGACGGTTAACCTAATATGAGTATCACAACTTTCTATTCAAACGAGGGTAAACCAAAAGTACGACCATACATTCATAGTTTACAAGAAACTGTGTGTGATAGGCTACATAAGAATGGGATGTTTTGGTTTTCATGTTTCTCTATCTTTGAAAAAAGAGAATATGTAGTGTTGTTCTATGTGGTTGGTATTTAATATGAAGTTTTCAGCATATTTTGTATTTGTTATTTTATTTTATTTTTTACATGTTTTACCATGTCACAGTCTGGCAGAACATTATTTTAGTGTTCTGATGCTGTCTTTTACATGGTCTGAAACGCCAAGTGTTTTCACAACACTCTTTGGGTGTTTCAGAGTACTTTAATTATATTTTGAAATACATTGGGTGTATCCAGTGGTGGACAAAGTACCCAATTGTCATACTTGAGTAGAAGTATAGATACCGTAATAGAAAGTTACTCAAGTAAAAGTGAGAGTCACCCTGTAAAATACTACTTGAGTAAAATTCTAAAAGTATTTGGTTTTAAATATACTTAAGTATCAAGGGTAAATGTAATTGCTAAAATATACTTAAGTATCAAAAGTAAAAGTATAAATCACTTCAAATTCCTTATATTAAGCAAAGCAAACAGCATCATTTTCTTGTTTTAAAAATGTACGGATAGCCAGGGGCACACTCCAACACTCAGATATTATTTTCAAAAGATGCATTTGTGTTTAATGAGTTCGCCAGACCATAGGCAGTAGAGATGACCGTGTATTCTCTTTATAAGTGCGTAAATTTCAAAATGTTCCTGTTCTGCAAGCATTCAAAATGTAAAGAGTACTTTGGGTTGTCAGGGAAAATGTGTGGTTCTATGTCTTTGTTGTAAATGTTTTGTGACCCAAACTGGTGGCAGTTATGAAAAAAGACAATAGTTGGAAGAGTTCATTGAAAATAATGCCATTGTTGATTATATGATCACTTTTCAGGCTGTTGTCTCTAAACCATATGGTCTATCCACTAGAAAATCATGGATAATATGGACACAGATATAAAAGAAAATGAATACTATGTATGAATATTTTTTTTTAAAGTTATTCAAGTATAAATTAGCTAAATTACCATAAATTACCTGTTAATTACCAAAATTACAGAAGATTCCGGTAACTTTGATAAATCACCGGTAGCTTTGCAACCCTAGTTAGCAGACACTCATATGTAGAGCCACTCGAGTAAGTGCTTCAAATAAGGAAAATGAAACCACCTCAAATATCGTTAGGAAAAATGTCAAAAATAAGTGCACTACTAACATGTTATTAATTGAATGAAAGGTAAAAAGTTGCAAAGTACCAGTAAAAGAAGTGCAAAATTCAACATAAAATATAAAACATTTAAGTGTGGCTTAGTTCACCACCAAGTGCTGTAGTTGGAGGATGGCCACGCCAAAGCCATAGCAGACTGGTTGACTGCAGCTGTCTGGGGCTGTGGACTGTTTCAATTGTTTTTAATGACAGAGGAGGCAGCTTTTACCACCCACTGGGCACAGACGTCAATTCAACGTCTATTCCACGTTGATTCAACGTCATTTCTTTGCAATTACATTGAAACAACGTTGATTCAACCAGTGTGTGCCCAGTGGAAATGCTCTACCAATATTAGAGTCCGTTTGGTTTCGGGCTCTCTCCATAAGGACCCTGGTTCGTTATTAAAATCAAATGGCAGCAGAATGCTATTTTCTGTGTGGCTAGGACGTATTAAAACCTCTACAGGATCGGTGGGTCCCCCACGGGACGGTTGAGCTAATGTTGGCTAATGCGATTAGGATGAGGTTGTAAGTAACAAGAACATTTCCCAGGACATAGACATATCTGATATTGGCAGAAAGCTTAAATTCTTGTTAATCCAATTTACAGTAGCTATTACAATGAAATAATACCATGCTATTGTTTGAGGAGAGTGCATAGCTATGAACTTGAAAAGTTATTAATAAACCAATCAGGCACATTTGGACAGTTGAACAGAAATGCAATGGTTCATTGGATCAGTCTAAAACTTTACACATACACTGCTGCCACCTAGTGGCCCAAAACCTAAATTGCGTCTGGAATAATACATTATGGCTTTTCTCTTGCAATTCAGAGAAGATGGTACAAAAAAATACAAAAAACTCATGTTTTTGTCTTTGTATTATCTTTTACCAGATCTAATGTGTTATATTCTCCTTCATTCATTTCACATTTCCACAAACTTCAAAGTGTTTCCTTTCAAATGGTATCAAGAATATGCATATCCTTGCTTCAGGTCCTGAGGTACAGGCAGTTAGATTTGGGGATGTAATTTTAGTCGAAAATGGAAAAACAGGGGCGGATCCTTATTAAGATGTATTTCCAAGGTAGTGTGTTTGTCCTTCCATTGAACACAGCCACAGAGGAATTGTTTTTATTCAGGCCATGTATTATTATTTTTAGATAAAGAATATAAAATCATTCCTGGTGTTTCCCCAGATGTTACCCATTTCAATACATGTTCAGTTCAGTTACTATGTAGCCTATTTGCTTAGAGTTATAATAACATAGTTATAGTTTATTATCAAAATATCGGTGTCATATCATATGACTGCGACTAGATTTTGATAACTTTTATCCTCATTAAAAACATAGCAACCTGTGTGGGTGTGTATGTAACATGCTGCTCCCCATGGGACATAATGACAACCACTGGAACTTGGTCAGTATTGACTATAGCAGCGGTATAATGACAGAATCGTTCCCTGACTTTATCTCTGACTCTTAGGCAGATGTTTCATCTGAAGAAACTGTAGTTGAACATTATCCTATCGCAGTTCCCCTTTAAGTGTTGGGAGGAAAGACCATGACAGACATGATTTAACAGCACCATTGGCCAGCAGAGGTTATTGGTCATTCTGAGGTTATGAATCGCAACACAAGCACTATTTTGCCATTCGATAGTATGCCATAAATAAGGTAGAATCACTGCCGTATTGCAGTAACACACAGAATAATCTGAAAATGGTGTCTATTTTATATGCCTCTTCTGACTCCTCAGCAATATTCAATTTTCAAGGTCCCTATTTGAAAGAGCGCTGACATTTAAAACCACGACTCCTCTCTGATATAATCTGTCCCAGTTTCACCAAACCACAGTCTGGAGTGGGCTGGAACTTTCTACAGTATAATGGCTAAAACATTTCCAGTTCACCATTAATTGCTGAGATCTTTTTTCCCCCGATTTCCTGGACTGAATTATCAGCAATTTGCCTGTCACAAAAGATCCGTCCAGCAAAAAGGAGGGTGAGCATATGTGGAAAGTTACACAGACTAACAATATCACAGAGGTAATAGAAAGTGACATGAATGATTTTTTAAATGAAAGTTCCTGAACAAAATCTGTTATGGGCTGAATGTGGAGTTTCAGTTCTCTTCAAAAACAAATTTCTATTCAGATTCCCACATCATTTGCAAATAGTAAGATCCCAAAATAGTACCGTTTTTTTATTCAACTTGGCAAGTTTGTTATTTACAATGACGGCCTACCCCGGACAGCGCTGGGCCAATTGTGCGCCACCCTATGAGACTCCCAATCACGGCCGGATGTGATAAAGCCTGGATACGAAACTGGGACTGTAGTGACGCCTCTTGCTCTGAGATGCAGTGCCTTAGACCGCTGCGCCACTCTGGAGCTCATTTTAAGTTATTCAAGTTGGGTCACAGCCCAATGATTTATTGATGGTAACAGAAAACCACACTTAACAGTCATCTACTTTATAATCACAATGATAGCTTTGGTTTTGCTTGGACAATTAAAACTTCACAATAAAGTTTAGAAAACACTTGATGAGTATTAAGTGGTGTCCTGCTAACTATTGTAAAACAAGATGCTGTAGTCTACGTGGTAAAGAAGAGCTTACCTTGTACAGTACTTGGCAGAGGAGTGAACTGGGAAATTAGTTGGTGGGGGCCGTCTGTTATCTTTTATCCTCTCTCGTCACTATGCCTCTTCTCGTCAGACTGTCTGATATGATTTAAATAGAGATTCCAGTCTCGTCCAGAACCACACATCATTACATTGTTCTACTCTTCGTCATCAGGTCCATCATTCTCATCAATATTTCCTCCCTTGCTTGCAACGCCCTGTGCTCTTTCTCTCTCTGTCATACCCTCTCTCACACATTTTTGGGAAGTGTGGTGGAGGGGAAAGCCCCACCCTTTCTGCAAATGGGCTGGGTTTGTATTTGTGTGAGTGTGTGTTTGGGATTATTTGCATGAATGTGTGATCCTTGGAGCGTGTTTGTGTGTCTACAAGTGTGGAATTGTTGCATTCGATATGAATGTATATGCATGTGTGTTAGACACTGACATTGAGCTTTTGATATGGGTTAGAGGGGCTGCCCAATTTACCGATGACCAAAAGCCTGATCATGTTCCCCACATAAGAGGGGCCGGCCCAAGGATTCTTCTCATGCATAGCTCAGAGGCGTACAGAAACACTAACCTAGAGATCAATCCAAACAGATAACCACTGTAACTGGAATGACTTCAGAACAAAAATGTTATAGTCCTTGAGTGGCCCAGCCAAAGCCCAGACTTGAATCCCATTGAAAATCTGTGGAAAGACTTGAAGATTGCTGTTCACCAACGCTCCCCATCTAACCTAACAGAGCTTGAGGAAATCTGTAAGGAAGAGTGGGATAAAAATCCAGATGTGGACGCTGATACAGACATACCCAAGACAAAGCAAAGGTTTACTCGCCGCCAAAGGTGTTTCTACAAAGTATTGACTCAGGGGTTTACTTTTTACTTATGTAAATGAGATGTTTCAGTATTTCATTCTCCATAAATTTGCAAAAATGTCTAAAAACATGTTTTCACTTTTTGTGTGTACTGTAGATGGTAAAAAAAAACATTCTGAAGGCACTGTAGAGAAAGGAGGGTTTATATTCACATATTATTCTCGTTAACATTCCGCTGACTGTTGCTGTAAAAGGGAAATCCATTTGTTTTACGACACAGACACAGAGCAAGGGCACGGATACCCCCACTTCCCCCTGAAACAAGATAGCAAGGGTGGAGTTAACATATATCTCAGAGGGTCCCAGCAGCACCCAAGACATTTAGCTTACTTTACGAGACCAGCATTGTCAAAATACAGATGTAAATGATTACCACTAAGGAACACTTAACTAACCCTTTGCAAATGCTTTGGGTGTTTTTTTCCAATGCAGTTTAGGGTTGCAAAGGTACCGGTAATTTACTAAAATTTCCAGAATCTGAAGTAATTTAGGTAATTAACAGCTAATCTATGGCAATCTGTGGTAATTTTGGTGATGTATTCTTCAATAATTTATCATATAAACTATAGAATATATGTCTTATGTCTGTGTCCATATTGTCCATAAGTTTCTAGTGGATAAACCATGTGGTTCAAGAGAAAATAGCCTGATTAATGAAAAAACAGCACCTCATCAACAATGGCATTATTTTCAATGAACTCTGCAACTCTTACCACTATTGTCTTTTTTACCAACTGCCACCAGTTTGGCCACAAAACATTTACAACAAAGACATAGAACCACACATTTTCCCTGACAACCCAAAGTACTCGTTACATTTTGAATGCTTGCAGAACAGGAACATTTTGACATTTACGCACTTATAAAGAGAATATACGGTAATCGCTACTGCCTATGGTCTGGCGAACTCATTAAACACAAATGCATCTTTTGAAAATAATATCTGAGTGTTGGAGTGTGCCCCTGGCTATCCGTACAGTTTTAAAACAAGAAAATGGTGCTGTTTGTTTTGCTTAATATAAGGAATTTGAAGTGATTTATACTTTTACTATTGATACTTAAGTATATTTTAGCAATTACATTTACCCTTGATACTTAAGTATATTTAAAACCAAATACTTTTAGAATTTTACTCAAGTAGTATTTTACAGGGTGACTCTCACTTTTACTTGAGTAACTTTCTATTACGGTATCTATACTTCTACTCAAGTATGACAATTGGGTACTTTGTCCACCACTGGATACACCCAATGTATTTCAAAATATAATTAAAGTACTCTGAAACACCCAGAGAGTGTTGTGAAAACACTTGGCGTTTCAGACCATGTAAAAGACAGCATCAGAACACTAAAATAATGTTCTGCCAGACTGTGTCTCTCATACAATCAAATCGTTTTTAATTGAAAATGGTTTATTAAATAAATATTGATTGATGATGATTTTCCCTCAATAATCTGATAAAACATTTTTTTAAAGACACTGAGAATTGAATACTTTTTATATATTTAACTTCCTTCCTCTTAGGCCAGGGGCACAATGTATGAATTTCTGGTTGGATCAGAATCGCTGTTGTAATCGTTGACCAGTACGGAGAATTAAGTAAAACCACAAGTCCAAATTTCCATCTCCATACAAGGCTAAAGGGACAATTTTAGCTAGCTTGCCACTGAAGGACAACAACACAACGACATGCAACAATTCAAGTTGTTTTTGTCAATGATTTATTACTCTCAATGTGATTTTTGGTGCACCAGGTCCATTCACAGTTGAGCTCACTTAGCTTAGCTCAACGCTGATTGATTATTATTTTATACTTTTTTTTATCAAGGGAGGCCAAATTCTAGCTGGCTACCCTTGCATTCAATGCTAAGGGGGCGGCAACAATGCTATATTCTTTTTGACCAGAAATCAGCAGATACAGTGGGGAGAACAAGTATCTGATACACTGCCGATTTTGCAGGTTTTCCTACTTACAAAGCATGTAGAGGTCTGTAATTTTTATCATAGGTACACTTCAACTGTGAGAGACGGAATCTAAAACAAAAATCCAGAACATCCAGAACATCTGCTGATTTCTGGTCAAAAAGAATATAGCATTGTTGCCGCCCCCTTAGCATTGTATGGTTTTTAAGTAATTCATTTGCATTTCATTGCATGACATAAGTATTTGATACATCAGAAAATCTGAACTTAATATTTGGTACAGAAACCTTTGTTTTCAATTTCAGAGATCATACGTTTCCTGTAGTTCTTGACCAGGTTTGCACACACTGCAGCAGGGATTTTGGCCCACTTCTCCATACAGACCTTCTCCAGATCCTTCAGGTTTCAGGGCTGTCGCTGGGCAATACGGACTTTCAGCTCCCTCCAAAGATTTCCTATTGGGTTCAGGTCTGGAGACTGGCTAGGCCACTCCAGGACCTTGAGATGCTTCTTACGGAGCCACTCCTTAGTTGCCCTGGCTGTGTGTTTCGGGTCGTTGTCATGCTGGAAGACCCAGCCACGACCTATCTTCAATGCTCTTACTGAGGGAAGGAGGTTGTTGGCCAAGATCTCGCGATACATGGCCCCATCCATCCTCCCCTCAATACAGTGCAGTCATCCTGTGCCCATTGCAGAAAAGCATCCGCAAAGAATGATGTTTCCACCACCATGCTTCACGGTTGGGATGGTATTCTTGGGGTTGTACTCATCCTTCTTCTTCCTCCAAACACGGCGAGTGGAGTTTAGACCAAAAAGCTCTATTTTTGTCTCATCAGACCACATGACCTTCTTCCAGTCTTCCTCTGGATCATCCAGATGGTCATTGGCAAACTTCAGACGGGCCTGGACATGTGCTGGCTTGAGCAGTGGGACATTGCGTGCGCTGCAGGATTTTAATCCATGATGACGTAGTGTGTTACTAAGGGTTTTCTTTGAGACTGTGGTCCCAGCTCTCTTCAGGTCATTGACCAGGTCCTGCCGTGTATTTCTGGGCCGATCCCTCACCTTCCTCATGATCATTGATGCCCCACGAGGTGAGATCTTGCAGACGCAGATCATTTATTGAAAAAAAAAACATGTTGCTCGGGTCAATATTGTCATAGTTGGGCTCAAGCTCACCACCTCTGTATGACATCATTACAGTCTGTGTCATTATTCCTTCCTCCCCAAAATGATCTACACTGTGGATTGCGACAATCTCTTCTCCATCCTCCAACACCAGCATGCCCAACCGTCTGTAACTCCCTGACATTCGCCGAATCCCCACCCACCCTTCACCCACTGATGTATCGGCCCCCAATTTCCCCACAATATTTCCTCCAACACTCCTGCTTAGCTCCGTTAATGACGTTCCTCGCTACTGCACATAGCTTTTTATTGTCCACCTCTGAACTCTCTATTGAATGTAGTCTCAGGTTTCTGTATGATACATTTCTAGCACAAAACTCAGCACCACCATCCTTGTTCCACCAGGGCACACTGATCCATGCCTTAGAAGGTCTTTTCTGTGGGATAGTAAGCACAGAAACTTGATTTATCATTGAACACATGGATTCATTCCATTCTTCAACGGAGCCATCGCTATTAACCTTTTCACTCCTTCTGCACATTTCTCAGCAAATTCCTCCCATTGAGGTTGTAAAAGTGAATTACTGTAATTTTACCCTGGACAATCCACACTCCAACCACTATATATTCCAACTCAGTTCTCAACATTAGTCTTCCATACTGTACCCCTAATTTCAGAAATATTGCATACCCACCCCCCACTACCCAATTTTTCACCTTTATTTAACCAGGTGTTTAACCAGGTAGGCTAGTTGAGAACAAGTTCTCATTTGCAACTGCAACCTGGCCAAGATAAAGCATAGTAGTGTGAACAGACAACAACACAGAGTTACACATGGAGTAAACAATTAACAAGTCAATAACACAGTAGAAAAAAAAGGGGAGTCTATATACATTGTGTGCAAAAGGCATGAGGAGGTAGGCGAATAATTACAATTTTGCAGATTAACACTGGAGTGATAAATGATCAGATGGTCATGTACAGGTAGAGATATTGGTGTGCAAAAGAGCAGAAAAGTAAATAAATATAAACAGTATGGGGAAGAGGTAGGTAAAATTGGGTGGGCTATTTACCGATAGACTATGTACAGCTGCAGCGATCGGTTAGCTGCTCAGATAGCAGATGTTTGAAGTTGGTGAGGGAGATAAAAGTCTCCAACTTCAGCGATTTTTGCCCGTATGGCTACATACCCAGGCAAAACAAAATCTTAACACGGTTTCAACCACATTTCCTGCACACAGACTATCTCAAGCTTATATCCACAAACCTCTTACATTTTGCCCATTACAGATTCAACGTCTTGCATTCCACTGCAGCATCATAAACGTCAGTGCATATCATCCGCAGTCCGCCTAAGACCCACCTCTCCTCACTGCCTGTACTGTAAGTAGGAGTGAAAACACACTGCTGATTGATGCTTGATCCCTAAGAATGTCTCTGCTTGCTTAATCACTGCATCTTTCAGGCCAGATGACGTCTTCACCTGTTTTGCTACCCACAACACTTCCACCATAAACCCAACAACTTATTTTTCTTCATCACGTACAAGTTCACTGGAATCACTGGTGCTGGCGGAGGGGCCATCCTTGGAACCTGCACTACCACCCCCATTTGTCCAGCAGCGTCGCCCAATACTCGTTTCGCTGCCTCTGCCTACGATTCTCCCTCCTCCACTCGAATCTTCAGTACCTGCTCAGCTCGAACATGGTGCTCACAGCCTCGAAAATGCTGCCACATGATTTCCCCACAATTACAATACACTGTCTCTCTTCAAGGCACTCTCTGAGTACTCAAGATCACTTCCACATTCCCCAGATCTTCTTGTCTGCCAGCACACCGCCGCCACATGCCCATGCCTTTGGCACTTATAGTACCTTTGGCACTTGACCGTGAAGTTCAGGAGTCCCAGGTTCGCTCTCTGTGGCAAGGTTTCCTCACCGACTGTAACTAACACAGCTGTGCTCTCGCTTCTCTTTCCATTTTGAGTCCCCTTGAACCGGAATGTGTCTATGATTCGAACCCCTTCCAGAATGTTCCTCAACTCATCCTCCGTTATATCCAGCGATACCCCATTAATGACTCCCTTGGTTCTTTGGTTCTGTCCTGGGACATAGCACTCCACTGCCTTTTCCCACAGTGTTTTCAGTTTCGAGGCTTTGGTCCATTGGACCACAGATTTGCAAAAGATTAACAGGATTTTCGCATGGAGGATGCCTCCAACCTCCTAGTGCAAGGCATCTGATACTTCAAGTGGGTTAATGCTATCTCTCTTCGTAAACTTCACAATAACCTTCAACCCCCCCCCACTTTGTTCAATCTTCATAACCTTTCCACTCAAGCCACCTGGGTCACTGTTACTGCCACTCTCCTTCTCCCTCTCTTTCTGCTTTAGTAAACTCTTTCGATTAGCTACCTGCCAACCATCTCTCTTCCCATCTTTCCCCCCTCCTAGCATGATGTTGGTGTAACCGACCGACCACTTCTCGCAGGGATACAGCCCCTTACGATGACAGTATCATGCACTGCAAATCTAGTCTCACTAACAAATACTGCAACTAAGCCCCAGCTAGCTCTCTCTGCCTCTCACCAAGGCCCATGGCAAACCACAGCAAACAAAATGGATAACATAATGTTAGTTAGATTGAATGAATCAACGTGTATTAAGATTTTTTTAAATGCAATTGCGTTTAAAGTGTATTTGAAAGAGAATGTATTGTGTGATGTGTAATTTATTGTGTAATTCAGAAGTCCTCCTGTAGATAGCAAGCTAGCTAGCTAACTGCTAGCACTTGCTCTACCTAGTTAGCTAGCTATGCTTCAAAGGGGGCACAGTGGGGCTGCTGGTGCCTCATGTCTTGGCCCTACGGGTGAATGAATGGTTCTAGCTAGCTAATGGTAATACTGTCAAATTACTGTCAAACAAATCACTTTGTTTGGACTGTGTAGAGCAAGGCTCTCCAACCCTGTTTCCGGAGTGCTACATGTTGAAATGACTTAGTGAATTCGCTACCTGACTAACTATTCATTTTTTATAATATAGCTGTCATTGTTACTGTAGCCTGCACATCTTCATTTTTATATAATACAGCTGTCATTGTTACTGTAGCCTGCACATCTTCATTTTTTATAATACAGCTGTCATTGTTACTGTAGCCTGCACATCTTTTTTTACCGCTGTCACAAATCCTGTTTTGCCCCAGAGCAGATTTTCTCGTTGTCATTTGCCTATGATTCTTGAAGATCTTGAATGGTTTTGTGATACTGTCAACTCTGTGGTATTAAGCACATAACTATTTTATAACAAATTAATGTAACTTTTCTGAAGATGCCTATGCACACTCTAGAATGACATATGACGTGGTTATGATGCCCATCATTCCATTGAATGTAATAATGCGACACAGAGTTTGATAAATGATATAACACCCTGTTATAACACCTGGTCGGTAGACACTTACAGTATGCAGCATGTAGTAACATTTGGCATAAGTTGTCATGCAGACTGTATAATAACAGCTGTTATTAGCAGTTGACATTACAACATATGACAAGAGGATGAATAGTCATCTATAACATCCATTATAACTAGTGTTATAACATCTTATGCGTTACTATTTCAAACTATGATGGCTTATGAAACATGTTATAATTAAGCAATAAGGCCTGATTAGGTGTGGTATATGGCGTTGCGTCGTGCCCAAGAACAGCCCTTAGCTGTGGTATATTGGCGATATACCACAAACCCCTGAGGGGCTTTATTTCTATTATAAACTGGTTACCAATGTAATTAGAGCAGTAAATATAAATGGTGTCATACCCGTGGTATACGGTCTGATATACCATGGCTTTCAGCCAATCAGCATAGCTGTTATAATGGAAAGGACACTTACACTAAAATGTTTCAGACTAACTTATCTTTTCTCATGTCCTTTGTTTGAGCATAATACTGTACATTTGGCCTTTTGGAATGACCGATTAGGAGTACGTCAACACACCATTTTGAACAAGGAATATACAGTAAGAGCAGGGACTTCCAATTACAGGAGCTATTTCTGCAGTAGACAAGATTCAAAACATCATCATGGTATTTAGGAGCTTTAGTGCGAGGAAACAGCATCAAAAGAGAAGGGATCCAATTCTGCACTACACAGGACTCGATACACCATAACAGCGTTTTTCAACCTTTTCCGGGTTAGTGCTCCCAATCTCTGGCAAGGTGTTGCACAACTCTTGATTATGTGGTGTTACAACACTCCATGTCATGTTTCAGAACACCTCAGGATGAATGTTTCAGGACACATTACATCTGTCCCTATACCCTCAACCATGTGTTTCAATACTCCAGAAAAGTTGATTTCTTTGGAATTCTCTTCCGTGAATTGAAACGTTTGGATTAGCCAGTTTACAATGACTTCCTATTTACTGAAAATATTCTGACGATTCTAACCCTATAATGGCTGTTTTTATAGCATAGTTCTCATGACTTACGGTTATGGGTAAAAATAGTGTTGCTATTTCCTGTACATACTCTAACTCTGTTTCAATCAGATCCCGTGTTTGATGTGAGCTATTTGAGTGTGCGTCAGTGATGTGAATAGTGTGATCTCTGCCCACTATTATGTGAGCTAAACGTACTGGAAACGCTTAATCACCAGTCGCCATAGTGATGAACTTGGTGCTTTTCATTCTCTTTTGTTCTCTGTTTGTTTTATTTTGTCAGGGAATTTATTTGCCTGGCTTCCCAAACTCCTTGCTCCGGCCAAACTCTATGCCATGCCCACGGACGATCGTGTCTGCTCCGCAATGAGTCTGGATCTGAGTACCTAACCAACGATTTCTAGAAAGGAAAAACATTCTAGCCATTCTGATTGGTCCCAGAAACCGATGGGTTGGACTAGAGCCAGAACACACTTGGGTAAAGTGGCAGTTTGGCTTTTATACTCTGATTAGTTAGAGATGATTCAATAGCTGATTACTTTATTTTGTACAACACCCCTCATTTTGAAGTCAGCACAAACGACTACAATCAGGGCAGTCTCAGACTGAAGTATGTAACGAATGATAGAGCAACGGAAGAATTGAGTTTGAGTCGTCAGGCAAGGAATTTATGCAATTAAATACAAAGTATTTAAAATTTGTGCCCTTTCAGATTTGATAACCCTTTCAGGGACTTAAATCCTGAACAGAAGTTCATAGTACTTATAGTTCTTAAATCTGCAAACACAATTGTAATGGGATAAAGCAATTCTATTGAAGAATATGCAATTTTGTACATGGTGATAAATGAATCCCTTATGCAATGTTTCATATTGATGCTGTTTTTATAACTGAAGAATAATATACCATCAGTATAACTTTCTGTCCTTTTCAGTTAGACCAACACCTCAAACCACTCATAGGGAATGCTAACTATGTCCCCATCATTGTGGTTTTGTTTGTTATGGTGGTTTCTTAAATTACTGGCTCTATTTTTGGAAGGAACATTGGAAGGAACATTTCCAAACGATAATTTGTTACTACAATATGAATGAAATTGAGTAGACATTGTTAATGTTGTAAATTACTATTGTAGCTGGAAACGGCAGATTTTCTATGGAATATCTAAATAGGCGTACAGAGACCCATTATCAGCAACCACCACTCCTGTGTTCCAATGGCACGTTGTGTTAGCTAATCCAAGTTTATCATTTTAAAAGAATAATTGATCATTAGAAACCCTTTTGCAATCATGTTAGCACAGCTAAAACGGTTGTTCTGATTAAAGAAGCAATAAAACTGGCCTTTAGACTAGTTGAGCATCAGCATTTGTGGGTTCAATTACAGGCTCAAAATGGCCAGAAACAAAGACCTTTCTTCTGAAACTCGTCAGTCTATTCTTGTTCTGAGAAATGAAGGCTATTCCATGCGAGAAATTGCCAAGAAACTGAAGATCTCATACAACACTGTGTACTACTCCCTACACAGAATGGCACAAACTGTCTCTAACCAGAAAAAAAAGAGGAGTGGGAGGCCCCGGTGCATAACTAAGTAAGAGGACAAGTACATTAGAGTGTCTCGATTGAGATACAGACGCCTCACAAGTCCTCAACTGGCACCTTCATTAAATAGTACCTACAAAACACCAGTCAACATCAACAGTGAAGAGGCGACTCAGGGATGCTGACCTTCTAGGCAGAGTTCCAAAGAAAAAGCCACATCTCAGACTGGCCAATAAAACAAAAAGAGTAAGATGGGAAAAAGAACACAGACAATGGACAGAGGAACTCTGCCTAGAAGGCCAGCAGTGGGAGAGGCAGGAATAAGATTGTCTTATGACAATAAAACAGTATGACCTCTATCAACTGGAACATTTCTGTCTACCTAATAAGCCATGATAACTTTCTTCCCCACTGTTTAGACGTAGCCTGTCTTTGTATCGCTGAAAGCATGCATATGGTCACCATAGCCTAATGGTTAGCTTTGGGCCAGTAACCGAAAGGTATGCTGCATCGAATCCCCGAGCTGACAATGTAAAAATCTGTCGTTGCCCCTGAGCAAGGCAGTTAATTCACTGTTCCCCGGGTGCTGAAGACGTGGATGTCAGTTAAGGGTAAATAAGGATAAATGTGGGAAACACAGTTGAATGCATTCAGTTGTACAGCTGACTAAGTTTCCCTATATGGCCATGATTTTAAGTGTTTGTTTTGACTTTATCCTGTGATAAAGAATTGCAAATTGCTAGGATTAATAAAAGGTTGCTTAGCTTAGACTGTAGCAGGCAATTATTCCAACTGCTTGGGGGAATCATGGTTCACTCAACATAAGTGAGACATATTTAGCTACGTCTGTGTAGTCATCAATACTGTTGACATCAGTTACTTTCACAATAATATAAAAAAGAGTTAGTCTTAATCTATAAGGCTCTGGGACCCTCAAGATAACCATTATTTGTGTTTGTAGTTCAAAGGTCATACCACTGGCAGGAGCTGAGATCTTGTCTGAACCATTTCACCACAATATTCTGCTTTTAATGATTCAAGTGAAAACGCAGTATGAAAACAAGTGACATATAATATACGCCTTTGCTAAGGAAGAGGCTACAGTTTATTGTGGTGTTTTTGCTTTTTCTATGATATTATGTAGAGTTTCGTGTTTGTGAGTATTTGTATTTATTACGGATCCCCATTCGCTGCTACCAAGGCAAAATTAAGGCAGTTATACCATTTTTTAAACATTACCATACATTCATTACAGAATTCACAAAACACTAAGTGTGTGCCCTCAGGCCCATACTCCACTACCACATATCTACAACACAAAATCCATGTGTACGTGTGTGTATAATGCGTATGTTATCATGTGTGTTTGCATGTGACAGTGCCTATGTTTGTGTTGCTTCACAGACTCTTGCTGTTCCAGGAGGTGTATTTTTCTCTGGGTTTTTTTATCGGATTTTACTGCTTGCATCAGTTACCTGATGTGGAATATAGTTCCATGTAGTCAAGGCTCTATGTAGTACTGTTCTGGACTTGGGGACTGTGAAGAGACCTCTGGTGGCATGTCTTGTGGGGTATGCATGGGTGTCTGAGCGGAGTGATAGTAGTTTAAACAGACGGCTTAGTGCTTTCAAGATGTCACCACCTCTCACAAATACAAGTAGTGATGAAGTCAGTCTCTCCTCTAATTTGAGCCAGGAGAGATTGACATGCATATTATTAGTGTTTGCTCTCTGTGTACATCCAAGGGCCAACCATACTTCCCTGTTCTGAGCCAATTGCAATTTCCTGAAGTGTCTCTTTGTGGCACCTGATCACATAACTGAACCATAGTCCAGGTGCGACAGAACTAGGGCCTGTAGGACCTGCCCTGGTGGAAAGTGCTGTTAAGAAGGTAGAGTAATGCTTTATTATGGACAGACTGTTTTGACCATGACAGTTTACAATCCAGGGTTACTCCAAGCAGTTTAGTCACATCAACTTGCTCAATTTCCAAATTATTTATTACAAGATTTAGTTGAGGTTTAGGGTTTAGTGAATGATTTGTCCCAAATACAATGCTTTTAGTTTTCAAAATATTTAGGACTAACTTATTCCTTGCCACCCATTCTGAAACTAACTGCAGCTCTTTTTTTAAGTGTTGCAGTCATTTCAGTTGATGTAGTAGCTGACGTGTATAGTGTTGAGTCATCCGCATACATAGGCTTTACTCAAAGCCAGTGCCGTGTCATTAGTAAAGATTGAAAAGAGTAAGGGGCCTAGACAGCTGCCCTGGGGAAATCTTGATTCTATTATGATGGAGGGCTTCCATTAAAGAACACCCTCTGTGTTCTGTTAGACAGGTAACTCGTTATCCACAATATAGTAGGCAGTGTAAAGCCATAACACATATTTTTTCCAGCAGCAGACTATGATCGATAATGCAAAAAGATGCACTGAAGTCTAACAAAACAGCCCCCACAATCTTCTTCAAATCAAATCAAATCAAATGTATTTATCTAGCCCTTCGTACATCAGCTGATATCTCAAAGTGCTGTACAGAAACCCAGCCTAAAACCCCAAACAGCAAGCAATGCAGGTGTAGAAGCACGGTGGCTAGGAAAAACTCCCTAGAAAGGCCAAAACCTAGGAAGAAACCTAGAGAGGAACCAGGCTATGTGGGGTGGCCAGTCCTCTTCTGGCTGTGCCGGGTGGAGATTATAACAGAACATGCCCAAGATGTTCAAATGTTCATAAATGACCAGCATGGTCGAATAATAATAAGGCAGAACAGTTGAAACTGGAGCAGCAGCACGGCCAGGTGGACTGGGGACAGCAAGGAGTCATTATGTCAGGTAGTCCTGGGGCATGGTCCTAGGGCTCAGGTCCTCTGAGAGAGGGAGAGAATTAGAGAACGCACACTTAGATTCACACAGGACACCGAATAGGACAGGAGAAGTACTCCAGATATAACAAACTGACCCTAGCCCCCCGACACATAAACTACTGCAGCATAAATACTTGTCATCAATTTCTCTTAGCCAATCATCAGACACTTGCGTAAGTGCTTGATGAATGTCCTTCCCTATAAGCATGCTGAAAGACTGTTGTCAATTTGTTTCCTGTAAAATAGCATTCTATCTGCTCAAACACATTTTTTCCCTACACTTTACTAAGGGTTGGTAACAGGCTGATTGATCGGCTATTTGAGCCCATAAAGGAGGCTTTACTACTCTTAGGTAGCGCAAGGACTTTTGCTTCCCTCCAGGCCTGAAGGCGCACACTTTCTAGAAGGCTTAAATTGAAGATGTGGCTATATCATCTGCTATTATCCTCAGTAATTTTACATTCAATTTGTCAGACCCTGGTGCCTTGTCATTGTTGATAGACAACAACAAAAAATGTACCTCTTCCACACTCACTTTACCGAATTCTTGTCTTTCATAATTTGGTCAGATATACTTGGATGTGTTGTGTCAGCGTTTGTTGCTATCATGTCATGCCTAAAAAAATCTGTAAAAGTAGTTGGCAATATCAGTCTGTTTTGTAGTGAATGAGCCATCTGATTCAATGAATGATGGAGCCTTTTTTAATTTCATTGAAGATGCTCCAAAGCTTTTTACTATCATTCTTTATGTCATTTATCTTTGTTTCATAGTGTAGTTACTTCTTATTTGTATTCAGTTTAGTCACATGATCTCTCAATTTGCAGTATGTTTGCCAATCAGTTGTGCAGTCAGACGTATTGCCTCTCAACCATACAATTTTTCAATTCCTCATCAGTCCATGGGGATTTAACAGATTTTACAGTCATTTTCTTAATAGGTGCATGCTTATTAGTAACTGGGATAAGCAATATCTTAAATGTGTCAAGTACAACGTCTGTTTGCTCCTCAGTACACACCACGGAACAACAAATATTCTTTGCATCAACAACCTAGGAATCACTACAAAACTTATTGTATGACCTCTTATACCCTATATTAGGCCCAGGCTTTGGATCTTTGGTTTTCCTAGATATGGCTACTGTATTGTGATCACTACATCCGATGGATGTGGATACTGCTTTCAAGCCCATTTCTGCAGTTGCTGCAGACAGTTCCTCCCCAGGTTGAGGAAGACGTCGGAAGCTAGGTGAGCAATGGCGTTGTTGCTGACCTCCAGCTCGGTCAGGCTCTGCCAAACCTCAAGCAGTACGGGTCAAAGGACTCCAGACTGTTGGCGTCCAGATGGAGCTGCTCCAGGCTGACCAGGGTGTTGAACACCCGGGGAGGGAGGTTGACTTTGAAGGACAGCATGACGGAATTAGCTGCGGAGCCACGTGGAAGGGATCGTTCGATTGCACCGATCACTTCCCTGACTGTTAGCTACCGGTGATTTAAGTTAGTTGAAATTTGGCTGTTTAAAGAAAACCAAACAATTGATTTGTTTCTCCTGGCCAATAGACTACTTTTAATACTGAACTTTCTCTTTAATTGTCTCCATTCACAATATCAGAAGACTAGTCTAATTCCCCGTAACATTGTATTGGGTTTTCTCTTTTTTTCCACTGAAACCCCCTTTTCTTATTTTGGGTTTGCTTGCGTGCATTTGTGTGAGGCTGCAAGCTTAGCTGTTTCTCTGCGTTTTTGTTGTTGTTTTGACTAGGCCATCAGTGATGAATAGTTCAGCCCTCCTGTTGTCAGCTCTTTTTTTGAGTCAGTGTTGCTTCAAGGCCACAAGTCACCAGTTTCTCTCTGATGACCCATTGTTATTTTCTGACAGTGTAGCTGATGGCACAGACTGACTGGTTTCCCAGAGGCCTCCACCCACTACGGTCTATCTCTGTGTATGATTCAGATAGAGTCCTATCAGTGAAGCTGACCCGACCTTTGACTCATCTCCCATCAGTCTCTCTTCCTGAAATACCAATTAAACACGTAGCCAAGACAAAGGTTAGCATGATAATATATTATTTATTCAATGTAGGAAACAGTAACACATTCAAAAAGCAATACTTTATAATATTTGACTATGGAAAATAAAATGAATTGCACCACTGCCCCCATTTACCACTAGGGGAAGACAAAGTCAACATTTTGAGAAGAGGGTGGTTCCTCTGGGTGTGGAAACTTTATGGACCAAGGCCTTTGCCAGCAGATCTTTGGTTAAGACAACAACACTCCTTGGTCATGCTAGTATGCCCGAGTCATGACGACTTCAGCAGTACAATATGCGATGAGTGCATTAGTTATGTTACAACATTTCAACAGTTGGTGATGGTAATGGGGAGTTGTGTTTATGTCTGTGAGCGTATTGAGTCTTAAGGCTTTGGAGGGTTAGGGCGATGCAGCAGGACTCAGTAGAGTTTCTCTCCCTTAAACTGTCATACACAGTACTTCCAGAAACAATCTGTGGACACAGAGAAAAACACTGTTCAGTCTCTCTTGCACTATTAGACGGAGGAATATCATTTTGTTTTAAAACTAAGTCCACTCCAGTAAATAAAATATGTTGTGACTTGAAAATGATTGCTATCACCAACAATCATCAATAAGAAAAGTGCACTCACCCCTTTTCCTCGGTATGGACTTGTCCTCTGCTAATACATTGGATGAGAGCTCCCTCTCCAGCTCCAAGCCCTCCTTCAAAGCCTCTAGCTGTAAGTAGAGAACACTGGTTACAGGCGGTCAAAGGAACACTGTGTTTGTTTCTATGGAAAGTGCCTTTTGCTGATGAATCCTACAAAGATGACATCCAGAGATAATTCTCCAGAGAATGTACAAAGTACCTCAGTCAAAGATAACTTTGTTAATCTATTCGTCTCATAAACCCTGCCTAAAAAGTATTTTATCTGCTAAGGAAAATAAATACTGGTATGACTGCACATCTAATATTTTACTGTACGTAACAAAAACGCATTAATGACTTACCTCCTCCAACTCTGCTAGTTTGTTGTCCAAATGTAAACCTGCAGAGAAGAAAATCGGATAACATCACGACAGAAGGCAAACCCAAGAAACACTTGGTCAATCCATGTGTAGTATTATACATCATCAACATTGAGACTGTTAGTGGTATTTGTGTGCTGCTATACTGTAAATGCCTTACCTAAAGCGTCATTTCTTTCAACAGGTTCTAAGCTTTTATGTAGTAGAAATGCTAGAATCTTGTTCTGGCCATCTGTGCCTTCCCTTGGCTGATAAACATGGTTTCCTGAATATGTGGGAAATGACAATACATCTGTGATTACTACAAAGAACTTGAAAATGAATCTAGAATTACACAAAATTCACTTAAAACTCCACAAATGTAGTATTCAGAGTATTGTTAGAAGAACAATTGAAATGGCAAGCAAAAGAATGTAATTTGCTTGCCGCATAATACCAGTAACATATTCATCCTCTTTGCATATAATTCGGAACTATTGAATAATGTTCTGCATGACAATGTATTTTCTGAGCTCGTCAATAATAAAATTATTCATATATGCATGATGAATGACTTGTCAAATGTAAGAACTATTGAAACTACCTGTTACACATCTTGTGTGCAATTTGCCCTAATTATTCACCAGGAGATCTTTCTCATGGCTACATTTTGACAAAAAGTATAAAGAACTAACAGTGCATGCAAGCCAGTGATGGAAAGGAGCCCATGGTTGCATCCTCCAACACCATCAGGTAGTCAATGCCTCAAATAAGCCAGCTAGTACGTGCAGCAAGCTAGAACATTCACCAAGCCAGCAGACTCACCAGGGTTGAAGATGCTTCTGCCCTCCACACTGACTACCCCTTGTAGGAGCAGGAAGGCTACCAGTCCCAGCCAGTACTTCACAGAGACAGTCTTGTCCATGACAATGAAGCAACTGTCCCAAATAAGTGTTCAAGTATCAGCAGGTTCTCAACTTGCCCAAAGGATCTACTGCCTTTGGTCCATCCCAACCATACTTTTATCCTGTCTGACATGGAAGGAGGAGACGGGGGCTCAGCCCCCGGTGCTCTCAATCAATAGGTAGCCACCTTCGATTTCGTCAATGGACCACTGTCCTTTGCAAGAGGGATGTTGTAGTGGCTGACCAGCCTGGTCTCATAGACTAGACGTAAGATAGTAAATGTAAATCAGGGACACTCAAATTAATATGTGTTATGTTTGGTATGGTTAGATAGGAAAGATGGTTACTTAAGGCAAAAAAGAAAGTATGATGGTTGGTCGGGGTGGATGGGTAGGTGTATAACGTGGCTGTCTGTTCAAATCTCATCACGGACAACTTCAGCATTTTAGCAACTTTTCAACTACTTACTACTTTTCAGCTACTTTGTAACTACTTAGCATATTAGCTAACCCTTCCCCTAACCCTAACCCTTTTAGCTAACCTTTCCCTAACCTTAACCCTTTTAGCTAACCCTAACCCTACCTTAACCCCTAGCCTAGCTAACATTAGCCAGCTAGCTAACGTTAGCCACCTAGCCACCTAGATAGAATTCATAACATATTATATGTTTAGCAAATTTGTAACATAGTGTACATTTTGGAAATTTGTAACATAGTGTACGTTTCGCAAATTCATATTATATTGAACGTTTTGCTAATTCGTAACCTATAATCAGAATTGTAATTTGTAACATATCATACGAAATGGGTGATGGACATCCACAAATTAATACATACCATAAGAAACCTAACATATCATAATAAATGGAGCACTCTTCTGTACATACAGAATAATACGAAATACTATGAGACCAGTTTGGGCTGACAGATCTGGGGCCAGAGGCCCTTCATCAACGTGACAGATACAAAGCCAGCAGAGTGAGGAAGTTGTCAATCACCTATTATTTACGGGAGAGGACAGTCAGATGTTCTTGGCACTTTCAGTCCTTAACTTTTATATGAATGAGTTCCTTAAGAATGTAGAGGGAGAATTTTGGACAGGGGTAAGAGTCTGAGAAGTGAATTGATTCTGTCCCTATAAAGTGCACCATGCCCGGAGATGAGCTCTTCAGTCTTGGCTCCAGGTCTGAGCATCGGCAACAATGTGGAGCTGATTGAACATCCATCACCGAGGTCAAACCACGTGACCCTGGCCTGTTTGTTGCATCCGGAAATCATGACTCAATGCCTGCGGCAGTGAAATGGCTGCTGTATTTATGTATGGTAGTTTTACTTAAATTAAGTGTCTGGCTTGTTTGCCTCATAAAGCTCCTTGGCTGCTATTTCATTGACGCCTTGTGTCTTCCGCTGAGGAGGTTATTGATGGCTAGTCATGTCTCTCATCCAGAAACCCATCACATATCCATCTACTTATGATACGGATTTTGGGAACTTGAGGACTTAGAGAACATGATTGAGTGAGTCACAGTGAATGAACCTTGTTACATCAAGGAGATATTGCATCTTGTGAAGTAGTTCAGTTATTTTTATTGAAAATGTAATCAATTTCTTGATGGATCTCCAAGCATGACTCACATTGCAGAGGATAACATTCCTAGACACTGTGTGTTCCTCTGTACGATGTTCTTCTGGAATCATTGAAATCAAATCAAATTGTATTTGTCAAATGCGCCGAATACAACAGGTGTAGTAGACCTTACCATGAAATGCTGAATACAACAGGTGTAGTAGACCTTACCATGAAATGCTGAATACAACAGGTGTAGTAGACCTTACAGTGAAATGCTGAATACAACAGGTGTAGTAGACCTTACCATGAAATGCTGAATACAACAGGTGTAGTAGACCTCACAGTGAAATGCTGAATACAACAGGTGTAGTAGACCTTACAGTGAAATGCTGAATACAACAGGTGTAGTAGACCTCACAGTGAAATGCTGAATACAACAGGTGTAGTAGACCTCACAGTGAAATGCTGAATAGAACAGGTGTAGTAGACCTCACAGTGAAATGCTGAAAAGAACAGGTGTAGTAGACCTTACAGTGAAATGCTGAATACAACAGGTGTAGTAGACCTTACAGTGAAATGCTGAATACAACAGGTGTAGTAGACCTCACAGTGAAATGCTGAATACAACAGGTGTAGTAGACCTTACAGTGAAATGCTGAATACAACAGGTGTAGTAGACCTCACAGTGAAATGCTGAATACAACAGGTGTAGTAGACCTTACAGTGAAATGCTGAATACAGCAGGTGTAGTAGACCTTACAGTGAAATGCTGAATACAACAGGTGTAGTAGACCTTACAGTGAAATGCTGAATACAACAGGTGTAGTAGACCTTACAGTGAAATGCTGAATACAACAGGTGTAGTAGACCTTACAGTGAAATGCTGAATACAACAGGTGTAGTAGACCTTACTGTGAAATGCTGAATACAACAGGTGTAGTAACTTTACAGTGAAATGCTGAATACAGCAGGTGTAGTAGACCTTACAGTGAAATGCTGAATACAACAGGTGTAGTAGACCTTACAGTGAAATGCTGAATACAACAGGTGTAGTAGACCTTACAGTGAAATGCTGAATACAACAGGTGTAGTAACCTTACAGTGAAATGCTGAATACAACAGGTGTAGTAACCTTACAGTGAAATGCTGAATACAACAGGTGTAGTAGACCTTACTGTGAAATGCTGAATACAACAGGTGTAGTAACCTTACAGTGAAATGCTGAATACAACAGGTGTAGTAAACCTTACAGTGAAATGCTGAATACAACAGGTGTAGTAGACCTTACTGTGAAATGCTGAATACAACAGGTGTAGTAGACCTTACTGTGAAATGCTGAATACAACAGGTGTAGTAGACCTTACTGTGAAATGCTGAATACAACAGGTGTAGTAGACCTTACTGTGAAATGCTGAATACAACAGGTGTAGTAGAGCTGAATACAACAGGTGTAGTAGAGCTGAATACAACAGGTGTAGTAGACCTTACAGTGAAATGCTGAATACAACAGGTGTAGTAGACCTTACAGTGAAATGCTGAATACAACAGGTGTAGTAGACCTTACAGTGAAATGCTGAATACAACAGGTGTAGTAGACCTTACTGTGAAATGCTGAATACAACAGGTGTAGTAGACCTTACTGTGAAATGCTGAATACAACAGGTGTAGTAACCTTACAGTGAAATGCTGAATACAACAGGTGTAGTAACCTTACAGTGAAATGCTGAATACAACAGGTGTAGTAGACCTTACTGTGAAATGCTGAATACAACAGGTGTAGTAACCTTACAGTGAAATGCTGAATACAACAGGTGTAGTAACCTTACAGTGAAATGCTGAATACAACAGGTGTAGTAGACCTTACTGTGAAATGCTGAATACAACAGGTGTAGTAGACCTTACTGTGAAATGCTGAATACAACAGGTGTAGTAGACCTTACTGTGAAATGCTGAATACAACAAGTGTAGTAGACCTTACTGTGAAATGCTGAATACAACAGGTGTAGTAGACCTTACTGTGAAATGCTGAATACAACAGGTGTAGTAGAGCTGAATACAACAGGTGTAGTAGAGCTGAATACAACAGGTGTAGTAGACCTTACAGTGAAATGCTGAATACAACAGGTGTAGTAGACCTTACAGTGAAATGCTGAATACAACAGGTGTAGTAGACCTTACAGTGAAATGCTGAATACAACAGGTGTAGTAGACCTTACTGTGAAATGCTGAATACAACAGGTGTAGTAGACCTTACTGTGAAATGCTGAATACAACAGGTGTAGTAACCTTACAGTGAAATGCTGAATACAACAAGTGTAGTAGACCTTACTGTGAAATGCTGAATACAACAGGTGTAGTAGACCTTACTGTGAAATGCTGAATACAACAGGTGTAGTAGAGCTGAATACAACAGGTGTAGTAGAGCTGAATACAACAGGTGTAGTAGACCTTACAGTGAAATGCTGAATACAACAGGTGTAGTAGACCTTACAGTGAAATGCTGAATACAACAGGTGTAGTAGACCTTACAGTGAAATGCTGAATACAACAGGTGTAGTAGACCTTACTGTGAAATGCTGAATACAACAGGTGTAGTAGACCTTACTGTGAAATGCTGAATACAACAGGTGTAGTAGACCTTACTGTGAAATGCTGAATACAACAGGTGTAGTAGAGCTGAATACAACAGGTGTAGTAGAGCTGAATACAACAGGTGTAGTAGACCTTACAGTGAAATGCTGAATACAACAGGTGTAGTAGACCTTACAGTGAAATGCTGAATACAACAGGTGTAGTAGACCTTACAGTGAAATGCTGAATACAACAGGTGTAGTAGACCTTACTGTGAAATGCTGAATACAACAGGTGTAGTAGACCTTACTGTGAAATGCTGAATACAACAGGTGTAGTAGACCTTACTGTGAAATGCTGAATACAACAAGTGTAGTAGACCTTACTGTGAAATGCTGAATACAACAGGTGTAGTAGACCTTACTGTGAAATGCTGAATACAACAGGTGTAGTAGAGCTGAATACAACAGGTGTAGTAGAGCTGAATACAACAGGTGTAGTAGACCTTACAGTGAAATGCTGAATACAACAGGTGTAGTAGACCTTACAGTGAAATGCTGAATACAACAGGTGTAGTAGACCTTACAGTGAAATGCTGAATACAACAGGTGTAGTAGACCTTACTGTGAAATGCTGAATACAACAGGTGTAGTAGACCTTACTGTGAAATGCTGAATACAACAGGTGTAGTAACCTTACAGTGAAATGCTGAATACAACAGGTGTAGTAACCTTACAGTGAAATGCTGAATACAACAGCTGTAGTAGACCTTACTGTGAAATGCTGAATACAACAGGTGTAGTAGACCTTACAGTGAAATGCTGAATACAACAGGTGTAGTAGACCTTACTGTGAAATGCTGAATACAACAGGTGTAGTAGACCTTACTGTGAAATGCTGAATACAACAGGTGTAGTAACCTTACAGTGAAATGCTGAATACAACAGGTGTAGTAACCTTACAGTGAAATGCTGAATACAACAGGTGTAGTAACCTTACAGTGAAATGCTGAATACAACAGGTGTAGTAGACCTTACTGTGAAATGCTGAATACAACAGGTGTAGTAGACCTTACTGTGAAATGCTGAATACAACAGGTGTAGTAACCTTACAGTGAAATGCTGAATACAACAGGTGTAGTAACCTTACAGTGAAATGCTGAATACAACAGGTGTAGTAGACCTTACTGTGAAATGCTGAATACAACAGGTGTAGTAGACCTTACTGTGAAATGCTGAATACAACAGGTGTAGTAGACCTTACAGTGAAATGCTGAATACAACAGGTGTAGTAGACCTTACAGTGAAATGCTGAATACAACAGGTGTAGTAGAGCTTACTGTGAAATGCTGAATACAACAGGTGTAGTAGACCTTACAGTGAAATGCTGAATACTACAGGTGTAGTAGACCTTACAGTGAAATGCTGAATACAACAGGTGTAGTAGACCTTACAGTGAAATGCTGAATACAACAGGTGTAGTAGACCTTACAGTGAAATGCTGAATACAACAGGTGTAGTAGAGCTTACTGTGAAATGCTGAATACAACAGGTGTAGTAGACCTTACAGTGAAATGCTGAATACAACAGGTGTAGTAGACCTTACAGTGAAATGCTGAATACAACAGGTGTAGTAGACCTTACAGTGAAATGCTGAATACAACAGGTGTAGTAGAGCTTACTGTGAAATGCTGAATACAACAGGTGTAGTAGACCTTACAGTGAAATGCTGAATACAACAGGTGTAGTAGAGCTTACTGTGAAATGCTGAATACAACAGGTGTAGTAGACCTCACAGTGAAATGCTGAATACAACAGGTGTAGTAGACCTTACAGTGAACTGCTGAATACAACAGGTGTAGTAGACCTTACAGTGAAATGTTTACTTACAAGCCCTTAACCAACAATACAGTTTTAAGAAAAATAAGAGTTATTTTATATTTACTAATTAAACTAAAGTAAAAAAATAAACAACACAATAAAATAACAATAACGAAGCCATGTATACAGGGGGTACCGGTATAGAGTCCACGTGTGGGGGTACAGGTTAGTCAAGGTAATTGAGTTAATAGGTACATGTAGGTAGGGGTAAAGCCACTATGCATAGATAATAAACAGCCGCATAATTAAAAAAAAGGTTTTGGTCAATGCAAACAGTCTGGGTAGCCATTTGATTAGCTGTTCAGGAGTCTTATGGCTTGGGAGTAGAAGCTGTTTAGAAGCCTCATGGACCTAGACTTGGCACTCCGGAACCGCTTTCAGTGCAGTAGCAGAGAGAACAGTCTATGACTAGGGTGGCTGGAGTCTTTGGTCATTTTTAGGGCTTTCCTCTGACACTACCTGGTATAAAGGTCCTGGATGGTAGGAAGCTTGGCCCCAGTGATGTACTGAGTGGTCGGATGCTGAGCAGTTGCCATATCAGGTGGCGATGCAACCCGTCAGGATGCTCTCGATAGTGCAGCTGTAGAACTTTTGGAGGACCTGAGGATCCATGACAAGTATCTTTTCAGTCTCCTGAGGGGGAATAGGTTTTGTCGTGCCCTCTTCACAACTGTCTCGGTGTGTTTGGAACATGATAGTTTGTTGGTGATGTGGACACCAAAAAACTTGACGATCTCAACCAGCTCCACTACAGCTCTGTCGATGAGAATGGGGGCGTGATCAACCCTCCTTTTTCTGTAGTCCACGATCATCTCCTTTGTCCTGATCACGTTGAGGGAGAGATAGTTGTCTTGGCACCACACTGCCAGGTGTCTGACCTCTTCCCTATAAGCTGTCTCATTGTTGTCGGTGATCAGGCCTACCACAGTTGTGTCGTCTGCAAACTTAATGATGGTGTTGAAGTCGTGCTTCACAACGGAATAGTGGGTGAACAGGGAGTACAGGAGGGGACTAAGCATGCACCCCTGAGGGGTTCCCGTGTTGAGGAGCAGCATGGCAGATGTGTTGTTGCCTACCCTTACCATCTGGGGGCATCCCGTGAAGAAGCCCAGGATCCAGTTGCAGAGGGAGGTGTTTAGTCCCAGGGTTCTTAGCTTAGTGATGAGCTTTGAGGGTACTATGGTGTTGAATGCTGAGCTATAGTCAATTAACAGCCTTCTCACGTAGGTGTTCCTTTTATCCAGATGGGAAAGGGTTGTCTGCAGTGCAATAGAGATTGCGTCTTCTGTGGATCTTTTGGGGCAGTATGCGAATTGGAGTAAGTCTAGGGTTTCTGGGATGATGGTGTTGATGTGAACCATGACCAGCCTTTCAAAGCACTTCATGGCTTCAGATGTGAGTGCTATGGGTCAGTAGTCATTTAGGCAGGTTACTTTGGTGTTCTTGGGCACAGGGACTATGTTGGTCTGCTTGAAACATTCAACAGATTACGTTCTATAATGGTGTCAAAGCAGATATTTCTGGCCTGACAGATTGTTCTTATGTTCTGAGAGTCTAATCTTATGTTCTGAGAGTCAAATCTTATGTTCTGAGAGTCAAATACACGTACTTGGAGTGTTATCTTTATTGTGAACGTCTATTTAGATTTATACAATGGGTGGGTCTAATCCTGGATGCTGATTGGTAAAAAACATATTCCAGCCGGTGTCTATTTAGAATTACATGGCTTATCTTTTCCTTTTATTTGGATGATAAATCATTTGAAAATGCCATTTCATCACTGTCTTAAGAGAACAGAGAGATCAAGACTACCAAGCAGTGTTTCCAATCTGTCAGTCTGGTTCATACCATGTACTCCAGTAGCTCTGCATCTCCATGTATTGATTTGTAAGATGGCTGTGAGTGTGCAGCAGGATCAATAACATGATTAATCTAAAGTGGCTGTGAGTGTGCAGCAGGATGTATTAATCTAAGGTGGCTGTGAGTGTGCAGGAGGATCAGTAACATGATTAATCTAAAGTGGCTGTGAGTGTGCAGTAGGATGTATTAATCTAAGATGGCTGTGAGTGTGCAGCAGGATGTATTAATCTAAGATGGCTGTGAGTGTGCAGCAGGATGTATTAATCTAAGATGGCTGTGAGTGTGCAGCAGGATCAATAACATGATTAATCTAAAGTGGCTGTGAGTGTGCAGCAGGATGTATTAATCTAAGATGGCTGTGAGTGTGCAGCAGGATGTATTAATCTAAGATGGCTGTGAGTGTGCAGCAGGATGTATTAATCTAAGGTGGCTGTGAGTGTGCAGCAGGATGTATTAATCTAAAGTGGCTGTGAGTGTGCAGCAGGATGTATTAATCTAAGATGGCTGTGAGTGTGCAGCAGGATGTATTAATCTAAGATGGCTGTGAGTGTGCAGCAGGATGTAATTTGATAAATCAATATGTAAAGAGGTCAGGACCATTCAGTAGTGAAGGCCCACTGACATCTGCAAAAAAATGTTTACATACACCTGTATGCAGAGGATACTGTTATGTATACTATTGCTCCCACAGTTGACCAAGCTCTTTCGGGGTCTTTATTGCTTTGCAGAAAGCCTTTGTTGAACTGAAATTTGTACTTAATGCAGGAAAAAACAAGTATATATGTCATTTTCCAAAACACTTTAAATGTATCTGATGATTTTGGCACATGTACATTGGATGGTGCCCACATTGATCGTGTCCCTGCTTATAAATATCTGGGCATCTGGAAAGAACGGAAAACCATCTTTCAAAAACCATATTTATGAGCTAGTTAAGAACTTAAGAATGTAAAATGTTCTTCCTTTATAGGAATAGGTCATACCTTTCATTAAATAGCAGAAAACAAGCTATTCAGTCAACATTCATTCCGGTTATAGATTATGCATATATCGTCTAAGAATGCAGCTGTTACTGTATTGAATGCAGCTGTTACTGTATTGACTGCAGCTGTTACTGTATTGAATGCAGCAGTTACTGTATTGACTGCAGCTGTTACTGTATTGAATGCAGCTGTTACTGTATTGAATGCAGCTGTTACTGTATTGAATGCAGCTGTTACTGTATTGAATGCAGCTGTTACTGTATTGAATGCAGCTGTTACTGTATTGAATGCAACTGTTACTGTATTGAATGCAGCTGTTACTGTATTGAATGCAGCTGTTACTGTATTGACTGCAGCTGTTACTATATTGAATGCAGCTGTTACTGTATTGACTGCAGCTGTTACTGTATTGACTGCAGCTGTTACTGTATTGAATGCAGCTGTTACTGTATTGAATGCAGCTGTTACTGTATTGAATGCAGCTGTTACTGTATTGACTGCAGCTGTTACTGTATTGACTGCAGCTGTTACTGTATTGAATGCAGCTGTTACTGTATTGAATGCAGCTGTTACTGTATTGAATGCAGCTGTTACTGTATTGACTGCAGCTGTTACTGTATTGAATGCAGCTGTTACTGTATTGACTGCAGCTGTTACTGTATTGAATGCAGCTGTTACTGTATTGACTGCAGCTGTTACTGTATTGAATGCAGCTGTTACTGTATTGGATGCAGCTGTTACTGTATTGAATGCAGCTGTTACTGTATTGAATGCAGCTGTTACTGTATTGACTGCAGCTGTTACTGTATTGACTGCAGCTGTTACTGTATTGAATGCAGCTGTTACTGTATTGAATGCAGCTGTTACTGTATTGAATGCAGCTGTTACTGTATTGACTGCAGCTGTTACTGTATTGAATGCAGCTGTTACTGTATTGACTGCAGCTGTTACTGTATTGAATGCAGCTGTTACTGTATTGACTGCAGCTGTTACTGTATTGACTGCAGCTGTTACTGTATTGACTGCAGCTGTTACTGTATTGAATGCAGCTGGTACTGTATTGAATGCAGCTGTTACTGTATTGAATGCAGCTGGTACTGTATTGACGCCATTGGAAACAGTTTATCATAGCGCACTATGCTTTATTACGGGCGACAGGTTCAGTGCACATCACTACATTCTGTATCAGAAAGCAGGCTGACCCTCTTTAAAGTCTCATAGATTGATGCATTGTGGTGTTATTGTTTAGAAAGCCTTGCACAAACTTTCACCGTACTTTACTTCATAGTTAACTTGCAGATGTACGAGTTACCAGACCCGGTCTCAGGGATGGCTAACTCTGGAGATCTGTTCCATCTCCAATGATTTAGGTAAATCTGCTTTTTGTTTTTTTGCACCTTATCTGTGGAATAATCTCAAACTCTGAAATTTGATGATTTGGTGCAATGCAGTCAGAGGTACGCCAAACAAAAATTGGATTCACATTTTTTTTTAAATATATATATATATAAATTATTCACATTTTCAAACAGTCCATTTTTACTTTCCAACGGGGCTATACATTTGGGAGAGGTTTTTTTTCTCTTCTGAGTAGCCTCGTTTCACTGCCATAAATAAAATTAAACCATCTAGTGTTCAGCGAAATAACAACACAATGTCAAATACAGGTAGCCTACTCAAATAATTAACATCCAATCACATTAACCATTACTCTCTCACGGGAATTCCACTAACGGTCCGTATGTAGCCAAACGTACAGTAGATGCTGCTCATTCCGTTTGCTCGAAAATTGATAAATGGTGAAAAAGAGTAAGGCCTGCGTCCATAGAGACACATACCTGCTACTACCAGCAGTACTACACCTGCACCTGTCGAAGACACAACTTGTTCTGCTTCCACGAGCACATCCAATGCTAGCATCAGTAATTCTACATTTGTTGTTAGCCCAGCTAGCTGACAGTTGTGAATCTGATGCAGTCGAAGAGCTACTGCCCCCTTAACCAGGAAAGCACCGAACAACAGACAGGGACGTTGGACCATCAAAGAGGCGCAAATATGATGAGAATTACATTAATTTGGGGTTCACTTATATTGGGAGTAGTGCCTTTCCTCAACCACAGTGGATTATATGTGCAAAAGTACTATCTCACAACTCGATGAAACCTTCACTCTTGCGCAGACACGTAGGAACAAAAAAATGCCAATTTGAAAAATAAGCCACTGGAGTTTTTTGAGCGAGAATTAAGATGACTTTCGAGTAGTAAGACATGTATAAAAGCAACAGATACCGTTAATAAGAAGGGGCTAGAAGCGTCTTATATGGGGTTATGGTCAGTATATATGATTACTGGTAGGGCACTGGAACCAATATATACTTCAAAGTGTTGCAGAGATAACAACAAAGCAAGAGCTTCTGGTTCAATAGTTGCATAATTTGTCTGACATTGGTTGAATTTACAAGAAAAAGAACAAACGAGATAATCCACTCCACTCTTGTCCTGCTGCAGTAGAACAGCACCAGCACCCCTGGCGCTAGCGTCTACATCTTAAACGGTTGTTCAAAATCCTGAGCAGCAAGTACAGGGGTATGACATAAGAGTGCTTCAGCAGACTCAAAGGCTACCTTACAATCAGGGGACCACTCAAACAATAGTGCCGGACTGAGCAAATCTGTCAATGGAGCAACTACTAAAGAGAAGTTCTTACAGAAACTACGGTAGTAGCCAACCATCCCTTAAAAACGGCGTAGCTCTCGTCTGGTGGTAGGTGCGGGGAATGTAGTTACAGCCAAGACCTTGGCATCAACAGGGCACACCTGTCCATGGCCCACCTCTTTACCGAGATAGATAAAAGTAGCCTTCCCAAACTCGCACTTAGCCAAGTTCAGGGTTAGAGAAGCAGCTACCAACCGTTCACATACTACCCTTAGAGAGTCAACATTGAGTTGACCACTCAGACGAATAAATCACTAGATTATCAAGCTATGCACTACAATTGGGAACACCAGCTAATACAGAGTTAACCAGTCGTTGGAAAGTTTTATATGGTATATTATTAAGGTTTTATATGTAAAATGGCTAAATAAGAGCAAAATGATTGATTATTATTATTTGTACCCTGGTCCTATAAGAGCTCTTTGTCACTTCCCATGAGCCGGGTTGTGACGACAACTCACACTCATTATTATGTTTAATAAATATATCGTATAGTGTGTGTGTAGCAGGCTTACAATGATGACAAAAAACAACATTTGAGAGTGCGCTGACCCTGGTGCTAGAGCGGGTACGTAGCTGGAGGTTGAATGTTTGAAGGGGTACAGGACTATGAAAATGTTTGGGAACCATTGATTTAGGGCAATTCAGACGGCTGATTGAGGACCTTTTTACTTTAAATGTGTTTTTTTTCTATGATTGTGTTTTGCATCTCCGTTTTGCTTTTCATAGTGTATTGATATGTATATTCTTTGTATTTAAAGAGCTCTTCTGTAAAATAGACCTTGGTCTCAGCATGACTCTGTCAAAATAAAGGTTCATTAAATTAAATAAAAACAAGGAACACTCAAAGACCAAAGATAGCTTTATGCTATGGTGGTGCATTATGGTTATCTGGTAATAGCACCATTGATTGAACTTCCAATAAACTAAAACAATTGGCATCATCTGTCACAATCATTCTCACACACTGTAACTTGTGAGAATGCTTTGATAATTGTTATTCTTGTGTAATTTGTTCCTGCATTTAACAGGGGAAGCAACTGTGACATCCATGCAGAAATGAATTTTGTCTATCAGAAAACGGGCTTATGTGTCTGTGTTTTCCCCAGTGAAGATTTAAATCAAACAATTATTTTTGAAAACTGATTGAAATACAATTTCCTGGACTGGAGATGGTTCTCAAAATTGTCAATAACTATCTCATTCATTACTAATGATTTATTGTTTGGTTAAAAAAATAACAAGTGATTACAACTATGTCGTGTGCAAATAAGGACATTGTTTTATGTTGATATTACACCTTCATTTTCTCTTTTGTTTTTACATAAATAGCCTAAACTCCTCTATCCTCTTTCATTCGTCACATATTCAAAAGTGAATGATATGACCCGCCCTGCATCCCGTAGCTGGTCTTGAAGCAAGCCAGCAGGCTAGCTAATGAAATCCACAGCTGCAAAGGAGGAGGAAGAAGAAGAGGGAGGGTCTGTGAGAGAGAGACCCACACGAATCGGACTGCCAAAGGGAGGTTTAGAGGTGGTTAGGTAGCTACTTGATACTAATCAAAGGGACACCCGTAGTAGTATTGGAATCATCAATTGGGTTTATGACAAAAAAAACAATAAATCAGATTCCGGTACTGTACCCTTCGGGAAATCGTGGAAGCGTAATTCAACGTGAACGGCGTTGACACCTCGCTGACATCATGGCTGAATTTAGCATCGATCAGAACAAACTGCCTGGAGTAAAAGAAGGTAACGTTTGCTAGCTAGCTACTTAGCAGCACGATAGATAAACTGTAGCTAGAGCTAGCCTCGATGGTTTACACCTGTCTGACAGGTGTCAAGTACCTGCATCATATATGCTTATATATATGCTGGTTTTGTCAAATAGCTAAACTGGCAAACTAACGTTAGCTAACGTTACACTGGGTCACTGTTCAGTATCTGGCTTTCATGTTTTTGCTAGTTAGCTAACGTTAACTGGGGACAAATTCACACGTGATTCTGGAATTTGTTATGATTGTGCGAGTTTTTAACTGTCTGGCAGCTAACGTGTAAGATCGCTATCTCTGGTCTGCAGAGGTGGCAATGGATTTTCGACTTTTACTGCAAACTGTCTGATTTTCGCCTGGCTAGGTAGTTGTTGTATTCAATGGCATTCAGGTGGTTTGTATGTAAAGTTGTTGAGCTAGATGCTGTCACTCAATCTCTCCAGGATACGGTCTGGACATCTAAAGATGCTGTGGGCAACATCAGATCATGGTTTTGTAACGTTTCTCACCACCTGTTCTGAGCACACACTCCGTGTTCCCCTGACAGATGAATGCACAGATTGGTGGACCATGCTATATTGTCCCACCTAGCTATGTGTTGAGAAAGATATGCCATGTTAGTGTGCAAAACATTCCCAAACGAATTTCCTTTACTCAGTTTCCTCAAAATGGCCTAGTTCTGGGCTGGAACAAAATGTTATTCAGAATTTGAAGAGTGGTGAGAATTGGTGAGCCCTAACTCTTGTCCAAAACAATATCTCATAACAGCTGTTGGGATATGAGTGGACACTACAGACAGACCATAACACACTTAAAACAATCCCCTTGTTTGGATATCTTCTACAAATATCATGTTCTTGTGTATGCTTTCAATCTGCTCGGATTGGGGATGTGGAGCAGACTGTCTCTTCCTGAGATTGGGAAACAGCTGCTCTGGTCCAACTCCATGGAATTTTTGACATGGTGGTCTGGAGGAGAGCATGATGGGAGAACGTGCCTTTCCACTGCTGTGCGGCTGTCTCCAGAGAACCATCCAAGTGATACATATGGTTGTTTGAGATGGTTCCACCCCCACCCCCTATTTATTAATTTATTCCTGCTTACAAATGACAAAATGATTTATATTCACTGGGAAAATAAGAATTTATTGCCAGCCTCAGTTAACTTTTGGATGAAATGGTTATTTGTTCCAGGCCTGATCTAGGCCTGTTCCTAGACGTGCAACCTCAGCACATTTCATGGTAGACAGACTTTTGCTTTGCTCTTTGTCCGTGATCCACGCATGGCACTGTAGAGGACCATGCATTGAAACATCGAGGCACATTTTAATGGAGAAATAACAATGTTCAGTAGGTTAGGTCAGTGCTAGATTGAATCTCCTGGGGGGGGGGGGGGTTCAATTAAGAGATTAAGCATAAGGTTGAAACATGGTTAGTGTTAATCAACGTTTATGTGAGCCTGTCTGGGGTGGGGGTTTTATGGAAATGGGACCTAATTCATCCTCTCTCACTATGACACATCCATCTATCTACCCCCTCCCTGTTCTGCCCATTCTCTATCTATTAACCCCAGTGGAGCTGCAGCTCATCCCTCCCCTGCCCAGCAGTGACATGTGTCAGGGGAGTTTGATTCACTATGGGGCTGTCTATTAATCATAGACGCTCTGGGTTGTCTTCACATGGCACTACAGCAGCTGAGAAATACTGCTGCACAGTTTGTGGACTGCTGCTTTTGTCATTAATTATGTATGATATGGATGAGGTCATCTCTGAGAACAGATTGTGGCTTGCCTTGCTGTGTGAGGTTGAACTGTGGCAGGCTTGTTAGCAGAGGGAGAGAGAGAGGGAGGAGAACTAGTCAAATTAAGGCCTAAATGGTCAGTGGAATAACCAAGTGGACATAGGTCCATCTTTAGGCTATGTCCCTGAGATTGGTAGGGCTATTTGAATATTATTTGAAAGAAACATCTGACATGGTAGTCAAATTAGTCTAGACGTTAGCCACACACTACCAGTAACAGAGAGATACATGGTTAATTACATATTTATAATCAGTTTTTTTTGTATCCTCCTCAAAGATGTTCACCACAGATTTGTGCCAGTAAATGGAAAGTCACTTAATAGCATTTCCAGAATGATTCCATTCCAGTTAAACAGAAGAGGTTTAAGTACAGTTTATCCAGCCTATAAAACAGAAACCATTTTGAATGTTCATAAGCAAATATTGCCTGTGTTGCTCACCTTGAGAATGTTCTAGATGAAAACAGCCCCTACGGCAGCAGGGCTCTATCCAAGTTTATATGCTTTATTGGACTGATGGAGTTAAATGCAAAAAGACATGAGCATGTCCTTTCGAATAACCATTTTCTTGTTGGGTGTCAACTGATGGAGATGGGTTGTGGTGCATACAGGTTTATGTGAAACACACTAGAACTTCGTTTTGGTGTCTCTTTCTTTCGGTTTTGTACAACAGCTTCTAAACTGCTGAAAATACAATATTTTTGGTTATTGAAAATATATTTCACAGCGGTTTAGGTGGTTCAATGATTTTCTAGACTATTGCTTGTTTAATCACAAAATGAAATTAGGCTAACCTATATTAGAATTTTAGCAACCAGGAAATGGCGGATTTTTGCATTCTTCACCTTTTAAGAGTCCATGTTATCGAAGAAACAGTCAACCGCACGAATGCCCTCCCGTCTTCAGTCAGCTTTGATTTATTTTTACGGTTATGGAGGTTATTATATTTTCACGAGTGTCTTCATCCATAACCATCACTTATACGGTAATTGTCCCAAACCTAGATTAGGGTTTTCCTATGTAATCTGGTTGATCCCCTTAAATTATGAAGATTATGCTGATAGTGCTTGTTATCTTATGAATATCGCATCAGCACTACTGTTAACGCTAGTTTGCATGTTGACTGGCGGTTCAATTCTCCTTCATGTGATGCCCAAGGGGAAACCTACAATGCTCATTGCCAGAGACGTCCATCATCTCTGATAGACTTTCAGATTCCTTCCATGAGTTCCATTCTTCTGTCTGTAATTTCTGTTCCTGTGATTGTTCTTGTTCTCTTGATCTGATTCGTCTTAAGCTATGGCACTTTGCCACTTCGCATCTTCACAACTGCTTTGCCTCCGTCTGGCAGTCAGAATGCTTTTTGACAGTGTTGTGCTGCCTGTTTGGAAGCTGCTGCCTCCATCCTCTTTCCCATAAACTAATTAAAATGTTTGCATGTCCTCAGCAAAAGTTAATGTGGTTTGAGAAGTGGCTCAACATATCCCAGAGACGGCAAATAAAGAGCTTTACTATTCTGACTGAGTGACATCTAAGAAGGCTCATTATAACAAACACTTTGCCATGCTGTCGTGCCTTGGAAGCTAGGACTTAATTTCTTATAAGACTTAATAACTAATTACTGGCAGTTTGTTCTTCTACATTTAAAAAAAAAAGTAGATTTACCACAGCATGCTTAGGTAGGCCGATGTGGCCTACCCTAATTTGAAATGAGCAAATTTGTTGAAAAAAACCAACAGAACAATCATCAGTCTTTATTTAACGTTGCTTGCTCAACCCCACTTTCAGTTCATGCTTTTCTCTTTATTTAAATCTAGACTCTTCTTTTAGGGCCCCTACTTCAGACATGGGCAAGTTCAGCTTCTCCTTTTGTCTTCTAGATCTCTGAACGGGGATCAAATAGAATGGCTTGTTAGTGCAGCAATCATCCTTTTGACCACAAAATCAGGTCATGGGCTTCCCCTCTGTGGGCCTGATGTTCTGTGATTGTTACAACGGCCTTGACATTTCTCCAGTTGATGCTGTAGTTCAGCCCCAATAGCTGCCACAGGTGCAAAGTGTAAGATTAGCCGTCAAGGTTAAATTGGAGGCGCTTGTGTTATTAGGGTCACAAAACCCTTGTTTAGTCTTTGGTGCTCTGTTCTAGTGAATTTCCTGCCCTTGATCAGGGCGTATCTGTTGTTATCAGTGCTGCAGTAGAACATCATGTGTCGGTGGTGTACACAATGTCTCGTAACATGGAACAATGGTTATCAAGCTGAGTTCTTACAGTACCAACAGAAAAACAGCTTCTCAAAAGGCCTTTTGGTCTGTGTTTCCATAAGAACTTCAGCCATATCGCCCCAAAACACAGACAACTTTAACACAGACAAAATATCGCAACGACACAGACCTAACTTCCCAAATGTGGAGTAGTATTGCCTATTTTCATTACAGACTTTAATTTTGAAGTAACTTCCTGTCTCTCTGTCTACAGTTGTTCGGGATTTTGCTGTTCTGGAGGACCACTGCCTGGCCCATAACCTCCAGGAGCAGGAAAGTAAGTATACTACCACACCTGAGATGACCTGGAATCAGCTTTACTCTCCCATCCCTAATGGTTTCAGGTCGTCTTGGCTGTTCCCAAAGCAGAGCCCTCTGGTTGCAGTCCGCTTTGTGCACAGTAAACCTCCTCCATCGAAGTCTCCTTTACGTCTCATTATCTAGAATAGTACTATTTTAGACAAGCACATTGAGATTTCTTTGCAGCATATGGCTATTTCATGTCAACTATTCCAAGTAGCACCCTTTCTTTGCTTTCTTTATGGGAATACAAACTATCAAAATGTTCCATGCATTTGGAATTAGAAAAGTCTGTAATGAAAACACAAATGGTCCCGTGATGCCCCTGAATCTCATGTCTGACCCTAAACCTCAGCGTCAGTGGTAGCAGGCCGTAAGCAGCTGCAAAACACAGGTGCTAGTCTGCAGCCACAACAATGGCACACTGGTTCTGTGGTGGCTGTTAGCGGGCTGGGCGTTTGCTCACTGCGTCTGGATCACATTATTAATGCCCGTCTGCAGTAGTACAACAAACCAGTCCAGTCTGGTGTCTCTCTGTCAGACTGGTCTAGTCTGGGTGGACGTTAGGCCAGCACAATCAGCTTAGCAGGGATTGGAGATGTCATCAGGGAAACGCTAGAGATTCTATGATTTTCCTTGAGAAACCTGTGTGTATGTTTGTGGTGTTTGTATCCCTGCATGAATTATTGATTGCGTGTTTGAGTTAGGGATCTATAGCCTAAAAATCAGATTGATTTTGGTGAAAATTACAATGTATATTGTGCATCGCCCGTATCAACAAAAATATAGTGGTAAATGTTTTCGCTAAATAAGCAATGTTGTAAAATACACTGCATTTCAAACAGTCAGAAATAATCTAATGAGTTCAGGGCTTGTGAAGTTATAGCTAGGCTAAATTGAAGCCTTCCACAACCATAAGACCCACTAATAAAGTCAAAATAGTTTAACCTGCTTTATTTTTTGCAATAATCCATGATCTGATTTTCAAGTCTGTCTATGAAAATGCCCTTTTTACAAACGTAACTAGAACCATGCATAATTAAGCAATAAGGCCCAAGGGGGTGTGGTATATGGCCAATTTACCACGGCTAAGGGCTGTTCTGCACGATTCAATGTGGAGTGCCTGGACACAGCCCTTAGCCGTGGTATATTGACCATATGTCACAAACCCCCGAGGTGCCTTATTGCTGTTATAAACTGGTTACCAATGTAATTCGAGCAGTAAAAATAAATGTTTTGTCATACCCGTGGTATAGGGTCTGATATACCACGGCTGTCAGCCAATCAGCATTCTGGGCTCGAACCACCCAGTTAATAATGACTTCTTATTAACTTCTTGTAGCAGGCGTTAGGCTACAGAACATTAACACGGATCTCATCAACAGTCTCTCAAGCCCACGTGCTGATGATTACCCAGCTAATCTTTATATTTCATGTTTAGACAACTTGGATCTATTTGCTAGCCAACAAAGTTGAACTTTGTATTTATTTATTTATTTATTTCACCTTTATTTAACCAGGTAGGCAAGTTGAGAACAAGTTCTCATTTACAATTGCGACCTGGCCAAGATAAAGCAAAGCAGTTCGACAGATACAACGACACAGAGTTACACATGGAGTAAAACAAACATACAGTCAATAATACAGTATGAACAAGTCTATATACGATGTGAGCAAATGAGGTGAGATCAGGGAGGTAAAGGCAAAAAAAGGCCATGGTGGCAAAGTAAATACAATATAGCAAGTAAAACACTGGAATGGTAGATTTGCAGTGGAAGAATGTGCAAAGTAGAAATAAAAATAATGGGGTGCAAAGGAGCTAAATAAATAAATACAGTAGGGAAAGAAGTAGTTGTTTGGGCTAAATTATAGGTGGGCTATGTACAGGTGCAGTAATCTGTGAGCTGCTCTGACCGTTGGTGCTTAAAGCTAGTGAGGGAGATAAGTGTTTCCAGTTTCAGAGATTTTTGTAGTTCGTTCCAGTCATTGGCAGCAGAGAACTGGAAAGAGAAGCGGCCAAAGAAAGAATTGGTTTTGGGGGTGACCAGAGAGATATACCTGCAGGAGCGCGTGCTACAGGTGGGAGATGCTATGGTGACCAGCGAGCTGAGATAAGGGGGGACTTTACCTAGCAGGGTCTTGTAGATGTTTAATTGTTATGAACACACCCTTCTGTTTCTCTCCAACAGTTTGAAAAGCATGTTAGCCTGTCCACTTTGTTCTGATGTTGAAATCAAGTGGCCTAATTTCTCAGAATGAGAACAAGTTGCCAATTCCATATATATTGTATATAATTGTGTTATGCTTATTGCACATTTCTAAAACACAGACTGGACAGCTAGTATAAGTGTCTTTGGTTCAGGTGCTAGTGGTACCCTCATGTCACTCACTGAGTGTTAATGGGTCCGAATCAATGTAAATTGACACTCGTTTTAGAGGTGTCTGCTCTCTGTGAAATTTGAGTAGTTGGGACATAAGGGTATCGTTAGAAAAGATATCTCTTATTACAGTAAAATAATGTCTCAGTGTGTTTTGGTGTTCATCTGAACGATTCTGTTGGACCAAACCTCAAATGCAAATAGCAAGTTGAAACCGCTTGTCAGGTAGTAAGATGTGATCGCTCAACCTTGTTGGCGTGAGAGGCAGGGGGACAGGGCTTGGTTGTGTGTAAACCATAGAGGAAGAGGTAAAGCGAGAGTGAAGATAAAATAAGTCCAATGTGTTTCTATGGACCTAAGCTTGTCGACTGCCTTCCTGTCTTTGGGACAACGACTCCCATTTGTTAGAGCGTTGACGTGCATCGCGTCATTATACACAGATCTCTGGGGGAAATGGGAAAGTGCAGACAAAAGAGCGAAGGAGACGACCAAACATACAACATGAGAAAAAGCGGAACTAAACTCTATAAAAAAAAATGGAAAACAACAAAATGTTGATTCTTGCGATTCAGGCATTCGGAATATCTCGCAAAAACATACATTTAGAATGAATCAAATTCATTCGATATGTCGCCCAGCTTAGTTTGAGTATTTTTAGATGAATGTCATCTTTAACATATCAGTTTCTTTGTGTCCGTCTGTGTGTTGTTGTTGTGAAGCCCCTCTTCACTGTTTCACTCAAAGCCTCGCCTTCTATAACGGACATGTCATCTCACTGTAATTGGCTCCCTCCCAGTATTCCTTAGCTGTTGAGGTCGAAAGGTCACAACTCAGAATAGATGAAAGCCCATGCCTCTGAGGTCAGACATAACAGGGTCTTTCTCTAACTTGTGCAAATAACATCTCCCCATCTTGGGGATAATGTTTAAGGTCTAACACATCAGCTATACTACGCGTTGCCATCGGCATTGTAAATCATCTTGGGGATAATGTTTAAGGTCTAACAAGTCCGCTATACTACGCGTTGCCATCGGCATTATGCCAGTTGCCGTTCTACTTGCTACACTGGAAACCAACCAAAGTCAGTATTTTTATTTTCAAATCAATTAGACATTTTTTGGAAACTTTTACCATCTAACTACATAACATAATGGTAAACATTTATTTGAATGGAAAATCTCTTTTGATAAACTGGTTAAGTCAAGATGTAGCCTAGACCTATTTACAATATAGGTGAATGCATATTCAATAGGAGTGTGTGCATGCATTGAGTTATTTATACAAAACAAAAATAATGCAACTATTTCAACAATTTTACTGAGTTACAGTGTATATAAGGAAATCAGTGAATTGATATAAGTTTATTAGGGCCTACTCTATGGATTTCACATAACTGGGCAGAGGCATAGTCATGGGTGGGCTTTGAAAGGGCATAGCCCCACCCACTGTGGAGCCAGGCCCAGCCAATCAGAATGAGTTTTTCTCCACAAAAGGGCTTCATTACAGACGGAAATACTCCTCAGTTTCATCAGCTGTCCAGGTGGCTGGTCTCAGACGATCCCACAGGGGAAGAAGCCGGATGTGGCGGTCCTGAGCTGGCTTAGTTACACGTGGTTTGAGGCTGGATGTACATACTGCCAAATTCTCTAAAATGACTTTGGAAGCCGCTTATAGTAGAGAAATTAACATTAAATTCTCTGGCAACAGCTCTGGTGGAGATTCCTTCAGTCAGCATGTCAATTGCACGCTCCCTCAACTTGATACATCTGTGGCATTGTGTTGTGTGACAAAACTGCACATTTTAGTGGCTGTTTATTGCCCCCAACACAAGGTGCACCTGTGTAATGATCATGCTGAATCAGCTTCTTGATATGCCACACCTGTCAGGTGGATGGATTATCTTGGCAAAGGAGAAATGCTCACTAACAGGAATGTAAACAAATTTGTGCATGGAATATGCGCGAAATAAGCTGTTTGTGCATATGGACAATTTCTGGGATCTTTTATTTCAGCTCATGAAACATGGGACCAACACTTTACATGTTTTGTTTATATTTTTGTTCAGTGTAGCTTGTTTTGGCTGATTTTTTTAATGGGGCTACAGATGGAAAAACAATCTGTTTCCCTTCCATTTGTGACTTATTATAGTGATCAACAACATTAATAACCCACAAATGCTGATGCTCTAGATACTCAACTAGTCTAAAGGCCAGTTTTATTGCTTCCTTAATCAGCACAACAGTTTTCAGCTCTGCAAACATAATTGCAAAAGGGTTTTCTAATGATCAATTAGCCTTTTAAAATGATAACCTTGGATTAGCTAACACAACGTGCCATTGGAACACAGGAGTGATGGTTGCTGATAATGGGCCTCTGTACGCCTATGTAGATATTCCAGCTACAATAGTCATTTACAACATTAACTATGTCTGCACTGTATTTCTGATCAATGTGATGTTATTTTAATGGACAATTTTTTTTGCTTTCAAAAACAAGGACATTTCTATACACACACAAGTTTGGGGTCACTTAGAAATGTGTGTGTGTGTGTGTGTGTATATATATATATATATATATATATATATATATATATATATATATATATATATACAGTGAATTTCAACTACAAAGACCAGGTCTTTGTAGTTGAAATTCACTGCTTGTCTAAAGGACCTTACAGTTATCTGTATGTGTGGACTACAGAGATGAGGTTGTCATTGAAAAATGATATAAAATATTTTCTGGAGTCCTCGTGAAACTGCCCTCTGCCACTGGTTGATTTTTGACTAGTTGAGGGGTGAGACTTGACTGGAGCAGGGTCACAGCGTATGAATCCAGTGGAAACTCCACCACATTAGGCCTATAAACTAGGGTTGATGATGTCTCTCCACCGCATTAGGCCTATAAACTAGGGCTGATGTCTCTCCACCGCATTAGGCCTATAAACTAGGGCTGATGACGTCTCTCCACCGCATTAGGCCTATAAACTCGGGCTGATGACGTCTCTCCACCGCATTAGGCCTATAAACTCGGGCTGATGACGTCTCTCCACCGCATTAGGCCTATAAACTCGGGATGATGACGTCTCTCCACCGCATTAGGCCTATAAACTCGGGATGATGACGTCTCTCCACCGCATTAGGCCTATAAACTCGGGATGATGACGTCTCTCCACCGCATTAGGCCTATAAACTCGGGATGATGACGTCTCTCCACCGCATTAGGCCTATAAACTAGGGCTGATGACGTCTCTCCACCGCATTAGGCCTATAAACTAGGGCTGATGACGTCTCTCCACCGCATTAGGCCTATAAACTAGGGCTGATGACGTCTCGCCACCGCATTAGGCCTATAAACTAGGGCTGATGACGTCTCGCCACCGCATTAGGCCTATAAACTAGGGCTGATGACGTCTCGCCACCGCATTAGGCCTATAAACTAGGGTCTTGTTAAGCCTCAATGATTTCATGTATTGTCCAGCATCACTGTCTCATGCACTCTGTTGCACTCACATTGTCCAATGCTGTCTGGCCCTTTAGGAACTGGAAGAATTAGTCCATTCAGAAACTTCTGAGGCGACGCCAAGGTTGAGTAAACACGAAACCTTTATCTTGAGTTCCTAGAAATACGGCCAAAAGTAATTTGTTTTCCCCCAGAGAAAAGAACAGCATTAAACATAACAAAATGTATTGTTTTCTGACGTTGTATGTTTGCCCTCAATGTTGTGTGGCACCGAAAACCCACTGCACAACCGATCAGCGTCGTCCTATAATCGATATGTCAGCCTATTGGTTTCCTTCATATAGCTGTGATTCACTGCCCCCCCCTTTGTCGTCTCACAATCTCAGAGTAGGAACGTATGGAGCCTCTAGTAAATTGTAGCGTAATTTGGTACTTTTCACTTGGAACCTACCTGTGGATAAATAACCAGTCCAGTGGAGCTGAATGAGTAGCAAGGGATTGAGTGATGCTCCTCCACCTATTTTGAGCTGGTAGTGCGTCAGCAACGATGATTTACAACCTTCCCTGTCCAGCTCTTTGGTCTGTCTCATCCAATGGGGCCAGCCTTGGAATGGCAACTCCTGGGCTAGTTTGTCATGTCCTGACTCATTCAGCTTGGCTCTGTAACTTCAGGGCCGAAGCGTCCGTGTTTATATCCCTCGTAACCTCCACAGTGTACACTACTAAACATGCTACTCTTCCTGTCAAAATGGATATCCAAATTTATGTTAGAAATCAACACCCTCTCGGCTCCAGTACTTACATCCGAGACCTGCGGTTTAAAAGGCACCAAAGCAAATTAAACTGGAGGGTTGTGAATGATGTTGTCCATTTTGTTCCTCAGCATTGTGGGTTGGCCGGATGACCTGTGAGAGAGTGAAGAAGAGGGTGTGTACGGATTCTGAGTGCTGTGTTTGTTGCTGTGTTTGTCCCCGCAGTCGAGAGCCACTTGGCTTCCAACGTCCACAAGAGCCGTCTGGTGCAGCAGGACGTAGCGTTGGCCAAGCAGCTGCAGGAAGAGGAGGACCGGAGGGCCAAGGCCAAGGCCCACAGACAGCACAGAGACATGTGAGTGAGATCATATTAACCACATCATTCCACTACACAATATTCAGTGTGCTCTAGAGATAGAGAAGGGTACGCCATGGAGACTCACAATCTAACTCACACCTTAACCTTAAAGATGGAGACCGGATAACTAGTGTGTTTGATTGTGAGTTTCCCTGACCTACCCTCTAGAGCCTAGGGTAGTACACTAAGTCATACCGTATTTTACTATATACCGGTATTGCTGCATGGCCCTGTTTGGGTTTTTCTTTACTTTCGATAATGGTATTTGTTAAAGCGTAACATACATTTTTATAATTCAATCTGCTACTTAAGTCCACTCACTCTCTCACACACACACACATATTCCACACAGACAGCCTCACCATTCAAGGGCATTTGTTGTATAATAACACAAGTAGTTTGTGTTTCTTACATCTGCAAACAGCTAGTTTGTCTTTTCTTAGCAAGTTGCCACTAAATCGTGTTAGCCACTAATGCTAGTTAGCTGGCTAGCTAATAAATGTAGTCAGAACAAATGTAGCTAGCTATACAGCCTGATACCAATGATGGTGTAGGCCTAAATCGGCATGTTTGTGCATCAGGAAACACTGATCAACACTGGTTCATACCCAGGCACAATCGAGTGCATTCGGAAAGTATTCAGATCCCTTGACTTTTTCCAAATTTCGTTACGTTACAGCCTTATTTTAAAATGTATTAAATAAAAAATATTTCCCTCACCAATCTACACACAATACCACATAATGACAAAGCAAAAACAGATTTTAAGTCATTTTTGCAAATGTATTAAAAATACAACTGAAATATCACATTTACCCTTTACCCTTTACGCAGTACTTTGTTTAAGAACCTTTGGCAGCGATTACAACCTCAAGTCTTCTAGGGTATGACGCTTTACTTTTCTGCAGATCCTATTAAACTCTGTCAGGTTGGATGGGGAGCATCGCAGCACAGCTATTTTCAGGTCTCTCCAGAGATATTCGATCAAGTTCAAGTCAGGGCTCTGGCTGGGCCACTCAAGGACATTCAGAGACTTGGCCCGAAGCCACGCCTGCGTTGTCTTGGCTGTGTGCTTAGGTTCGTTGTCCTGTTGGAAGGTGAACCTTCACCCCAGTCTAAGGTCCTGAGTGCTCTGGAGCAGGTTTTCATCAAGGATCTCTCTGTTCTTTACGTTCATCTTTCTCTCGATCCTAACAAGTCTCCTAGTCCCTGCTGCTGAAAAACAACCCCACAACATGATGCTGCCACCACCATGCTTCACCGTAGTGATGATATTGGCCAGGTGATGAGTGGAGCCTGGTTTCCTCCATACTTGACACTTGGCGTTCAGGCCAAAGAGTTTAGTCTTGTTTTCATTAGACCAGAGAATCTTGTTTACCAGAGAGTCCTTAAGGTGCCTTTTGGCGAACTTCAAGCGGGCTGTCATGTGCTTTTTACTGAGGAGTGGCTTCCGTCTGGCCACTTGGCCATAAAGGCCTGATGGATGTCCTTCTGAAATGTTCTCCCATCTCCACAGAGGGACTCTAGAGCTCTTTCAGAGTGACCATTGGGTTCTTGGTCACCTCCCTGACCAAGGTCCTTCTCCCCTGATTACTCAGTTTGGCTGTGTGGCCAGCTCTAGGAAGAGTCCTCATATAGACAGGTGTGTGCCTTTCCAAACCATGTCCAATCATTTGAATTTACCTCGGGTGGACTCCAATCAAGTTGTAAAAACGTCTCGACGATGATCAATGGAAACAGGATGCACCTGAGCTCAATTTCGAGTCTCATAGCAAAGGGTCTTAATACTTGTGTAAGTAAGGTTTTTCTGTTTTATTTTTCATACGTGTGCAAACATTTCAAAAAAACTGTTTTCGCTTTGTCTTTATGGGATATTGTGTGCAAACTGTAATTTAATCAAAAGCTCAAGAGACGTTAAGTGTTTATTACTAAGGATAGAGTCAGCTGAGTGCATCTATTTTGAAAGCTCACAACACATTTTATACTCTTCCCTTATAGGCATCACTTCCCCAGCTATACATTTTATGACCCCAATGAGTTTCCCTCCTTTCCCCTGTGAAATGTCCATGGTCCTCTCTTTGTTTAGCCAGATGTCAGAATCCCAACCCGTCCATCTTCTGTTCTGGTCCTGACCCTTCTCTCTGATCCCAGGCTATTTCCTCTTCTCGGAGTAGGTCAACCTGTCTAAATGAGCATCCACACAGTTTCATGGCCTAAACTTCATTAATTCTCACAGTAATCATTCACTAAACCGGGTACAAACTAACTACAGATTAACATTTTAATAGAATCCATCATCACTCCAAATGCACTGTAACTCTTGTCTTTGTCATGTCAAACACTGTATTCACAGTGTTCACTAATGTATTTTAACTATAGAATTATTATTATCATTATATTTCCATGATTCCAACAGTTCACCCAAGTGTTTTGATCTAAATCTCAATTGCCACAGTTGGTAAAAAATAAGCCCTACATTGTTTGCCACGTAGGGCTGCACGACATTGGCAATGTGGAAATGATCTCAAATGAGTGCAGGAAATACAGAAATTGATAAAAAATGCTGACATTTCTTGGGGGGTTGAAGTTGAATTGAACAGTATAAAACTATCAGAATGGATGAATGAAGACCTGTTGAAATCACTTAGAATGTATGTGTTGACACGCTGAGGTAATGCACTACTTATGAAGCAGATTTAGAAATGACATCGCCGCACTCTATGATGCTTACCCCCCCAAAACCACAGCCACATTTTATACACCCCACACTATGATGCTTACCCCCCCCCCCCCCCCCCAAACACCACAGCCACATTTTATACACCCCACACTATTCTGGAAACAGAGCTTTGGGTGTCAGATGTGGAGGAAAAGACTCCAGTCTTTCCTTCCCCTGTGTGTTATTAGTCCGATATGCTGACACACTCGAGTCACCCGCCCTCACGCTCGCTAGCAGCAGAGCAGCACCCCCAAGAGAAAGCCAGATGCTCCGCCGCCCATACAGCCTGGGCTAATGCCGATTTGGCATTCTAGAAGCTTCTGCTGCCATCCTCTCTACCCTCTGCCCAATACCCATCTCTACCTCGCTCTCTCTACCGATTATTCCCTGGCACCCTCAGACGCCCATCACTTTTAGAATACACTAGGACCTGTATTCATAAACCATGATTTAAAAGACACCATCCTAGATCCCTCAAATTCAAATCTGGACCTCGGAGCCAGCAGCACTGTTTTTTTCCCCCCATTCTTCCCCTCTAATCAGGTACTGATTTTATGGGTGTAAATTCATTATCAAGTGGAACAGCAGTGCTCCATACCTGGTAGGCTAAGATTGAAATAGCCCTATCCTAGATAAACAACCTATTAGAACTGTATTACACTGGCTAAATCTGGACTGAAACAGGGATGGACTGTCTGAACTCGTCCAATAGGAAATGCACAATTGTCTTTTTTTTTCTTCCCTTTGCAAAAAGTTTTGCTACGGTGTACCATAATGAATACGCCCCTGCAACATACATTCTCTAACGTGGACATTCAGACATCTTCTAGCATCGCCTTGACAGTGGTGTCTCATCACATTCTTCAAGGACTGGCTGCAGATGGAATCGTTATCCGTTCTGAAATGTGTCAAGGTTTTCTAAGATATGAGAACACCTACCTGGGCCAGAGACAGAGATGCTATCAGTCTAAGGACTTGATTAGTATTAGAATCCTTGTGTTCAGTAGCCTTGTTACTGCCATCAGCGCTATGAAACCGGGTTTGTATCATCAGTATGCATACCCGATGTGTTTGTGTAGATGTTAGAGGGCGGCAGGTAGCCTAGCGGTTAGAGCGTTGGGCCAGGAACTGAAAGGTAGCTGTTTCGAATCCCGAGCCAACATGGAGAAGAAAATATATATATTTATTATTATTATTATTATTATTATTATGGAAGGAGAAGCAGGAACACAGTCTTGTGTCATACATTGGATTGAACATTGTTCTCATAAGCCACTTTCTGAGATAAGTGACTTGATTTTGAGTTGATTTGAGTTAACCAGAACCTTGGGCAGGGTACAAGTTTTGGGGCAGTTGTGTATCTACTTTTGATGGTGTTTTCTCATCTTGTTTGTCTCCTCCACACACACACACCTACCTACCTACCTAGTGAGCGCAGTGACAATGAGATCGCCCAGGAGATTCAGGAGGAACTGGTCCGACAGGCCAAGCAGCAGCGGATGCAGGAGGAGAAGGATGCGGTAAGTGACATTCCCTCCCCCTTCTCCCGCCTCAACCAGTCAACATGGGCATACCTCCTCCTCCCTCCAATCACAAACTGTAGTATCGATGGGTCACCATGGGCGGATCAACCGATTGGCTTGTTGAAAACCACTGCTGGTGTTACAGCCTGTACTTGTTTATTCTACTTCAGTGTTAGAAAGAATGTCTAGCCCAATGGTGACCTCATGTCTGGTGACATCAAATACTATACTGATCAAAAATATAAACACAACATGTAAAGTGTTTGGTCTCATGTTTCAAGAGCTGAAAAAAAAGATCCCAGAAAATGTCCATATGCCCAAAAAGCTTATTTTTCTCAAATTTCTTCACATTCCTGTTGGTGAGCATTTATCTTTTTCCAAGATAATCAATCCACCTGACAGGTGTGTCATATCAATAATCTGATTAAACAGCATGATCATTACACAGGTGCACCTTGTGCTGGGGACAATAATAGGTCACTCTAAAATGTGCCGTTTTGTCACACAACACAATGCTATAAATTTTTTGAGGGAGTGTGCAATTGGCATGTTGACTGCAGGAATGTCCACCAGAGCTGTTGACAGAGAATTGAGGCGGTGCTGGGTGCAAAGGAGTATTTCTGTCTAATAAAGCCCTATAGACTCCCAGGCCCACCCATGGCTGTGTCCTTGCACAGTCATGTGAAATCCACAGATTAGTGCCTAATTCATATATTTAAATGTACTGATTGCCTTTTATGAACTGTAACTCAGTATAATCTTTGAAATTGTTATGTTGCGTTTTATTTTTGTACAGTATATATGACATTTAAAATAGTTTAAATAGTTACTCTTTGGAGGGACCTGACCAAATTCGCATAGAGATGGGAGTTATAGATCGGTCATTCTCATTGAAAGCAAGTCTAAGAAGTGGTAGATCTGTTCTAAGTGAGCTATTTTTATGCTTCCTATTAAGTTTAGTTTTTACTTCTTTTACTTTCGGTTTTGTACACCAGCTGAAATGATAATATTTTGGGTTATTGAAAAGATTGTACCATTTAATCATCCTCTACACGATACATTGTTTTGTCACATAAACAGAAATTAGGGCAACTATTTATTAGAATTTTAGCAAACAGAAAATGGTGAAGCGATTTCTGAATATTGCACCTTTTTAAATCTGTGTTTGATAGTCTACCTGGTTCAATGGAACCAATATAATAATCCCAACACTTTAAACCCTCCATATTTGGCCCTGTCAGGCTAAAGCAAATGCTCAATGTATTTATAAAATGTCAAATTTGTATTTTAATCCAGGTCTCATTGGAACTGGCAGGCCTATTCTGCTGATTCCTTATACTTATTAAAACGTAGTCCTTTAAATTTCAATCCTCAGGGGAAAACGTCTCAATCTAGGGTAAAAATAAGAAGTGATGTGTCGGCAGTTTGGATGGGTTTGTTTATTTGTGTGTGTTTGTCTCAATGTGTGTTTCCAGGCCATCGCTCGTAAACTGCAGGAGAAAGAGAGGAAGGAGGAGAGGAAGCGACAGAAGCAGCTGGAGGCCAACTTTGAGGAGGAGTACTACGAGGATAATGGTACTGGCGCGCTCCCTGTCTGTGGATATAGGATTATATTCCTGTTGGAGTGAGGGATTAGGATTATATTCCTGTTGGAGTTAGGATTATATTATTCTGTTGGGGGCATATAGGATTATATTCCTGTTGGTGTGAGGGATTAGATTCCTGTTGGAGTGAGAGATTTAGGATTAGATTATTCTGTTGTCGGGGGGGAGGCTATGGGATTATATATTATTCTGTTGTCGGAGGGAAGGGTATGTGCCACTCTGGGTATGTGTAAGGGTGGGTTATCGAAATCAAATATAGGGGTGTGTGTGTGGGATGGAGTAGTGTGTTAGAATAGAGTTGATTTAGGATGAGGATTTAAGAGGGCAGTTTTAAGCAAATAGCTGACCTTGAGGTAGAGCAGAGGTACTGAGGAGTCATTTGTCATCTTGCTCCCTCCTCTCTGCCCATTTTACACGCACACTGCAGTTCTGCTCGTTCGTGAGCTGAGGTGGTGCTTTGCAGGGCTGCGAGAGCAGCTTTGACTCAACTGCAGCAATAAGGCTCCATTTTAAACTGATAAATTCATAGAAGCGTGCCTGATGTCAGAACTTCAAGGAGCCTTTTGGCAGTTAATGTTTCTTCCGTTGTGGGTTCCAGTCTCCCCATCCCCCTGCCTTAAAACAGTAAGACATTTTATCTCAATGTCTCATCGGAAAGATTTTTTTTTAAACAAGTTAATGCAGAACCAGCTCTGGTGTCCACTAATACATTCTAGTACCTTGATTCAACCCCAAATTCACAGCGAAACTATTTGAATACTTTACCAGATTTGTAAAAATGAGTTGTGGTATTGGGTAGAAAGACTTCACTTTACAATAGATTTGAGTGAAAATGTCTGAATTCAGTGTGGTGTTTTGGAAACGGACTAGGCCTATATGTGGTGTTTTGGAAACGGACTAGGCCTATATGTGGTGTTTTGGAAACGGGCTAGGCCTATATGATCAGGACTGTTTTCTAAGTCAGATTACCTTTTTTTAACATGACCAAAGTATCCCTTTTTATAGAGTCAGGTGAACTCGTGCATCCCATTTTTATGTCTCTGTGTCCAGTATGAAGGAAGTTAGAGGTAGTTTTGCTAGCCAATGCTAACTAGCGTTATCCATAGACTTCAGTCATTGCGATATCTGCTATCATGCAGGCTGTGGATACGGTATGTAGGTTAGTATGAGCAGGGCTGAAGGGACGGTCACTGCTGTCAGGAATGTTCTGGTTTCCCCTCTGTCTCTGAGCGTTGGAATGAAGGGACAGTCACTGCTGTCAGGAATGTTCTGGTTTCCCCTCTGTCTCTGAGCGTTGGAATGAAGGGACAGTCACTGCTGTCAGGAATGTTCTGGTTTCCCCTCTGTCTCTGAGCGTTGGAATGAAGGGACAGTCACTGCTGTCAGGAATGTTCTGGTTTCTCCTCTGTCTCTGAGCGTTTGAATGAAGGGACAGTCACTGCTGTCAGGAATGTTCTGGTTTCCTCTCTGTCTCTGAGCGTTGGAATGAAGGGACAGTCACTGCTGTCAGGAATGTTCTGCAGTCATGTCTTTCCACATGAATCTCTTCTTTCCCAGGGAGTATCCTCTTCCTGTAGATGCACAACCAACCCAGGGCCATAGCCACAAAGTCTCTCAGAGTAGGAGGGCTGACCTTGGATAAGTTTAGCCTTTTTAGAGCACAATGAATAAGATTATATGGACACTGGGGACCTGATCCTAGATCATTCTGCCGTGCTGCCATGCTGCCATGCTGCCATTCTGCCGTGCTGCCGTGCTGCCATTCTGCCGTGCTGCCATGCTGCCATTCTGCCATGCTGCAATTCTGCCGTGCTGCCATTCTGCCGTGCTGCCGTGCTGCCATGCTGCCATTCTGCCATGCTGCCATGCTGCCATTCTGCCATTCTGCCATGCTGCCATTCTGCCGTGCTGCCATGCTGCCATTCTGCCGTGCTGCCATTCTGCCATTCTGCCATGCTGCCGTGGCTGGGCTTGAGCTGGGACGACACATCCAACAACTCTTCCACACCGAACCCTTTTCATGGACACTTTGCTCATATTATCGTTCATTACAATAAAAAGTTTGAAATTAAATAAATCTTCTAATCTGGGTGATTGTTGATGGGACATTTTTAGAACTACAGCATTTATAAAGTAGGAGTATTAAGAGTAATAAAAAAATAACTGTGGTGCACTTTGTTATAATCGTATCGTCCAATTGATCGTTATTGTGATAATTCAGTCAATTTGTCGCAATTTACCCAGCTCTATTGTGTACGTGCTCCTCCACACACACACGCTCTGCCACGTCTTATCTCGGGCGAGTTGTTTCCTCGGGCCCATGTGATTGGCCACCCTTCTCAGGAAGTGACGGGCGCTGCCTGGCTGCCATGTTTGTCTTCTCATTCAGAGAGAAACAGAGGTTGGTTTAGTGTTCAGCTTCTGCAGATAAACCACTGTGGGGGAGAGCGAGGTGTGAAGAGGAGGAGGTGAGACAGAGGAAGGAAAGGCCTTTATCTGTGTTTTTTGTTATTGAGAGAGAAAAGCAGAACAGAGCATAATTTCCATCCTTAACTGCTCAGTCAGCTTATAAAACTGACAGTTGACTGATGGAAAAGTAGTTGGCGATCTGCCTTAATTCAGAGAACAGCCCATTGTTGAGGGTTACAGAGCATTTTAAATGATTATGTAATTAAGGACTAGGTGATTTCTACCTGGCCTTTTTATTTCAACATTTACAGTTGTTTCTGTTGATCAGAGTAACCAGCTGCTACTGGGTGACTGACATTCCATTGGGCTGACGGCAGACACACACCTGTGTCCTTCACACATTGTTTGTTTTCACTCAAATGCAGGCCTGTGATTTGTCAGTGCATGTTAGGAAGGTTAACTGTGGTTTTGAAAGTTAATTTACATTTGAGTAATTTAGCATACACAATTATCCTGAACGACTTACCGTTAGTATGTTCTTCTTAAGATAGCTAGTTGGGACAACCACACATCACAGGCATAGAAAGTACATTTTCTTCTCAAACTATCAGTAGCTGGTCTGATTTTTATTATTATGTTTTATATATACAGTTGAAGTCGGAAGTTTACATACATTAGCCAAATACATTTAATCTGTTTTTCACAATTCCTGACGTTTAATTATAGTAACAATCCCCTGTCTTAGGTCAGTTAGGATCACCACTTTTATTTTAAGAATGTGAAATGTCAGAATAATAGCAGAGAGAATGATTTATTTCAGCTTTTATTTCTTTCATCACATTCCCAGTGGGTCAGAAGTTTACATACACTCAATTAGTATTTGGTAGCACTGCCTTTTAAATTGTTTAACTTGGGTCAAATGTTTCACGTAGCCTTCCACAAGCTTCCGTTAATAAGTTGGGTGAATTTTGTCCCATTCCACCTGACAGAACTGGTGTAACTGAGTCAGGTTTGTAGGCCTCCTTGCTCACACACCCTTTTTCAGTTCTGCCCACACATTTTCAATAGGCTTGAGGTCAGGGCTTTGTGATGGCCACTCAAATACCTTGATTTTGTTGTCCAGTAGCCATTTTGCCACAACTTTGTAAGTATGCTTGGGGTCATGTCCATTTGGAAGACCCATTTGCGACCAAGCTTTAACTTCCTGACTGATGTCTTGAGATGTTGCTTCAATATATCCACATAATTGTCCTACCTCATGATGCCATCTATTTTGTGAAGTGCACCAGGCCCTCCTGCAGCAAAGCACCCCCACAACATGATGCTGCCACCTCCATGCTTCACGGTTGGGATGGTGTTCTTCGGCTTGCAAGCTTCCCCCTTTTTGCTCCAAACATAACGATGGTCATTATGGCCAAACAGTTCTACTTTTGTTTCATCAGACCAGAGGACATTTCTCCAAAAAGTACAATCTTTGTCCCCATCTGCAGTTGCAAACCGTAGTCTGACTTTTTTATGGCGGTTTTGGAGCAGTGGCTTCCTTGCTGAGCGTACTTTCAGGTTATGTCGGTATAGGACTCGTTTTACTGTGGATATAGATACTTTTGTACCGGTTTCCTCCAGTATCTTCAAGGTCCTTTGCTGTTGTATTGGAATTTATTTGCACTTTTCGCACCAAAGTACATTCATCTCTAGGAGACAGAACGCGTCTCCTTCCTGTTAAGGGATTTTTTATCAATAATGACTATGTATACATTTCAATCAGCACTGACTAATCAGAATACTATTATGTTACTGTATAGATGTATGAATTGTATTTTAATCCTAGTACTGACTATAATGTGTGTAATTATAATCAAGAATTAGAACAATGACTGTCTGTTCCTTGGTAGAAACGAATGAACTTATTGTCAGACTGGCTAGAATGCTTATCTACACAGGAAGACCTTGGCTTGGTCATAAATTATCTATATTGGTGGGAGACGATGTAGGAAGGCTTGAGAACTATACTGCCATTGTACCGGAGTGGAGGAGGGACGGGACAGTTTGAAACCTAATGGTGTCATTTTCAGTTTATAAGTAACCTGTTGTAAATTGTATCATGTTCAGTACTCTCGAGAATAAACGCTAGTGCTTGATTTTGAGACTGGTCTCCGCCCATTTTATGCTAAAGTTTTTTACAAATCCTTAAATGGGCTGAGTGTATTAATTTAATTGGGTATTAAACATAATTTAATTCCTCTAACACTTCCTGAGCGGTATAACGGCTGCGTGGTCCCATGGTGTTTATACTTGCGTACTATTGTTTGTACAGATGAACGTGGTACCTTCAGGCGTTTGGAAATTGGTCCCAAGGATGAACCAGACTTTGGAGGTCTACAATTTGTTTTCTGTTGTCTTGGCTGATTTCTTTTGAGTTTCCCATGATGTCAAGCAAAGAGGCACTGAGTTTGAAGGTGGGCCTTGAAGTACATCCACAGGTACACCTCAAATAGGCTAATTGACATCATTTGAGTCAATCAGAAGCTTCTAAAGCCATGACATCATTTTCTGGAATTTTCCAAGCTGTTTGAAGGCCCAGTCAACTTAGTGTATGTAAACTTCTGACCCACTGGAATTGTAATACAGTGAATTATAAGTGAAATAATCTGTAAACAAGTGTTGGAACAAGACATTTGTGAAGTGGTTGAAAAACTAGTTTTAATGACTCCAACCTAAGTGTTGGGGTCATTAGGAATTGTGAAAAACTGGGTTTAAATGTGTTTGGCTAAGATGCATGTAAACTTCTGACTTCAACTGTATAACTAACCAGCCCAGCTTCACTGACATCTCTGTTATTGTCTTGTTCCATCCATCCATGTCTTCCTTCCATCTCTTCATAGCCATCCTCCCTCCCCTCAACCCAGCCAGCCGAGCTTCTCTGGACCTGGATGACAAACCCAGGTGGCCTGGTTCTAACTCTCTCTCTTTGGAGAGAGATGCTGTGGAGACTAGAACCAACTCTCTTTCCAGATACCCTGAGCACCATTTAGAGGGTAGGGAGGGGAGAAGGGGCAGGCATGGAGATGCACACCCTGAGCACCACCGCTCCAGTAGCAGGGGCAAACATGGAGACAGGTACCCCGACTACCACCACCCCACTGAGGGTATAAGCAGAGGGAAGGAGGGCCAGAGGAGCAGAGACCACCAGGGGCCCCAGTCAACCTTCTTTGCAGACAACCATGAGCCCAGGAGACAGCGAGAGGAGGGGGATAGGGTGGTCAGGAGGAAGGAGAGGCCCGCCCGGCCGCCCCCACCATCCCATATCCCTGTGAAGAGAGGCGAGGCTTCGGATAGAGCGAGACACCGGGAGTGGGAGAGAGACGGGGAACGAGACAGACAGAGAGAACCCAGGAGAGATGAGGAAATTGAGAGAGACTCACCAAGACAGGAAAGACACGGAGAGCGATTGAGAAACCAAGAGCATGGCCGAGACAAAGACAGACACCGAGAGAGAACCAAGAGCAGGGAACGAGGTCTGGATGAAGTTCAGGACGAGCCCATCCCCAGTAGCCGCAGCAGGGCCTGGAACAGTGGTGGGGAGGAGGCCCCTAGCTCTGGGGATGATCAAGAGGGGAAAGGGGGGGCCAGGGCCCGCCTGACGCTCCTCTCTGGCCCCAGTGAGCTGTGTGAGGAGGCGGCAAGGAGGAGCCCCAGGATGGGGAGAGAGCGAGGGGAGAGGGGACACAGGGACCCTGGGGAGGGCCCCAGCACGGGCAAGGAATGCTCCCATACTCACCCCGCTCCCAGGGAGCCAGGTACGGCCTAGCGCCGGTCCTGTGGCCGACCATTTGTGGGTGTGGTGTGTGTGTGTGTGGGGGTTCTTGATTAGCCCATGGCTGGGAGCTGCTGGTGGTGGTTTTGTCTCTCTAACTAAATAATCATTCATCAACAATCATTTTCCTTTTTGTCATCATCATCTTGGTTTAGCAGCTTTCAGTCATTATTGTGGAATTCCACAGTCAGTTACAATACAAGGCCCTGCTGCCAAAGGCCTCTGTGAAACAGTTGAATCAGGTGTGTGTGACCAGGTAGAAATAGAGCGCCCAGGTAGAAATATACTGCGTAGAACAGACATGATTCTAGTATTGATCAGCTTCTATACATGACATTTCTTTCTGTGATGTTTTTACCGTTGCACTCCAATTCTATTCCTCAAGGGCTTCTGTCGGCATGCACTTTCATCCCTGTCTGGTCTACTCACCACAACTGATCAAGTACTGGCATGGATTTGCCATCAATTTGTCCACACTTACCTACTCTGACTATAAATCAGACATTGATTAAAATAGCAGTGATTTAAACCAGTAGACACTGCAGCCCTAGAAGAATCAGAGTTGGGGATTCTGTGGTTGTCTCATCCACTCTAGTCTGGTGTTTCCTGGTTCTGGGGTCCCACAAGGCTGCACGTCTTATTTTTTTATTTTTATTCCTGATTCAAGTTAAAGGCTTGACGATGAGTTGAATCAGATGTGTTGTACTTGGGCAAAAAGAAAGAAGTACACTCTTTTGGGTCACCAAGGACAGCATTGGGAAACACTGTTCCAGACTAAAAACAGCTGTATTTACTCTATGTGGCGCCCCCTGCAGGTCGTATCGTTCAAGGAGGACCAGGGAATTACGGGCTGGGCGAGGCCACCCAGGGCATCACTAAGCTGGACCTGCGGGAGCAGGAGCTGCTGGACATGGAGGTGGCCCGGAAACTACAGGAGGAAGAGGTGAAGGTGAGAGAACTGGTCTTATAACACAGTTATTAGGACAATATAACACCCTTATTAAAACATCATAAAACCCTTGGACGACATGGTAGCTAAAACTCTGTCCCATTGTTTAGTTAACATACATAACATTCAGTAGACCTCAGCTTTGTATTGTGCAGCTTCAGATGTCTGTGAGAAATGCTCTGTCTCAACAGTCACTTCCTATGTTATGTCATGATAGAGCCCAGGGAACAGAATGTTCTATGCTGAGGGAAAATATGACTCAATTGGTTCGTAATTATTTTTCGGTTCCAGGCAAGCAAGCTGGACAAGCGTGCGGCCCAAGTGGCTCAGGATGAGGTGAGTAGACGGCCGGCTGCTTCTCTGTCTGGAACAGTCGTCACTGACCGACTCGCTTTCTCTCACTCTCTTGCCCTGTCTCTCAAGTCTCAACTTTTGACACATCAACGAAGCAAGGTACTGAGTGTAAAAGTTGTTTACCTTTGTTAAATAAATGATGTCCCTTGGTCCATTCATTCCTTTTGGTCAGTGTTCACCTGGGTAATCAAATCTCACCACATCATGGTTATATCCGTGTGTGGCGGGAGCCATATGAAGCAACACTATGTGCCTGAAAGGGACAATCTCAGATTGGAGGAACAACATACCGTCACCCCGCCTCTTGTTTTAGTAAACAGCTGGAGAAATGGAGCCACTCTCAAATTCATTGGGAAAAAGTGTCTGTTTGTACTGTAACTGTATAGTAAACGTGGTATTGGTGTTGCCAGGAGACGGACACGTTGTATTGGTGTTGCCAGGAGACGGACACGTTGTATTGGTGTTGCCAGGAGACGGACACGTTGTATTGGTGTTGCCAGGAGACGGACACGTTGTATTGGTGTTGCCAGGAGACGGACACGTTGTATTGGTGTTGCCAGGAGACGGACACGTTGTATTGGTGTTGCCAGGAGACGGACACGTTGTATTGGTGTTGCCAGGAGACGGACACGTTGTATTGGTGTTGCCAGGAGACGGACACGTTGTATTGGTGTTGCCAGGAGACGGACACGTTGTATTGGTGTTGCCAGGAGACGGACACGTTGTATTGGTGTTGCCAGGAGACGGACACGTTGTATTGGTGTTGCCAGGAGACGGACACGTTGTATTGGTGTTGCCAGGAGACGGACACGTTGTATTGGTGTTGCCAGGAGACGGACACGTTGTATTGGTGTTGCCAGGAGACGGACACGTTGTATTGGTGTTGCCAGGAGACGGACACATTGTATTGGTGTTGCCAGGAGACGGACACGTTGTATTGGTGTTGCCAGGAGACGGACACGTTGTATTGGTGTTGCCAGGAGACGGACACGTTGTATTGGTGTTGCCAGGAGACGGACACGTTGTATTGGTGTTGCCAGGAGACGGACACGTTGTATTGGTGTTGCCAGGAGACGGACACGTTGTATTGGTGTTGCCAGGAGACGGACACGTTGTATTGGTGTTGCCAGGAGACGGACACGTTGTATTGGTGTTGCCAGGAGACGGACACGTTGTATTGGTGTTGCCAGGGGACGGACACGTTGTATTGGTGTTGCCAGGAGACGACCACGTTGTATTGGTGTTGCCAGGAGACGACCACGTTGTATTGGTGTTGCCAGGACATAGCCAGGTTGCTGATGGAGCGGGAGTAGAATAACCACATTGTATTGGTGTTGTCAGGAGATAGCCCGGCTGCTGATGGAGCGGGAGAAGATGGAGTACAAGAAGTCCAGAGAGAAGGAGAAGCAGGGGATGAGGCCCGAAGAGAGGAGGAGGCCAGAGGGAGGAGACTACAAGGTAACTCTCTCTCTCCTTATTTTTCTGGATGAGATGACTTTATGATTTCAGAACTATATGTACAGTATTCTGATCATCAAGATATGCGTTTCATACTGTAATGGCAGGCCCTCCAATGAATGAATTAGTTGATATGATCTGGGGTTTTTTCTTTACATAGGAGTACTGTAGTAAGAGCAGCACAGTTTACATTATAGTCATTCAGCAGACGCTCTCATCCAAAGCAACCTACTGTTAGTGCAGGTTTATTGGCACAGTTTAAGGGGCATTTTTTTATCAACTTGTTGATAAGACCAGACTGAAGATGATGTCTGTCTGTGTGTGTTCCAGCCAAGCTCAGAGGAGGTAGTGCATCCCAGACTACGAGAGGAGGAATACCAGAAGCCCAGGAACCACCAAAAGCCTGCCAGGTGCTGGCCTCACTCTGTCATTAGCCTGCCAGGTGCTGGCCTCACTCTGTCATTAGCCTGCCAGGTGCTGGCCTCACTCTGTCATTAGCCTGCCATGAATAAACAACATGAATACACCCCGTGTTGCAACAATATTATGGCCTTAAAATAATATTTTCTCTCTCTGCCCTCTCACAGGCCTTCTCAACCTCCTCCCCATAACTATGAGAATGTGGAGTCCAGCTACTCAGGGAGCCACTATTCTTCCGGGTCTCCAGCGCGACCTGAGGCGTCTTACAAAGGTAAATTCAGCTTTTTTTGTCGGGTTTAACTCTGGCCTCAAACTAAAACCCAAAGAATTTAGATTTAACACTTCTCATACAGCTAACGTTCTATCCAGCATACCACATGGTTGGCATACACCAAATGTATTTCTTAGAGAGCTCCAACCATTCTAGCCAGTGGTTATATTATTAGGTATTAAAGATCAAGCTAATGCGTTCTCTCTCTCCTCCCTATATGTTCTAGGTGTCTATTACAGACAGTGACCGAGGCTTCCTAAACCGTCCATCTGAGTTTTTATTACTATTATTTTCATTGCTGTATTTTTAAAACTCCCATCACTTTCTATTGGCCAAGAGCCTTGTACCTAGTCGTTGGCAGTGGGTTCGGGGAGGGTGTTGGTCAAGAGGGGCAGCTGAGAGCTGAAACTCACACGCTGTCATTTGTTTTCTATTTTAATTGGCGCGACAACAAAGACAACCGAAAGGAGACGCCTAGTGATATTCTAACTCCTTCTGGCTCTTAACTGTGGATGATGGTGACATTCTATCTCCTGCTGGCTCTTAACTGTGGATGATGGTGACATTCTATCTCCTGCTGGCTCTTAACTGTGGATGATGGTGACATTCTATCTCCTGCTGGCTCTTAACTGTGGATGATGGTGACATTCTATCTCCTGCTGGCTCTTAACTGTGGATGATGGTGACATTCTATCTCCTGCTGGCTCTTAACTGTGGATGATGGTGACATTCTATCTCCTGCTGGCTCTTAACTGTGGATGATGGTGACATTCTATCTCCTGCTGGCTCTTAACTGTGGATGATGGTGACATTCTATCTCCTGCTGGCTCTTAACTGTGGATGATGGTGACATTCTATCTCCTGCTGGCTCTTAACTGTGGATGATGGTGACATTCTATCTCCTGCTGGCTCTTAACTGTGGATGATGGTGACATTCTATCTCCTGCTGGCTCTTAACTGTGGATGATGGTGACATTCTATCTCCTGCTGGCTCTTAACTGTGGATGACGATGTGGAAGATGAAGATTTAAAAAAGAGTGAAGTGTTCCTGTTTTGCTGTATTAGTCGTTTGCTGGCGTTTCTGTCCCTCCGTGGATCATGCTCGTCATGGTGGATCAGGCCTTTGCTGGATATATAACTGTACAGTCTCTATCTATGGCTGTCTATGGGATGTGCCTGTCTTTGGAGCCAAAATGGTGGCCGCGTGGTCCTGTGCACTCCCAGGTTCCAGTTCTCCTGTCCTTGTATCGTGCTGCACATCAAGGCTGAACAACAACATGACCGACCCAGTCCAGAACTCTATTATATCAGGAGAATGGATCTTTGTATTATCATCTTCCAGTCCGGAAGCGAATGGTGATCGTATGTGGACTTGTTGCTCTCTGCAAGCGCTCTACCTGTGTTCCCATGTCTTTCTAAGGGGCTGGTGTATATAGCTGCTGAGAATACGGACTTGGAGGTGAAGTGTTATAGGACACACTGCTATCATTGTGTTTTTACGTGCATACTTACTGAATGTGTTCTGTTCTCTTTGTGAAACTCTGACAAACCCCAATGAGTTGTTTTGTGGATTAACAAAACATGCTATTTTAAATATTAGCCCTAATATATTTGATTGGATGTGCCGTCAGTGTGCCGTCAGTCTTTGATTTTGTCTGATCTGCTTACAAACTGGCATTGGCAAATGCTTTCAGCGCTAATAGAAGTGGACCAGTAGGAATTGAATGCATGTACATTTCAGATCTGTGCCAAACATAACATTGTGCTTGTTTTGTCAGAGCTGTATTCACTAGGAACGGGACAAAACGGGGAGGGACCAACCTGAATTTGTCCAATAGAAACTCTTGTTTTTGTTGCAAAACATTTTCCATTGCGGTATGTTTTGCTACAGTGTACAAAAATGAATACTCCCCAGGATGTGTTTTTCCTAACCGACAGTGTCCATTGATTGAATGGTTGACTCGTTGGTCGCCTGTTAAAGTGCAAGTCACATCTGAATGACTGTTTCTGCATTTTATTTACTTTTATATCATTTTATTTAATCTTATTTGGCATCACTCTTAAAGGGCATTTCTTGTTTCCTGTACATTCCATTCTTCATGAAATGCCTTCACTCCCTCTGTCTCACACACACACCACTCTCTAAGAGGGTTATCACTTCCTGTGCGTGTAACATGAGTAAACATTCCCAGGGTTAACAAAGTGGAGGGAAGTATCAGTCATCCACTGAATCAACAGAGCAAGTGAGAACATGATGTAATTCCACTCAATGGGACCTTTAGACTCAGACAGCTGGGCGATGGGGGTCAACTTCTCCCGCCAGCTGGGTGATGGGGGTCAACTTCTCCCGCCAGCTGGGTGATGGGGGTCAACTTCTCCCTCCAGCTGGGTGATGGGGGTCAACTTCTCCCGCCAGCTGGGTTGATGGGGGTCAACCTCTCCCGCCAGCTGGGCGATGGGGGTCAACTTCTCCCGCCAGCTGGGCGATGGGGGTCAACTTCTCCCGCCAGCTGGGCGATGGGGGTCAACTTCTCCCGCCAGCTGGGCGATGGGGGTCAACTTCTCCCGCCAGCTGGGCGATGGGGGTCAACTTCTCCCGCCAGCTGGGCAATGGGGGTCAACTGCTCCCGCCAGCTGGGCGATGGGGGTCAACTTCTCCCGCCAGCTGGGCGATGGGGGTCAACTGCTCCATGGCCAGTTTCGTCTTTGTTGTTTCCCGTATTGAATGAGGGTGGTAATAGTGGCGATAGATTAAACACTTTTTGATTACCAGACTTCATACTTTAATAGGATCCACGCTATATCAAAGGGATTACAGGAGACTATATAGGGACTGTTAGAGGCAGGGTAGCCTAGTGGTTAGAGCGTTGGACTAGTAACCGGAAAGTTGCAAGTTCAAATCCCCGAGCTGACAAGGTACAAATCTGTCGTTCTGCCCCTGAACAGGCAGTTAACCCACAGTTCCTAGGCCGTCATTGAAAATAAGAATTTGTTCTTAACTGACTTGCCTAGTTAAATAAATGTAAAATAAAAAGAGAGAATACATCCCAAAATTGCACCATATTCCCTAATATATATATATTAGTGCACTACTTTTGAGCAGGGCCAATCGTGCTTTGGTTAAAAGTAGGGATTAGGGTGCCATTTGGGACGGAGACATACTGTACTGCCAATGGTCATGGTACCACCATGTTCATATCATGTATTATAGCCTAATTATTGTGTATTACATATAAAGAGTAATCCCACACAGTTTCCAGTTTGATCTAATGAAATGTTATGATTCCGTCGTATTTACATTTTTCCATTGAGTGATGTTCATCATAGTCTATGATGGTGTTTTTGTTGTTGAAATGCTTTGTCCAAGTTGGTAGCGTCTGCCTCAATACTTTTTATTTTTTTAGACTTCTGTGCGTATCAAAGACATTCTAGATGTGTGAAATGTTCTGACTTGTTGGATGGATGGGATTTGTGCCATAGGGATGTTTTTTGTTTTTTTCAGGGACTTGTAGATAACGGGGAATCTCAGCTCCTTCTAGGGTAATGACGGTGAGGAGTATTGGTGTAGAACCGCCCAGAACTGAGATCTGTCTTTTCTGTGGGATAATAGCACCATCTCGTGGACATATTGAATATCAAATGAAAACATGTACATTATCTGATCACACAGTGAATGCATATTGGGGATTGCTGTGTAATGATTGTCCTATATGCTTTGAGTGCAATCTGAACCGAAATCAAGTGTAATATTTTTGTTTTGCCATCCAGAGCCTGAATGCAATCTACAAATGAAATCATAAAAGTGACTGTTGACACTTACTGTGACTGTTTTGTATAATGAAATGAATAAACAGTTGACATTGACATTTGCATGTGTTTATTTACAATTATTTGTCTAACTTCAGGTTCTGTATCACATTTCTATCAAGACTATTGGAGATCAAAGTATGATGCAAGGCACGAGTGAATGGTTTATGAAAGGCCCAACTAGCCTAAATGTGTTGAGGAGCATGTGGTGCCGTTGGCTGTCCTGGAAAATTCAGACTCAGGAATTTGCTTACAGCATTTATTCTGCGAGTTACAGGTTTAGTTGGCAAACCATATTGCAAGTTGTTCAACAGCCCTGTATCCCTTTCCATTGGCAATCAAAGCACACGTATTAAATATGTCAGTGTATAGTCAACCATACTCTACATCCCAATGTGCTGCCATTACTCAAAGCCTTTGAGGAAACCTCTTGCACTTAATATATCGTCGTACAGCTACTTAGTTATTTTGTAGTCATTAAACAGTCACTGTGACACTGTAGGAGTTCTAGATTTGTTGGGGTTCTAGATCAGCTTGACCATTTTGAATAATACACCCACTAAGCCATGCCTTCAATATCATTGCTCAGTGTGTCTTGCCTTTTGGAGTGAATTGTAGAGTTACCACCCATGACTGCATTTGTTAGTGATAGCGACATGGTTGTTGATTTCTGTTCATCTTCACTCCTGTGGCCTTTAACCAAGTGAGTTGCTAGGCAAATATTATAATTATACTCTTTATGACCATACATTACATATCTCATAAGTCCTTATATAAGGTCTAGTTTCACCCTCCTACAGTTGTCTGAAACTTGAGGTTTACAGGCCACATCAGGCCTGCAAGTAGGGTAGCAAAATTCCAGTAATTTTCTCCAAATTACCAGATAAAGACAATATATACACATATATATATATATATATATATATATATATATATATATATATATATATATATATATATTTCTGGTTTGATAATATTTAAGGAATTTTCCGACCAGGATTCCTGGAAAACCTGGAAAATTTACAAGAATTGTGCAACCCTTCCTGCAAGTCACATATAGCGTATTCAGATCCCTTCACTTTTCCACATTTTGTTACATTACAGTTTTATTCTAAAATGGATTAAAAACATTGTTGTCCTCATCAATCTACATACAAAAAAAATAATATGAACAGAAGTTATTTTTGTGGAAATTTATTAAAAATAAATATCTTATTTACATACAGTACCAGTCAAAAGTTTGGACGCACCTACTCATTCAAGGGTTTATGAAACTATGAAATAACATGGAATCATGTAGAAACCAAAAATGTTTTAAACAAATCTAAATATGTTTTAGATTCTTCAAAGTAGCCACCCTTTGACTTGATGACAGCTTTGCACACTCTTGGCATTCTCTCAACCAGCTTCACCTGGAATGTTTTTCCAACAGTCTTGAAGGAGTTCCCACATATGCTGAGCACTTATTGTCTGCTTTTCCTTCCCTCTGTGGCCCAACTCATCCCAAACCATCTCAATTTGGTAGAGTTCGGGTAATTGTGGAGGCCAAGTCATCTGATGCAGCACTCCATCACTCTCCTTCTTGGTCAAATAGCCCTTGCACAGCATGGAGGTGTGTTGGGTCATTGTCCTGTTGAAAAACAAATGATAGTCCCACTAAGCGCAAACTAGATGGGATGGCATATCGCTGGTTAAGAGTGCCTTGAATTCTAAATAAGTGACTGACAGTGTCACAAGCAAAGCACCCCCACTCCATCACCCCTCCTCCTCCATGCTTCACGGTGGGAACTACACATGCTGAGATCATCCGCTCACCTACTCTGTCTCTCACAAAGACACAGCTGATTTCCACCAGTCTAATGTCCATTACTCGTGTTTCTTGGCCCAAGTCTCTTCTTCTTATTGGTGTCCTTTAGTTGTGGTTCGCTTGCAATAATTCAACCATGAAGGCCTGATTTACACAGTCTCCTCTGAACAGTTGATGTTGAGATGTGTCTGTTACTTGCACTTTGTGAATATTTTTTTGGGGCTGCAGTTTCTGAGGCTGGTAACTCTAATGAACTTATCCTCTGCAGCAGAGGTAACTCTGGGTCTTCCTTTCCTGTGGCGGTCCTCATGAGAGCCAGTTTCATCATAGTTTTTGCAACTGCACTTGAAGAAATGTAAAAGTTCTTGAAATGTTCTGGATTGACTGACCTTCATGTCTTAAAGTAATGATGGACTGCCCTTTCCATTTCAGTAATGGATGCAAAAAATGTAACTAAATGATTTGATGAATGTTGAAAAATGTATGTTATTTATCTTTGTTTAGTATAAGATGAATCAATCAAAAACACACATGCAAAAACACAGGTATTAAAAACTATTAGAACAAATCTACCTGCAGTAGAGCTTGTTGGATAAAAAGTGCATTTGTTATCATAACTTCAACAAATTGAGGTGATGTGACTTCTCATTTAGTTTTGCGTCAGCACCACATAAACATTATAAGTAATAATGACGTTTAATTGACTAAAAGACATCTAGTAAGTTGAACGGAGTTAAAAAGCCTTATTGTTTACAGTGTTATAATGTTACACTGAGAACTTGTGTTGGGCTGCATTCCATCTTTAAGGTTCCTCTTGTCAGGGAAAAAGGTTGGTCTGGGTATTCCCACTTACCTGTAGAGAGAACATGTATACAGGAATAACAGCATTCTGGTGATGCCCTGGTTTTACCTGTAGAGAGAGAACATGTATACAGGAATAACATCATTCTGGTGATGCCCTGGTTTTACCTGTAGAGAGAGAACATGTATACAGGTTTAACATCATTCTGGTGATGCCCTGGTTTTACCTGTAGAGAGAGAACATGTATACAGGTATAACATCATTCTGGTGATGCCGTGGTTTTACCTGTAGAGAGAGAACATGTATACAGGTATAACATCATTCTGGTGATGCCGTGGTTTTACCTGTAGAGAGAGAACATGTATACAGGTATAACATCGTTCTGGTGATGCCCTGGTTTTTACCTGCAGCACAAACATGTCTCCTGCAAAAGGAGAGAATAAAAAAAGATGAAAGTGAGTCATGCTGGGTTGCACTCATCAGGTAAAGTACAATGTCCCATTTCGTCTAACTCTTCCCTGTGAATTGAAGTAGAAAGGAGGGTTTGGTGCTTCAGTAGAGCTGGTTTACCAACATACCTGACATTGTCATGGTTCGCTTGGATGTGGCAACACCACTGAAACTGCCCACAGTACACGACGTCATACAATGGTTCTATTCTCCTTTGAGACACATCACTGCCCCCTGCCTGTAACCATATGTATGAGTGGACAGATTAAGCCTAGTCCTGGACTAAGAAGCACTTTGCGGAGGATCTCCTTCGATCATGTTTGAAGTTTTTAAGGCTTTTTCTGTGACTAGAATCCTTCCCAATATCAGGCAAACTCTTCTCAGGTTATTAAAATATTCTTTCTCACGACTTAACCAGAGGCATTGACACCTGTTGACATACCTGCTACACACACTACCAGAAACAATGACTGAAATTCATCAGCGCATCTCAGGCAAGGTTTCTAGCTGTGTGGGAAACTTGTGACACTTGGAAAGGACCCTGTGAGAAGTAGGCTACTGTTGTACATTGTTACAGTCCTCGAGGAGATTTGTGTCATTAATGCTTTGTCTTATCATTGTAGTTACAACTATTCCAATACAGCAATATAGTTCATTGCTCAAGTATTACCATATATACACTACCGTTCAAAAGTTTGGGGTCAGCTTAGAAATGTTCTTGTTTTTGAAAGAAAAGCACATTTTCTAGGCACAGTTCCTCTGTCCAGTGTCTGTGTTCTTTTGCGCATCTTAATCTTTTCTTTTTATTGGCCAGTCTGAGATATGGCTCTTTCTTTGCAACTCTGCCTAGAAAGCCAGCATCTCGGAGTCGCCTCCACTGTTGACGTTGAGACTGGTGTTTTGCGGGTACTATTTAATGAAGCTGCTACAGTGCCTTGCGAAAGTATTCGGCCCCCTTGAACTGTGCGACCTTTTGCCACATTTCAGGCTTCAAACATAAAGATATAAAACTGTATTTTTTTGTGAAGAATCAACAACAAGTGGGACACAATCATGAAGTGGAACAACATTTATTGGATATTTCAAACTTTTTTAACAAACAAAAACGGAAAAATTGTGCGTGCAAAATTATTCGCAATACTTTCGCAAGGCACTGTAGTTGAGGACTTGTGAGGCATCTGTTTCTCTGAAACTCTAATTTACTTGTCCTCTTACTCAGTTGTGCACCGGGGCCTCCCACTCCTCTTTCTATTCTGGTTAGGGCCAGTTTGCGCTGTTCTGTGAAGGGAGTAGTGCACAGTGTTGTACGAGATCTTCACTTTCTTGGCAATTTCTCACATGGAATAGCCTTAATTTCTCAGATCAAGAATAGACTGATGAGTTTTGTGCTTTGTTTCTAGCCATTTTGAGCCTGTAATCGAACCCACAAATGCTGATGCTCCAGATACTCAACTAGTCTAAAGAAGGCCAGTTTTATTGCTTCTTTAATCATACAACAGTTTTCAGCTGTGCTAACATAATTGCAAAAGAGTTTTGTAATGATCAATTACCCTTTTAAAATGATCAACTTGGATTAGCTAACACAATGTGCCATATGAACACAGGAGTGATGGTTGCTGATAATGGGCCTCTGTGCGCCTATGTAAATATTCCATTAAAAAAAACACAGTTTTCAGCTACAATAGTAATTTACAACATGAACAATGTCTACACTATATTTCTGATCAAGTTCATTTTAATGGACAAAAGATGCGCTTTTCTTTCAAAAACAAGGACATTTCTAAGTGACTCCAAACTTTTGAACGGTAGTGTGTGTATGTATATATATATATATATATATATATATATATACATATATATATATATATATATATAAAATAAAATCCTAAACAGTATCCTAAACATTATCAAACCTAACCTTTTGCACTTCTATTGACAGCAAAAAGTTATTCTGTGTCATTATCACATCAATTATCAATTCTTGCCTGTGTTGAATTCATTCAATCCGATGAGGCTACCTAGGTTGAAACATTTAGGCTATGTTATAAAAAAAAAAATTTGGCACCATTGCATCAGTCAGGTATGTTAGCCTACAAAACGCCTTCATTTACAGATAAACTGTGAATCAGAGTGATACACTTGGAATTACTATTACAACACTATGAATACACAGACTAGTGAATGAAAATCGTCAAGCATACAGCAATGAATATACTACTGACAGGTCAAGGTGTACATTGGCTAACTCACCTGTTTCGGTCTTTCGGCATCATAAAATGTTCCATGTAATAAACATGTCATAATATATCAAGTAGAGCGTGAAGTACACTTGAACTATGTAGATATCAATCGATCCTGAAAAGCAGTCACTCATGTCACACCTGATAATTGAAAGTAAATGCAGACGTCCTGAAATGAGAACATGCCGTGTTGAGACTTGGAAAACTAGGAAAATACACACGCCCAGTTTTATAAGATCAACTTTCCGTGCACTCATTGGAGAGGACAGGACAACTCCTAAACAATTCACCCGAGACAGTGGTTTTACCGTTGATGGCAAACCCAAGAAATTACCTCTACCTATGTCCTTTGCCACTCCAAATGTGCCGAACCCCTTTTCATTCATGCCATTTACATTTTTCTTGAGCTGATAAGCCTTGGGCACGTCTTCAGGAAAAACCGGTAGAGGTTGTCACAGGCAGAGAGGATTTCTTATTATCAGACTCAAGCAAGCAACTTCTGTAATTAAACCAGCCTTTTGAATATTGTTGACTTAAACTGTGTGAAATTACTTCATAGTAGCCAAAGTTTCTGCTATTTCCCCTAAAAACTTAATGGTTAGCAATTAACATTGTCACAGTGCATTATTTATCTTTTTCTACTGCACTGCAATGAACTGAAATTTGTCAATGTTTGTACATTTTTGCCTTAAAATGATAATAATTCATGGCTTATTTCTTCTGCAGACAGTATTTCAGTCCATGCAGTATTTTATAAAGTCGAACTTGGAGTTAAATTATGGAGTTAATTATTTGTTCAATTGTTAATCAGAGATCAGAAGAGGGATACTAAAGGAGGGAAAGATTATGGAACAGGAGTAACATATCCCCCCTCCCTTATGGAGCAGGAGTAACATCTCCCCCCTCCCTTATGGAGCAGGAGTAACATCTCCCCCCTCCCTTATGGAACAGGAGTAACATCTCCCCCCTCCCTTATGGAGCAGGAGTAACATCTCCCCCCTCCCTTATGGAGCAGGAGTAACATCTCCCCCTCCCTTATGGAGCAGGAGTAACATCTCTCCCCTCCCTTATGGAACAGGAGTAACATCTCCCCCCTCCCTTATGGAGCAGGAGTAACATCTCCCCCATCCCTTATGGAACAGGAGTAACATCTCCCCCCTCCCTTATGGAGCAGGATAAGATGTCCTCTCTCCTCCCTTATGGAGCAGGATAAGATGTCCTCTCTCCTCCCTTATGGAGCAGGATAATATGTCCTCTCTCCTCCCTTATGGAGCAGGATAATATGTCCTCTCTCCTCCCTTATGGAGCAGGATAAGATGTCCTCTCTCCTCCCTTATGGAGCAGGATAATATGTCCTCTCTCCTCCCTTATGGAGCAGGATAAGATGTCCTCTCTCCTCCCTTATGGAGCAGGATAATATGTCCTCTCTCCTCCCTTATGGAGCAGGATAAGATGTCCTCTCTTCTCCCTTATGGAGCAGGATAAGATGTCCTCTCTCCTCCCTTATGGAGCAGGATAAGATGTCCTCTCTCCTCCCTTATGGAGCAGGATTAGATGTCCTCTCTCCTCCCTTATGGAGCAGGATAAGATGTCCTCTCTCCTCCCTTATGGAGCAGGATAAGATGTCCTCTCTCCTCCCTTATGGAGCAGGATAAGATGTCCTCCCTCCTCCCTTATGGAGCAGGATAAGATGTCCTCTCTCCTCCCTTATGGAGCAGGATAAGATGTCCTCTCTCCTCCCTTATGGAGCAGGATAAGATGTCCTCTCTCCTCCCTTATGGAGCAGGATAAGATGTCCTCTCTCCTCCCTTATGGAGCAGGATAAGATGTCCTCTCTCCTCCCTTATGGAGCAGGATAAGATGTCCTCTCTCCTCCCTTATGGAGCAGGATAAGATGCCCTCCCTTATGGAGCAGGATAAGATGTCCTCTCTCCTCCTATATGGAGCAGGATAAGATGTCCTCTCTCCTCCCTTATGGAGCAGGATAAGATGTCCTCTCTCCTCCCTTATGGAGCAGGATAATATGTCCGCTCTCCTCCCTTATGGAGCAGGCTAAGATGTCCTCTCTCCTCCCTTATGGAGCAGGATAAGATGTCCTCTCTCCTCCCTTATGGAGCAGGATAAGATGTACTCTCTCCTCCCTTATGGAGCAGGATAAGATGTCCTCTCTCCTCCTATATGGAGCAGGATAAGATGTCCTCCCTCCTCCCTTATGGAGCAGGATAAGATGTCCGCTCTCCTCCCTTATGGAGCAGGATAAGATGTCCTCTCTCCTCCCTTATGGAGCAGGATAAGATGTCCTCTCTCCTCCCTTATGGAGCAGGATAAGATGTCCTCCCTTATGGAGCAGGATAAGATGTCCTCTCTCCTCCTATATGGAGCAGGATAAGATGTCCTCTCTCCTCCTATATGGAGCAGGATAAGGTGTCCTCTCTCCTCCTATATGGAGCAGGATAAGATGTCCTCTCTCCTCCTATATGGAGCAGGATAAGATGTCCTCCTACCCTTTTAGAAGCACTAAGAGTTCTCTGAATCGGTTGGTTTGAAATGTTGTGGTTGCGGTGCCACACCTTTGGGCTCTGCGTAGAAGTGAGCACTTGAGTAAATACGCAGGGTTCTTGACTTTGAGTAATAGCCTATCTTAATTAACATTGTCATTGACTGTATGACTCCCATTCGCAGAAACAATTAGTCAGTCAGTGTAATATCATTTCGGCCATAGTTTGGGAAGTAGTTTGGGGGTGGGGGTGCTGCGGTTTTTTCGCAGAAGGCTATATACTGTAGATGTTGTTTTGAGGTTACAGGCGGCTATATAGATGTTTTGAGGTTACAGGCGGCTATATAGATGTTTTTAGGTTACAGGCGGCTATATAGATGTTTTTTTGCGGCTACAGACGCTATATATGTCACGAATACCACCGAAGGTGGCTCCCCTTCCTGTTCGGGTGGCGCTCGGCGGTCGTCGTCGCCGGTCTACTAGCTGCCACTGAAGGTGGCTCCCCTTCCTGTTCGGGTGGCGCTCGGCGGTCGTCGTCGCCGGTCTACTAGCTGCCACCCATCCCTTTTTTCCTTTTCGTTTGTTTTGGTCTAATTGTTTTTCACATGTTCCTTGTTGGGGTTTTGGGATGGGTGTTATTTAAGTTAGTTTAGCCCGCTGGTGTTTGTGCGGGCTTGTGGTTATTCTACGTTAGTGGTGTTTGTGTTCTTTTGGGTTTTCGCTGTCTGGTATCTTGGTAACAGTGGGTTTGGGTTTTCGCTGTCCGGTATCTTGGTAACAGTGGGTTTGGGTTTTCGCTGTCCGGTATTTTGGTAACAGTGGGTTTGGGTTTTGCTGCTCCTGTGTTTTGGTGACAGTGGGTTTGGGTTTTCGCTGTCCGGTATCTTGGTAACTGTGGGTTTGGGTTTTCGCTGTCCTGTATTTTGGTAACAGTGGGTTTGGGTTTTGCTGCTCCTGTGTTTTGGTAACAGTGGGTTTGGGTTTTCGCTGTCCGGTATTTTGGTAACAGTGGGTTTGGGTTTTGCTTCTCCTATGTTTTGGTGACAGTGGGTTTGGGTTTTGCTGCTCCTGTGTTTTGGTAACAGTGGGTTTGGGTTTTCGCTGTCCGGTATTTTGGTAACAGTGGGTTTGGGTTTTCGCTGTCCGGTATTTTGGTAACAGTGGGTTAGGGTTTTCGCTGTCCGGTATCTTGGTAACAGTGGGTTTGGGTTTTGCTGCTCCTGTGTTTTTGTGACAGTGGGTTTGGGTTTTGCTGCTCCTGTGTTTTGGTGACAGTGGATTTGGGTTTTCGCTGTCCGGTATCTTGGTAACAGTGGGTTTGGGTTTTCGCTGTCTGGTATTTTGGTAACAGTGGGTTTGGGTTTGCTCTGTCCTGTATTTTGGTAACAGTGGGTTTGGGTTTTGCTGCTCCTGTGTTTTGGTAACAGTGGGTTTGGGTTTTCGCTGTCCGGTATTTTGGTAACAGTGGGTTTGGGTTTTCGCTGTCCGGTATTTTGGTAACAGTGGGTTTGGGTTTTCGCTGTCCGGTATCTTAGTAACAGTGGGTTTGGGTTTTGCTGCTCCTGTGTTTTGGTAACAGTGGGTTTGGGTTTTTGCTGTCCGGTATTTTGGTAACAGTGGGTTTGGGTTTTGCTGCTCCTGTGTTTTGGTAACAGTGGGTTTGGGTTTTTGCTGTCCGGTATCTTGGTAACAGTGGGTTTGGGTTTTCGCTGTCCGGTATTTTGGTAACAGTGGGTTTGGGTTTTCGCTGTCCGGTATCTTGGTAACAGTGGGTTTGGGTTTTCGCTGTCTGGTATTTTGGTAACAGTGGGTTTGGGTTTTCTCTGTCCTGTATTTTGGTAACAGTGGGTTTGGGTTTTGCTGCTCCTGTGTTTTGGTAACAGTGGGTTTGGGTTTTCGCTGTCCGGTATCTTAGTAACAGTGTGTGTGGGTTTTGCTGCTCCTGTGTTTTGGTAACAGTGGGTTTGGGTTTTGCTGCTCCTGTGTTTTGGTGACAGTGGGTTTGGGTTTCGCTGTGCGGTATCTTGGTAACAGTGGGTTTGGGTTTTCGCTGTCCGGTATTTTGGTAACAGTGGGTTTGGGTTTTGCTGCTCCTGTGTTTTGGTAACAGTGGGTTTGGGTTTTCGCTGTCTGGTATTTTGGTAACAGTGGGTTTGGGTTTTGCTTCTCCTGTGTTTTGGTGACAGTGGGTTTGGGTACTGCTGCTCCTGTGTTTTGGTAACAGTGGGTTTGGGTTTTCGCTGTCCGGTATTTTGGTAATAGTGGGTTTGGGTTTTCGCTGTCTGGGATTTTGGTAACAATGGGTTTGGGGTTTTGTTGTGCCTGTGTTTTGGTAACAGTGGGTTTGGGTTTTGTTGCGCCTGTGTTTTGGGCTTCAGCCATGTTTGTCCCTGTTACTGTGCTTGAGGACATTAAAGCGTTTTTTGCCATCTACCTTCTGCTCTCTGCGTCTGACTCCACACCCATCACTATCCCGACGTTACAATATCAATGTTTTTGCGGCTACAGACGGCTATATAGATGTTTTTTGTGTCTACAGACGGCTATATAGATGTTTTTGCAGTTACAGACAGCTATATACAGTGGGGCAAAAAAGTATTTAGTCAGCCACCAATTGTGCAAGTTCTCCCACTTAAAAAGATGAGAGAGGCCTGTAATTGTCATCATAGGTACACTTCCACTATGACAGACAAAATTAGGGAAAAAAATCTGGAAAATCACATTGTACGATTTTTTTATTAATTAATTTCCAAATTATGGTAGAAAATAAGTATTTGGTCACCTACAAACAAGCAAGATTTCTGGCTCTTACAGACCTGTAACAACTTCTTTAAGAGGCTCCTCTGTCCTCCACTCGTTACCTGTTTTAATGGCACCTGTTTGAACTTGTTATCAGTATAAAAGTCACCTGTCCACAACCTCAAACAGTCACACTCCAAACTCCACTATGGCCAAGACCAAAGAGCTGTCAAAGGACACCAGAAACAAAATTGTAGACCTGCACCAGGCTGGGAAGACTGAATCTGCAATAGGTAAGCAGCTTGGTTTGAAGAAATCAACTGTGGGAGCAATTATTAGGAAATGGAAGACAAACAAGACCACTGATAATCTCCCTCGATCTGGGGCTCCACGCAAGATCTCACCCCGTGGGGTCAAAATGATCACAAGAACGGTGAGCAAAAATCCCAGAACCACACGGGGGGACCTAGTGAATGACCTGCAGAGAGCTGGGACCAAAGTAACAAAGAATACCATCAGTAACACACTACTCCGCCAGGGACTCAAATCCTGCAGTGCCAGACGTGTCCCCCTGCTTAAGCCAGTACATGTCCAGGCCCATCTGAAGTTTGCTAGGGAGCATTTGGATGATCCAGAAGAAGATTGTGAGAATGTCATACGGTCAGATGAAACCAAAAGAAAACTTTTTGGTAAAAACTCAACTCGTCATGTTTGGAGGACAAAGAATGCTGAGTTGCATCCAAAGAACACCATACCTACTGTGAAGCATGGGGGTGGAAACATCATGCTTTGGGGCTGTTTTTCTGCAAAGGGACCAGGACGACTGATCCGTGTAAAGGAAATAATGAATGGGGCCATGTATCGTGAGATTTTGAGTGAAAACCTCCTTCCATCAGCAAGGGCATTGAAGATGAAACGTGGCTGGCTCTTTCAGCATGACAATGATCCCAAAAACACCACCCGGGCAACGAAGGAGTGGCTGCGTAAGAAGCATTTCAAGGTCCTGGAGTGGCCTAGCCAGTCTCCAGATCTCAACCCCATAGAAAATCTTTGGAGGGAGTTGAAAGTCCGTGTTGCCCAGCAACAGCCCCAAAATATCACTGCTCTAGAGGAGATCTGCATGGAGGAATGGGCCAAAATACCAGCAACAGTGTGTGAAAACCTTGTGAAGACTTACAGAAACCGTTTGACCTCTGTCATTGCCAACAAAGGGTATATAACAAAGTATTGAGACAAAGTATTGAGACAAATTTTCCACCATAATTTGCAAATAAATTCATTAAAAATCAATGTGATTTTCTGGATTCTTTTTCTAATTTTGTCTGTCATAGTTGAAGTGTACCTATGATGAAAATTACAGGCCTCTCTCATCTTTTTAAGTGGGAGAACTTGCACAATTGGTGGCTGACTAAATACTTTTTTGCCCCACTGTAGATGTTTTTTTGCAGTTACTCGTGGCTATATAGATGTTTTTTTGAGGTTACAGGTGGCCATATAGATGTTTTTTTGAGGTTACAGGTGGCCATATATATGTTTTTTTGAGGTTACAGGTGGCCATATAGATGTTTTTTTGAGGTTACAGGTGGCTATATAGATGTTTTTTTGAGGTTACAGGTGGCTATATAGATGGTTTTTTGCGGTTACAGATGCCATGTAGATGTTTTTTGCGGTTACAGACGCTATGTAGATGTTTTTTGCGTTTACCGACGGCTATATTGGTCCGCTGATACAGGACTAGTAAAGGCCCAGTGCACTACATTTTTGAAAAATAATTAAATTCAGATTTTTCATGTGGTGATGCAGCACCCTCAGCCCCCCTACTTTCCCGCAGCTATGATTCTGGCTATCCTCTCAGTAAAAGTGGTGGATTCGGAAACATACACTGCTCAAAAAAATAAAGGGAACACTTAAACAACACAATGTAACTGTCAATCACACTTCTGTGAAATCAAACTGTCCACTTAGGAAGCAACACTGATTGACAATACATTTCACATGCTGTTGTGCAAATGGAATAGACAACAGGTGGAAATTATAGGCAATTAGCAAGACACCCCCAATAAATGAGTGGTTCTGCAGGTGATAACCACAGACCACTTCTCAGTTCCTATGCTTCCTGGCTGATGTTTTGGTCACTTTTGAATGCTGGCGGTGCTTTCACTCTAGTGGTAGCATGAGTTGGAGTCTACAACCCACACAAGTGGCTCAGGTAGTGCAGCTCATCCAGGATGGCACATCAATGCGAGCTGTGGCAAGAAGGTTTGCTGTGTCTGTCAGCGTAGTGTCCAGAGCATGGAGGCGCTACCAGGAGACAGGACAGTACATCAGGAGAGGAGGCCATAGGAGGGCAGCAACCCAGCAGCAGGACCGCTAACCTCCGCCTTTGTGCAAGGAGGAGCAGGAGGAGCACTGCCAGAGCCCTGCAAAATGACCTCCAGCAGGCCACAAATGTGCATGTGTCTGCTCAAACGGTCAGAAACAGACTCCATGAGGGTGGAATGAGGGCCCGACGTCCACAGGTGGGGGTTGTGCTTACAGCCCAACACCGTGCAGGACATTTGGCATTTGCCAGAGAACACCAAGATTGGCAAATTCGCCACTGGTGCCCTGTGCTCTTCACAGATGAAAGCAGGTTCACACTGAGCACATGTGACAGACGTGACAGTCTGGAGACGCCGTGGAGAACGTTCTGCTGCCTGCAACATCCTCCAGCATGACCGGTTTGGCGGTGGGTCAGTCATGGTGTGGGGTGGGGTGGCATTTCTTTGGGGGGCCGCACAGCCCTCCATGTGCTTGCCAGAGGTAGCCTGACTGCCATTAGGTACCGAGATGAGATCCTCAGACCCCTTGTGAGACCATATGCTGGTGCGGTTGGCCCTGGGTTCCTCCTAATGCAAGACAATGCTAGACCTCATGTGGCTGGAGTGTGTCAGCAGTTCCTGCAAGAGGAAGGCATTGATGCTATGGACTGGCCCGCCCGTTCCCCAGACCTGAATCCAATTGAGCACATCTGGGACATCATGTCTTGCTCCATCCACCAATGCCACGTTGCACCACAGACTGTCTAGGAGTTGGCGGATGCTTTAGTCCAGGTCTGGGAGGAGATCCCTCAGGAGACCATCCACCACCTCATCAGGAGCATGCCCAGGCGTTGTTGGGAGGTCATACACGCACGTGGAGGCCACACACACTACTGAGCCTCATTTTGACTTGTTTTAAGGACATTACATCAAAGTTGGATCAGCCTGTAGTGTGGTTTTCCACTTAAATTTTGAGTGTGACTCCAAATCCAGACCTCCATGGGTTGATAAATTTGATTTCCATTCATCATTTTTCTGTGATTTTGTTGTCAGCACATTCAACTATGTAAAGGAAAGAATATTTCATTCATTCAGATCTAGGATGTGTTATTTTAGTGTTCCCTTTATTTTTTTGAGCAGTGTATTAACCTGTATAGTGATTTAATCTGCATCATCACCCTGTTGAGTGCTGGTATGTGGGTAGAGCGAGAGCGAGAGAAAGCAGGCATTCACATCATGTTAATAAAAATAGGCAGCGGACCGTTTGGCCCAGGGCACTGTGCTCTTTGAGCTGTGTGCTGTGCCTGATGCAGGAATGACATCGGACTGGTTTGAGAGCAGCAGTCCAGAGGCCTGTGCTAAGAATGAGTCACCTCCAATACATGCCAGAGCAGTCCTCCGCATGTGTTCAATTACATCTCTGCTATAGGCCTCAGCCTAAAACGTTTTGTTTTACTGCATTACGTGTGTTACTTCCTGTACGTAATGTAGTTAGGTAACTTTGGTGAAGAGAATGTATTAATGTAGTCTGTATATGCAGATAAGGTACATAAAACAAAACATTAAGTTTGAATGAAAAGAGTTGTAATTGCAAAGAAACTGGACCAATTAGTTTATTGTATAGTTAATGTACATGTAGGTCTACATCATTATACTGTACATTGTAAATGCATGGTGTCTGTGCAACTTACTATATAACCTATTAAGTGTGACCAAATTATTACATTTTAGCAGGCACTCTTATCCAGAGCGACTTACAGGAGCAATTGGAGTTAAGTGCTTTGCTCAAGGGCATATCAACAGATTTTTTTTCAACTAATCGGCTTGGGGATTCAAACCAGCGACCTTTCGGTTACTGGCCCAAGACTCTTTAAAAAAAATTTTTTTTGCCCTTTTACTCCCCAATTGTTGTAGTAGCTACTATCTTGTCTCATCGCTACAACTCTCGAACAATCTCGGGAGAGACGAAGGTTGAAAGTCATGCATCCTCCGATACACAACCCAACCTAGCCGCACTGCTTCTTAACACAGCGCGCATCCAACCCGGAAGCCAGCCGCACCAATGTGTCAGAGGAAACACCTTGCACCTGGCAACCTTGGCTAGCGCGCACTGCGCCCGGCCCGCCACAGGAGTCGCTGGTGAGCGATGAGACAAGGACATCCCTACCGACCAAGCCCTCCCTAACCCGGACGACGCTAGGCCAATTGTGGGTCGCCCCATGGACCTCCTGGTCGCGGCCGGTTACGACAGAGCCTGGGCGTGAACCCAGAGTCTCTGATGGCGCAGCTGGCACAGCGCCCTTAACCACTGCACCACCCGGGAGGCCCTGGCCCAGCACTCTTAACCACTAGGCTACCTGCTGCTCCATGTTCCTTTCTCAAGAGCGACATTATTCTGTGAGATTATTTGTGTGTCCTTTCTGGCCCCCCCCCCCCCCCCCAAAAGAAATGCTGTTTAAATATCCTAAGTATGATTTAACTGATCAAATACATTCTAGATCTATGTCAAAGGTCACAAAGTTCAGTAAGTAATAGGAAAGTGAATAGTGTTTGGAGATAATGAGAAAGGGATAATGCTACATTTGTTATTAGGAAGTGATCATGATATTTCAGGGAATAACTGAGGTCTGTATGTGAGATGCTCTAGTTCACAGATCTGACTGCCACCTGTCACTTGTCTTGTAGATCTGTTACTTAGATTGTCCACTAGATGGCAATCTTATCCTGGAATGACAAAGGACAGTTAAGCAACAAGGCCCGAAGAGGTGTGGTACATGGCCAATATACCACGGCTAAGGCCTCTTCTTATGCACGATGCAACACGGAGTGCCTAGACACAGCCCTTAGCCGTGGTATATTGGCCATATATCACAAACCCCTGAGGAGCCTTACTGCTATTATAAACTAGTTACCAACGTCATTAGGGCAGTAAAACTAAACGTTTTGTCATACCCATGGTATACGGTCTGATATACCATGGCTGTCAGCCAATCAGAATTCAGGGCTCAAACCACCCAGTTTATAATACCAGATATACTCTACACTACACACAGTGCTGCTCCACAGGTATGTACATAGAACAATTAGCTGGCTTCCATTTCAGATCTGGGAATTAAGTCACCATTGTTTTGATTGCCATAATTTAGAATGACCTGCAAAAGAATTGACCTGCAAACATGTTCAACTTAATGTGTCTGTTTTACCTAGTATGACCTTCGCCGACATTCAGTGAGTAGCCTTGCTTTGATTGATTGCAGGGTTACCTCCTCAAACCTGTGACAGTATACAAATGACAAGATAAGAAATTGGAGGCCTGTTTTAGTTGTTGTGGTTGTTAACCTATTGCATTTTTGAGGATACTGTACATTCTATCCAGTAACTATACAGCAGGCCTGGGTTCAAATTCTATTTTAAATATTTTAAATACTTTGAACATTTGATGTAGCCTGCCTTGAGTGCCAGATAGAATAGTCCCAAAAGTGCAGATCATGCCTATTGCTCAATCAATCACAGATAAAGTATTTGAAATTATTTCAAATAGGATTTGAACCCATTAGTGTTGAGCGATTAAACCCCCCCAAAAAAAATATATATATATATTTTTTTTAAACCAACTAGACCAACATTGGTTCAATTATTTATTTATTTATTGAATCCATTGCAGTCTGAGACAGTGAGATGAGACAGTTGCTGCGTGGGGTATCTCTACCTGAAAATACATGATCTAAGATTGATAGTTGGCATTCAGCAGTCATAAAAGTATGCCTTATTTACCTTGAAGAACTTCTGAAATAGTGATGTCAGACAGCATCTCTAATTTACTTTAATTGTGACCAACCTGTGATAATGTGCAGCTCAATATCTGTAACACACACAAATACAGGTCCTAAGTATGATCTAATCAGGATTGTTTGTTAATTAGCCTACTAAACCTCATTTCCAGTAATCAGAACTGGGTGGACCAGCATAGTGCCCCTCCTCCACCTTCTTGCTTTTGTGTGATTCCTACGAGCTTTAGCTACAGCTCATCACCTTGAATGTAAATGGTGTCTCTATGTCAGAGTGGGACTGTATTATGATTATGAATACAACTGCTCAAGGGACAAAATTGCTCTAATTATCCATTGTCATATTCTGAACATGACGGGTACCCCCGGACACAACATGATGAGGATGCTGGCCTATATTTCAGTGGAAATCAGTATGGACTTGGGCCAAACAATGGAGTATCTAATTTCCCCATGCTACTGGGGCCACTGTGTTCTTGGGGACCTTCAATGCTGCAGAAATGTTTTTTGGACCCTTCGCCAGATCTGTGCCTCGACACAATTCCTTCGACCTCATGACTTGGTTTTTGCTCTGACATGCACTGTCAACTGTGGGATCTTATATAGACAGGTGTGTGCCTTTCCAAATCATGTCCAATCATTTGAATTGACCACAGGTGGACTCCAATCATGTTGTAGAAACATCTCAAGGATGATCAATGGAAACAGGATGCACCTAAGGTCAATTTCGAGTCTCATAGCAAAGGGTATGAATACTTATTTACATAAGATATTTCCAGAGTTTTGTTTTATATCTCCTAGATTTAGGACTGACAAACCTTTTTTTTACTGTAGTTTTTGCCATTTATAAATGTGTTACTCAATATGGTTATATGGGCTTTAGTAGTAAAGGTCTAAATCTATATTTTTTCAAATGTTTATATATTTTTTGATACCTAATGAGGTCCTAAAATTCAAAATCAAATAGCTAAATGATCCATAGTATGACCATCTTAAAACAATTCCATGTGTCAGCTTAGCACCACCTCGCCTCCCCCAACGGCTTATAAATAATACATAGTACAGTGTAAATTACAGTACAACATGCATAAAATGGCTTTGTCTCTTCACAGTCCCCTTTGTGCAGTAAGGTATTCTTTTATACATTTTTTAATATGGTTTTATTTCCAACTTGAATTACCTGCACTGGCAGAGTTCCATGTAGTCACGGCTCTATTTAATACTGTGTGTTTCCCAGCCTCCGTTCTGGACCTGGGGACTGTGAAGAGACCTCCGGTTGTACCTTCGAGTGTCCGAACTGTGTGCCAACTGCTTGAACAGGTAGTTCGATACCTTCAACACATCAATACCTCGCACAAAGACCAATAGTGATGCAGTCAATCTCTCCTCAACTTTGAACCAGGAGAGATTGACATGCCTGTTACTGACACATTCCCTCCGTGTACATCTAAGTGAAATACATGCTGCTTTGTTCTGGACCAACTGCAATTTACCTTTGTTCATCTTTGCCGCACTTGACCAAACAGCTGGGCAGTATTCCAAGTACGACAAAACTAGGGCCTGTAGAACCTGTCTGGTCGACTGAGATGTCAAGAAGGCAGAGCAACGCCCTGTCACGGACAGATCTGTTCCCATTTTAACAACCATTGAGTTTTGACCATGACAGCTTACTTTCTAGGGTTACACTCAGCAATTAAGTCTCCTTAACTTGCTCAATCGCCTTGCTCAATTTGTTCAATTGCTCAATTTCTCAGAACAAGAATAGACTGATGAGTTTCAGAAGAAAGATCTTTGTTTATGGCCATTTTGAGCCTGTATTTGAACCCACAAATGCTGATGCTCCAGATACTCAACTTGTCTAAAAACAGTACTTTGTTGAAGCACCTTCGGCAGCGATTACAGCCTCGAGTCTTCTTGGGTATGATGCTACAAGCTTGGCACACCTGTAATTGAGGAGTTTCTCCCATTCTTCTCTGCAGATCCTCTTAGCCTATGTGAGGTTGGATGGGGAGCGTTGCTGCATAGCTATTTTCAGGTCTCTCTAGAGATGTTCGATCAGGTTCAAGTCCGGGCTCTGGCTGGGCCACTCAAGGACATTCAGAGACTTTTCCCTAAGCCACTCCTACGTTGTCTTGGCTGTGTGCTGTCATGACGTTGGCCTGGGGGGTAGGTTTATGACAGTCATAAATACCTCTTTCCCCCCTTTTCCTCTCTCTACCCTACTGATGTTACATTTGCAAAACCATTGGTTAACAGAGATTCTGGGAACATCAGAAGGTGGGGGGAAATGAAATATATTCTGGTAATGCGACCAATTGAACATATGCGGTGATACTTAATGAATATGATGTCAGTTCGGTTGTCATCTGAGACAGTCTCATCAATGATAAGATGACAAACTCTACAGTGGAAAGTCTACACATCAGAGTTATCGGATTCACATGGAATTGTTGTTCAATTTAAATGTTTGAATATGACATTATTCGTGATGGGCTGAAATGTGATTTCAGCTTCTAAAATGTGAGATTTGGGTTTTCATAAGACAGGGTTCTGCTCAATCAGTGGCTCGCCCCTGTGAAGGGACATGGGCTATAAATGGACTATACAACTTTTCAAACACGCCCTCCTCTCCCTTCCTATATAAGCCCTTGACGACAATATGACCTCCTCTTCCGAGGATGTAGGACGACGGTCCGATGTCAGAATGGTTCAGATAATAACTACAGGACGAAGTCAACATCAGCTTGAGCTTTGGTTGCGAATGGTATGAACTTTGAACTCTTATTCACTACAGAAGTGATACCTCCTAGCCGTTGAGTTAGCAACAGCAGATGCAACAAGGGTTAGGAAGGAACAGACAGAGTATCCCGTCTATCACCCAACGACGTTACTACAACGTATCCAACTGACAGAGACATTCTTCAAAGGACTCGGTTTGGCAACACGGCCTTCCATCTACCACCAACCTACCGAAGCGCAGCTCAGAGTAAATATTTATTGCATTTTCCTTTTCCAAATGGGCGGTAATTTAGAATGCATCAGATACTGTATTTACGATAGCACAGCTTCTCCCTGTGTCAATCAGTCTTCCCGCTCTTTCACTCAAACCCATCCCTTTTCCTTTGTGTAACAAGCTGTCATATCTGTTCCGCCCGCAAGGGACGTTTTCCTTTATGACGTAATTTGTAATCAAGTTATAATTGAATTATGTGTGTGTAATTAGTTAGGTATTTAGTAAATAAATAATTAAACCCAATTTTGTATTGCTGATTCAAATTGTTAGCCAGGGTTTGTGCAGATAACCAAGAATTTACAACTTTCAGATGAGACTGAATTAAGATAACGATTGATATTGACTGCTATTGATGTAAAATATTACTAGGTCTTTAAGAGTTTATTCGGAAGATAACAGCTCTATAAATAATATTTTGTGGTGCCTGACTCTCTAGTTAATTACATTTACATGATTAGCTCAATCAGGTGATATTAATTACGGAGAAATTATTTTATAGAATAGCATGTCATATCACTTAATCCGGCATAGCCAAAGACACGACAGTGCTTAGGGTCGTTGTCCTGTTGTAAGGTGAACGTTTGCTCCAGTCTGAGGTCCTGAGCACTCTGGAGCAGGTTTCCATCAAGGATCTCTCTTTGCTCCTTTCACCTTTCCCTTGATCCTGACTAGTCACCCAGTCCCTGCCACTGAAAAACATCCCCCCAGCATAATTCTGCCACCACCATTCTTCACCGTAGAGATGGTGCCAGGTTTCCTCCAGACGTGACGCTTGGCATTCAGGCCAAGGAGTTCAGTTTTGGTTTCATCAGACCAGAGAATCGTGTTTCTTATGGTCTGAGAGTCTTTAGGCGCTTTTTGGCAAACTCCATGCGGACTGTCAGGTGCCTTTTACTGAGGAGTGACTTTCGTCTCGTCACTCTGCCATAAAGGACTGATTGGTGGAGTGCTGCCGAGTTGGTTGTCCTTCTGGAAGGTTCTCCCATCTCCACAGAGGAACTCTATCAGAGTGACCATCGGGTTCTTGGTCACCTTCCTGACCAAGGCCATTCTCCTCCGATTGCTCAGTTTGGCCGGGCGGCCAGCTCTAGGAAGAGTTTCGGTGGTTCCAAACTTCTTCCATTTTAAGAATGATGGAGGGCACTGTGTTCTTTGGGAGCTTCAATGCTGCAGACATTTTTTGGTTCCCTTCCCCAGATCTGTGCCTTGACACAATGTCTAGGAGCTCCATGGACAATTCCTCCGACCTCATGGCTTGGTTTTTGCTCTGACGTGCACTGTCAACTGTGGGACCTTATATACACAGGTTTGTGCCTTTCCAAATCATGTCCAATCAATTCAATTTACCACAGTTGTAGAAACATCTCAAGGATGATCAATGGAAACAGGGTGCACCTGAGCTCAATTTCGTGTCCCATAGCAAAGGGTCTGAATACTTATGTAAATAAGGTATTTATGTTTTTTATACATTTGCAAAATATTCTAAAAACCTGTTTTCACTTTGTCATTATGGGGTATTGTGTGTAGATTTGTATATTTTCGAATAAGGCTGTAACGTAGCAAAATGTGGAAAAAGTCAAGGTGTCTGAATACTTTCCGAATGCACTGTATGTAAATGTGATGTTTCAGGTTTTATATACATATATATACAGTGCCTTGCGAAAGTATTCGGCCCCCCTGAACTTTGCGACCTTTGCCACATTTCAGGCTTCAAACAAAGATATAAAACTGTATTTTTTTGTGAAGAATCAACAACAACTGAAAAATTGGGCGTGCAAAATTATTCAGTCCCTTTACTTTCAGTGCAGCAAACTCTCTCCAGAAGTTCAGTGAGGATCTCTGAATGATCCAATGTTGACCTAAATGACTAATGATGATAAATACAATCCACCTGTGTGTAATCAAGTCTCCGTATAAATGCACCTGCACTGTGATAGTCTCAGAGGTCCGTTAAAAGCGCAGAGAGAATCATGAAGAACAAGGAACACACCAGGCAGGTCTGAGATACTGTTGTGAAGAAGTTTAAAGCCGGATTTGGATACAAAAAGATTTCCCAAGCTTTAAACATCCCAAGGAGCACTGGGCAAGCAATAATATTGAAATGGAAGGAGTATCAGACTACTGCAAATCTACCAAGACCTGGCTGTCCCTCTAAACTTTCAGCTCATACAAGGAGAAGACTGATCAGAGATGCAGCCAAGAGGCCCATGATCACTCTGGATGAACTGCAGAGATCTACAGCTGAGGTGGGAGACTCTGTCCTTAGGACAACAATCAGTCGTATATTGCACAAATCTGGCCTTTATGGAAGAGTGGCAAGAAGAAAGCCATTTCTTAAAGATATCCATAAAAAGTGTTGTTTAAAGTTTGCCACAAGCCACCTGGGAGACACACCAAACATGTGGAAGGAGGTGCTCTGGTCAGATGAAACCAATATTGAACTTTTTGGCAACAATGCAAAACGTTATGTTTGGCGTAAAAGCAACACAGCACATCACCCTGAACACACCATCCCCACTGTCAAACATGGTGGTGGCAGCATCATGGTTTGGGCCTGCTTTTCTTCAGCAGGGACAGGGAAGATGGTTAAAATTGATGGAAAGATGGATGGAGCCAAATACAGGACCATTCTGGAAGAAAACCTGATGGAGTCTGCAAAAGACCTGAGACTGGGACGGAGATTTGTCTTCCAACAAGACAATGATCCAAAACATAAAGCAAAATCTACAATGGAATGGTTCAAAAATAAACATATCCAGGTGTTAGAATGGCCAAGTCAAAGTCCAGACCTGAATCCAATCGAGAATCTGTGGAAAGAACTGAAAACTGCTGTTCACAAATGCTCTCCATCCAACCTCACTGAGCTCGAGCTGTTTTGCAAGGAGGAATGGGAAAAAATTTCAGTCTCTCGATGTGCAAAACTGATAGAGACATACCCCAAGCGACTTACAGCTGTAATCGCAGCAAAAGGTGGCGCTACAAAGTATTAACTTAAGGGGGCTGAATAATTTTGCATGCCCAATTTTTCTGTTTTTGATTTGTTAAAAAAGTTTGAAATATCCAATAAATGTCGTTCCACTTCATGATTGTGTCCCACTTGTTGTTGATTCTTCACAAAAAAATACAGTTTTATATCTTTATGTTTGAAGCCTGAAATGTGGCAAAAGGTCGCAAAGTTCAAGGGGGCCGAATACTTTCGCAAGGCACTGTATATAAAATTGCAAAAATTCATTACAAAAGGTTTTTGCTATGTCATTATGGGGTATTGTGTGTAGATTGATGAGGGTGGGGAGTCGATTTAATACATTTTAGAATAAGGCTGTAACGTAACAAAATATGGAAAAAGTCAAGGGGTCTGAATACTTTCCGAATGCATTGTATGTAAACATAAACTGTGTTTGTGAAACATTTAAATACCGTAAACATGGCTAACGTAAACTCACGTAAATTCGTACATCGCCTGGGTCTGTACAATTGCCCTTATTTTAGCGCCCCGAAAACGTAATACTTCCAGATCAACTGTAATGTCAATACCATTGTAAAGCACAATTTCTCCCCTTTCCAACAGAATCAATTACATGACCTAAACACTGCCCATTTCTGCATAATTCAAGAAGGCAATGAGCCCCGTCGGGTCTTTTTAAAAATGGCGTGTGGGGAAGCGAAGCTAATGCGTGATAGTAAGGAGAGATGTTGTGTGGGAAAATAGCTTTTTTCACTCGGTCTGTCCAACATCACCTTATCGCCTCTAAAATGTAAATAAAACACTATAAATAGTTTATATATTGTGTCATTACATACCTATTTGAAGGATTGTGTCGAATTTGAATAATGGTGGTAAAGTGACCTTAGAAGTAAACAGTGGCTTTGAGAATGATGATCACATGCAATGATGAAGAAAAAAATTACTGGGTATCCCCCTTACCCCGTCACTGTCCATTTCTTGTTTTTAAAGGATGGTAGAAGTGCTACACCTGTTGGAGAGAGATTGTAAGACAGAAATAGTTTCTTTATGGCTGCTGTACGTTACAACATGACACGTCAAGATGTAACGGAGGGTCCGTTTTTTCAACTTTTCTCCAATACTATAGATCCATTACCATGTCATCAACGCTTGAATAGAAACCTAATTCACACCCCCGATTTTGACGTCAACACAGTCGCTACAGTCCCATTAGTTTTCTTTGTAGCCTGGTTTGAATGTTGCGGTTGCGCACATTTGTACGGAATGGGGTGAGTTTACGTTAGTTTTAAATACAAATTGCATACAAAACCTGACAATCCTGAAAATGTAAAACCATTACATAGGCCTAAAATCAACTGCATTGGTTGGATTTAAAACTGGTTTGGATTTTGTGTAAACTGGGGAAAAATCACCAAGGGTTTGATTTTCATATGGGTTGGAAAAAGGTAATGATAAGCAAACTCATTTAACAGCTCAGACTATGTCATAAGCATATACATATGAATTATGTGGAAGGCCATCTAATGTGAATATATTGTAATGAAATGAATAAAACATAATTATCACAAGTAGGATGTGAGTGACTATAGCAGATTAATACACATCACAGCTTTAGTTTTGTGCCGTGGAATAAATTTGTCTTAGTTGATTTTCACGTAGTTCTTTAAAAAAAAATCGGGCATGAATGATAGAGGGAAAGACTATCACACCCATTATGAGAACGTGCTGAGCTTGTCATAGAAATCGATCTATGTATAACCACTAGTCTGCGCTCGAGAATTGTCCCGCAGAAGGTTTAAATAGCCAAGAGTGGATGCACTACTCACTGAACACAGGCGCATTGCTGAGAGGACGAGATAACGGTCCACACGCGTCAGGAATTAAACTTTAACGGAGTTCGGTTTACTTCAATTGATTTAACAGACATTGAGAATCAAGGACATTTCAACAATTTAAAGATTAGATTTTCCACTGTTCATGTATTTAGTCTATTTTTCATCAACTCCCATTTTAGTAGCCTTTATTATCAAACATAATTTCATCGGAATACCATGACGAGCTCTGCGGTTCAACTTCCCGGTTATGCTCTTGCTTTGATCGGTCTTGTTGGCTCAGTGATTGCCACCACTATGGTGGAGTGGAAAAGGCACTCTTACACAGAGAGCACGGTAACATCAAAGGAAACGTACCTGGGGTTATGGATGTCATGCACCGTCGACGCCACAAGACACACGATGTGCGTCAATTACAAGTCACTCTTTCACCTGCCAGGTAAGTTTTCCTTAGTGTCTGCCATCATCACCCACTATTCGATCACTAGTGGTCACTCACCTTCAGAGCAGGCACAATATAGCTTAATATAATGGTAGGCTACTTGTTGATGTCCGATTACAATGAAAAGATACAAATAAGCCTAATAATACACAATACATGTTGATAATTGAAACAGATGACTACAACCATTTATTATTACAAATCATACTTGTTCACACACTGTTCCAGTGTCTATGTTCTTTCTCTCAGTAAGTTTCACACTGACTTGTGACTTTGGTATGGATGTGTTCAATATAGCCATATTCAATCTTAGTGTATGTCCGACTGAGTGTTGAGAGTATACGTTGGCCTTTGACATTTGCCCTGTGCGTATAGCGGAGATTCTGACCACCCGAGTGGTGATGATCCTCAGTGTCCTGTTGTCAGCCATTGGGGTGCTGGTAGCCACACTGGGGATGAGATGCACTCGATGCCTGGAGGAGGATGAAAAGCAGAAGGATAGAGTAGCCATTGTTGGAGGATTCCTCTTCATCATTGCAGGTACAGTCGGCTACATTATCATATCAGTAATGAAAGTTGTTTTTATTGATTTAGCTCTGAACAGTAAATGCTACATTGTGAAATGCCAAAAAATGGTCCCATCTGATACTACATAACTCTGTGCTTTAGCATACATCTCTGTACCATAGCCCAAAATGCTGCTTTTACCACTGAAAATGCTGATAGTTTTAACTCTAGGTGTGAGAGAAGCTGATATGAAATAGTCTGTAATAAGATGTTCTAATATTGCTCTTCTCTGTAGGTGTTCTGGCCATATCGGTAACCTCCTGGTTTGCCAACGCCATCATCCAGTCCTTTGTATTCTCAGACTCACCTACTTCCTTACATAACAGGTACTGTCGAGTAGCACGGTAGCAGAATCATCCACAACTCTGTGTGTTAAGAATTGTAATAGTCTTTAGGCTGAGCCTTATGAATGCACTAATTTTGACCAAGGACCCATAGGGTGGATCTAGTCAAAAGAAGGGGACAAAATAGGGAATAGGGTGCAATTTGTTGTACAAGCTAAGAAACTACACCTGGCTGTAGTGCAATTTATATCAAATTGTTATTTCGATTTAGAATTCTACACATAGTTTATTTAAGCAATAAGGGACGAGGAGGTCTAGTGTATGTCCAATATACCACGGCTAAGGGCTGTTCTTACGCACGACGCAACGCATTGTGGAGTGTCGAGATACAGCCCTTAGCCGTGGTATATTGGTTATATACCACCAACCCCGAGGAGCCTTATTGCTATTATAAACTGGTTACCACCGTAATTAGAGCAGTAAAAATAAATGTTTTGTCAGACCCGTGGTATACGGTCTGATATACCACGGCTGTCAGCCAATCAGAGTTCAGGGCTCAAACCACCCAGTTTATAATCTGTGTTTTGCGGCTGATGTGGACTACATTCTGTGGTGTTGACTGGGTGTGTTATTTTGTGTTTCTTTTTTAAACCGATAGGTTTGAGTTTGGCAACGCTGTGCTGGTGAGCTGGGGTGCAGGTATCTGCTCTGTGGTGGGCGGATTTCTCCTGGGCTGCAGGTATCTGTGGAGTTGTCCCCAGGGCTCACGCTCAGTCTCATCCTTCACCCAACCCAAAGTAATTCCTGGCACCAGGCCTGGCACCCACTATGTTTAATGGGCCACACTATGCCTAGAGGACGCCCAAGGAAGCACAATTCGTTGAGGCTTAAACCAGAGAGCCTACTACACACACTGAAGGACTACAGTAGAGCAGAATACGTGTAGTTACTCAAGTACTCTACTGTGTGTGACTCGCCAACATTATGATTGTGAGAGTTCATTTGGGAGGTCTGTGTGCTCCATGAAAGTATGTTTCTTATTAATTGTGTTTGTATGTGTGAAGATGGTTGGCTGTAGTCATGATGTGTAACACCTGCCATATCTCTGTTTTCAACCTCATGTCAAGTGCCTCCACTAAAGGAATTTTCAAATATCACCAATGTAGCTACCATTTCATTATATACCATCACCAATGTACAGGGCTGCAGAGTAGTGTTCCTATGACTCTCAGAATGTACAGGGGGAAATAAGCAGGAAATCCGGAATCCCCTAACAAGGGCTTCTGGGAGAGCTAGGAATTCTGGTAATGTTACTGGAACTGTGCAACTCTACTGCAGAGTAAGCTTCCATAAATATCAGCATGATTGAACGGTGCCTGATTGTGTTCTGTTTGGGGCCAACAGATTAGAATACATCTTCCATTTAAATGATTTTCACTTTTCACCAAGGGAAAGTATTGGTTTGGACATGCAGATGTGCAATCTGTGCCGTAGGTCAACCAACCATATGCACATAACAAGAAACTTTATTTCTTCAAATTTGTACATTTGAAACGTGCACTTTAGAGTGTACTATACTGCAATATTCCCTTAATTTAGTACTTGATCACGTGCTATATATGGTAAACTTGTCATAAATCTGCTGTTATTATTATCAAGATGAATTTGCATAAAGATACTACTGAATGTGTGTCATGTTTTACAGCCTTCAAATTATGTCCTTTTTACATTCTCTTTCTTTTCTTCTATTTGACTCTTTCAGGTTTCAGGTTTTTATAACCTACTACCAAACCCATGTTCAAAGGCACTTCTAACCTACTACCAAACCCATGTTCAAAGGCACTTATAACCTACTACCAAACCCATGTTCAAAGGCTCTTATAACCTACTACCAAACCCATGTTCAAAGGCACTTATAACCTACTACCAAACCCCATTCAAAGGCACTTATAACCTACTACCAAACCCCATTCAAAGGCACTTATAACCTACTACCAAACCCATGTTCAAAGGCACTTATAACCTACTACCAAACCCATGTTCAAAGGCACTTATAACCTACTACCAAACCCCATTCAAAGGCACTTATAACCTACTACCAAACCCATGTTCAAAGGCACTTATAACCTACTACCAAACCCATGTTCAAAGGCACTTATAACCTACTACCAAACCCATGTTCAAAGGCACTTATAACCTACTACCAAACCCATGTTCAAAGGCTCTTATAACCTACTACCAAACCCATGTTCAAAGGCACTTATAACCTACTACCAAACCCATGTTCAAAGGCTCTTATAACCTACTACCAAACCCATGTTCAAAGGCACTTATAACCTACTACCATACCCCATTCAAAGGCACTTATAACCTACTACCATACCCCATTCAAAGGCTCTTATAACCTACTACCATACCCCGTTCAAAGGCTCTTATAACCTACTACCATACCCCATTCAAAGGCACTTATAACCTACTACCAAACCCATGTTCAAAGGCACTTATAACCTACTACCAAACCCATGTTCAAAGGCACTTATAACCTACTACCATACCCCATTCAAAGGCTCTTATAACCTACTACCATACCCCATTCAAAGGCTCTTATAACCTACTACCAAACCCTGTTCAAAGGCTCTTATAACCTACTACCATACCCCATTCAAAGGCTCTTATAACCTACTACCATACCCCATTCAAAGGCACTTATAACCTACTATCATAGCCTGTTCAATCTGCCTCCTACCCTTCACCTACACTGATTGAACTGGATTTAACAGGTGGCATCAATAAGGGATCATAGCTTTCACCTGGTCAGGCTATGTCATGGAAAGAGCAGGTGGTCCTAATGTTTTGTCCACTCAGTGTATAATAATCAGTTGTAAATTAAAACATAATACTGTACTTGCATCAGCATCAAATTCTTTTGCAAATCATCAAATGTCTGCATTTCTCTCTCTCCATGTCCAGGGTTAGCTATTGGAAATCCCATACACATGTAATTTTTAAAATTTAAAATTTTATTTTACCTTTATTTTACTAGGCAAGTCAGTTAAGAACAAATTCTTATTTTCAATGATGGCCTAGGGACAGTGGGTTAACTGCCTGTTCAGGGGCAGAATGACAGATTTGTACCTTGTCAGCTCGGGGATTCGAACTTGCGAGAACTGAAACGATCCACACTTGGCGTCCATTTTAGGGCAGAGTCTATTTAAGGCCGTTTCAATAAAACACTCAGAAACACTACTGATTCCTGGTCCTTTCAGTGAACAACCTGTCAGTTGTTTGTCATGTGACAGTAGGCCCATGTCTCTCATGCCATTTGAAACAATGTGTATTGAAACCAAATCACACTAAGCCAGTTCTTTTCACACACACACATCACACAATGATAAGATCATTATTTCATGTAATTTGCTGGACACTAACTAGGGGTTAAACTGCTCTTGTATGGTAAAATGCACCAATAGACATTACCTTATTTCTATGTGTGTGTATTCTTTCCATAAACTGAAAGAGTGGATGGTTCTTCTGTCTGACTAGTTCTGTTCTGTTGTTTCACTCTATATGAAGGTCCTTTATGTCTCCGTGTGGGATTTATAATATAAATGAAAAGGCCTAATGAGATGTCAGGTTATTTCATAAATGTATTAATGTTGCCAGGAGAAGCCTAGTAATGGACTAAAGGAGCCTAACGTTTCTCCTTTTAGTCCAAGGACCTGACATGTACTCCATCTAAACGTGAATCGATTCTCCTTTGTGTTACAGTTCTAGAAACAAAAATCCCTTTACTTTCATATCACATCATAATAATTTCACAAATTCAAAATACACACGGTTTTACTGGTTTTAACAGTTAGGTGCTTCTGCACCTGCATTGCTTGCTGTTTGGGGGTTTAGACTGGGTTTCTGTACAGCACTTAGTGACATCAGCTGATGTAAGATGGGCTTTATAAATAAATTTGATTGATTACAGACGACAGTATTTCTCAGTGACAACGCATTTGTGGCGGTTGTCTTCCATTTACACACAGGTGTTCAGAGATGCAGATAGCTAATTAGCACAGGTAGTCCACTCGGTCTCTTCTGTTTGCCGGAAACAAGCGCTGTAACATGGAAATATATAGTCGAGCGGGAACTCTAACCTTAAAGGGGTGGATCAATGTAACTTTTTTCTCTTGTCTATTTGTCCATGAAAAGTCGTGTTTGTAGTCTAATTTAACTAGACTAGCCGGAAAGACCCAAGATGTACAGTTTAAGAATTTCAGTTGGTTCAGTCAATTTGTTTACAATGCCAAAAATATCCCATTCTAGATGACAACTAATTCAATCCAGTGTGCTAGTATATTTAGAAATCATAATAGCCAGGTTGGTTAGCTATCGTTTACCTTCAAACACTGTACTTCCACATACAGTACAACGATCTGACATGATGTGAGACACCGGCACTGTTTTTACTCTGGTCTGGTTGGTCTGTGACAGGGTCAAGGCAAGGACCACATGCAGGCTTCAGTAAGGATCCTATTACTAGTGATGTGTGCATGATGCAAAGGAGAAGAGGCAGGGGAGTGGAGTCGATAGGGACATCTCCAGTTGACGCTCACTATAAATCAGTGTACATAAGATAGAAACCAGTACCCCCATATCTCTCTTATTAAACCTAGCTAGTGCATAATGAGACATGATGTAATGCATTAGTCCAAATCTGACACCAGTGTGGCTTTTGTGGCAAGGACAAAATTAACACAAAAGTGTTGATGTTTTCAGATTTCATAGTCAACTAAATGCTATTCCAATATAAATGCTTTTGTCAAACCTCTCTTTGGATGTGCAATTGAGACAAAGGCTGTAATGACTAGAGTTGGAAGCCTGTTCAAACTACGCCAAATACAGTATTGCAGTTAAACAAACAAAAAACATTAGAATTAATAAAAGAGCACCTATGCATTAGCACTTCTGTTGTTGTGTCCTTTTTGGGAGATGCCATCAACTTTCTTAATATATATATATATATTTTTACAGTATTCCAGTCACTGAGGATATCCCGTGGATCTTCATCCTCTTCCTCTCTTGCCTAAGCACTGCCCGGAAGGTCAACTTTTTACTGGAAGCTACATTGCGTAATGTTATTATACTAAGGTGGCTGGCTAGATAAGCGATTCTTCAGAAAGACAGGAATTACATTAACTCCTGCCTCAGCACAGTTTCATTATGAGATGGGCTGTAGGGGAGGAGTAGAGCATAGGCCTAAAACATAACACATTCACTTGTATTACTACTGTGTACCTAGTAACGAAACAAACAGAAATGGCTTCCTACTTCCTACGGATGGGAAGCACACTCCCCATTCTCCCGTAAGTCTAGAATTCGCATATCTACTGTAGGTCCGAGAATTGTCCAGAGAATTGTCCAGACCTTAAACTCTGACCTAGAAGCAGGGATAGGACACAATGAGATGGTGGTATGCATAGGAAATAATGGTTCTGTGTAGTCCATTAAGTTAAGTTTTAATATTAGGTCCAGGCATAGAGATACATACTGTACATGTATGCATGTATCCAGGCCCATCCATTCTGGATTATCCCCATAATAATGCTCTTGGAGAACCTTGAATTTAATCACAACATCCTTACTGATTCAAATGCTCGTACTAGATACCAAAGTTTCTTAGTGCTGATCAAAAGTTCATGTTGGGAGAAGTAGGGTGGCAAGTAACATTTGTCAATGTGCCCTTGAGCAAGGCACTGAACACTTAAATTACTAAAGATGTCAATGTAAACTAATCTTTATCCTAAGTGTTGTGAGTGTGCTTTGCTGCAGGAGGGCCTGGTGCACTTCACAAAATAGATGGCTTCATGAGGATGGAAAATTATGTGGATATATTGAAGCAACACCTCAAGATATCAGTCAGGAAGTTAAAGCTTGGTTGCAAATGGGCCTTCCAAATGGACAATGACCCCAAGCATACTTACAAAGTTGTGGCAAAATGGCTTAAGGACAACAAAGTCAAGGTATTGAAGTGGCCGTCACAAAGGCCTGACCTCAATCGTATAGAAAATTTGTGGGCAGAACTGAAAAATAATGTGCGAGCATGGAGGCCTACAAACCTGACTCAGTTACACAAGCTCTGTCAGGAGGAAAATTCACCCAACTTATTGTGGGAAGCTTGTGGAAGGCTACCCGAAACGTTTGACCCAAGTTAAACAATTTAAAGGCAATGCTACCAAATACTAATTGAAATAGGAGAAAGGGAAGCGCTACTAAGGTACACAATAGTACATTGTGGTAGACAGAAGGTCTACTATGGAGTACAGCAAGGGTAACATTCATTTTTTGGTAAAAGGGGTGAATTGGTCTTCAAAAAGAAAGGAGGACCAAGGCACTTCAAATAATTAATTAAAATGGCTTCATGTCATGTTCAATAGAAACAAAGTTTTAAAAATCTGACGCGTTTCGGTTGCATGGCCTTCATCAGGGAGTACAAAGAAATAATACAATGTCCTCTTTTGAACAGCTTATCCAATTAGCCCTAATTTAAAGAGGGAGTGGTTATAAAATTGATTGGACACACCTAGTAAGCAATACTATACACATTAAAAAGGGAAATACTGTAGCTATGTTATCATAAAAATACAACTCCAAGCTAGATGTATCAGAACATTAAAAGGTAGTTCTAACCTTAAATATGACTGGGAGAAGTGAAGTATCAGAACATTAAAAGGTAGTTCTAACCTTAAATATGACTGGGAGAAGTGAAGTATCAGAACATTAAAAGGTAGTTCTAACCTTAAATATGACTGGGAGAAGTGAAGTATCAGAACATTAAAAGGTAGTTCTAACCTTAAATATGACTGGGAGAAGTGAAGTATCAGAACATTAAAAGGTAGTTCTAACCTTAAATATGACTGGGAGAAGTGAAGTATCAGAACATTAAAAGGTAGTTCTAACCTTAAATATGACTGGGAGAAGTGAAGTATCAGAACATTAAAAGGTAGTTCTAACCTTAAATATGACTGGGAGAAGTGAAGTATCAGAACATTAAAAGGTAGTTCTAACCTTAAATATGACTGGGCGAAGTGAAGTATCAGAACATTAAAAGGTAGTTCTAACCTTAAATATGACTGGGAGAAGTGAAGTATCAGAACATTAAAAGGTAGTTCTAACCTTAAATATGACTGGGAGAAGTGAAGTATCAGAACATTAAAAGGTAGTTCTAACCTTAAATATGACTGGGAGAAGTGAAGTATCAGAACATTAAAAGGTAGTTCTAACCTTAAATATGACTGGGAGAAGTGAAGTATCAGACATTAAAAGGTAGTTCTAACCTTAAATATGACTGGGCGAAGTGAAGTATCAGAACATTAAAAGGTAGTTCTAACCTTAAATATGACTGGGAGAAGTGAAGTATCAGAACATTAAAAGGTAGTTCTAACCTTAAATATGATTGGGAGAAGTGAAGTATCAGAACACAAAGGTAGTTCTAACCTTAAATATGACTGGGAGAAGTGAAGTATCAGAACACAAAGGTAGTTCTAACCTTAAATATGACTGGGAGAAGTGTCAAGAATACGAAAGCAATATATTCCATAGAACACTAGAATACAGCAAAACATGAACAACAACCGTCTAAACAGCTGAGGGCAATTAAGCAAAAAGTCCACTAGATGACAGAAAATGGACCCATCACGACCCTACAGGAAGGGTGAGAAATACATATCTTCATTTAAACCAGGGTACTTAGTGGCCTGTAGTTTGTAAATCCATATCTTCATTTAAACCAGGGTATTTAGTGGCCTGTAGTTTGTAAATCCATATCTTCATTTAAACCAGGGTATTTAGTGGCCTGTAGTTTGTAAATCCATATCTTCATTTAAACCAGGGTACTTAGTGGCCTGTAGTTTGTAAATCCATATCTTCATTTAAACCAGGGTATTTAGTGGCCTGTAGTTTGTAAATCCATATCTTCATTTAAACCAGGGTATTTAGTGGCCTGTAGTTTGTAAAACCAAAAACTTTCCCTTTGGTTTAGCTGTTTCAGACGGTCCCCTTTTCTAATAGAGGCCGGAATATGATCAATACCCATAGCTTGTAGGGAGTCAGGGTTGCCATGGTGTAGGGACTTGTAGTGCCTTGCCATGGGGTAGTCTTCATTGCCTACCTGTTTGGCGTACTTGTGTTCCGCTAAGCAGTCTTGAAGGTGTCTCTTTGTCCATCCAATGTAGAACACCTTGCACTGTGGACATTCCAATCTATAGATGACATGAGGGGTTTTGCAGTTAATGAAATGCTTGATGTAATACTCCATTTAAGAAGCTGTGTCAACAAAATACTTCTTCTGTACAATATTACTGCAATGGTTGCAATGGTTATATTTAAAAGAGCTCTTGGGTTGGTGGTCAAGACAAGTTTTTTGAGAGTCACCCGGAAGATAACTGTGGACTAATTTGTCATTTAGGGTAGGACATCTCTGGTGGCTCAGGAAAGACTTGGCGTAGTAGAGTATCACTTTGGATGATTCCCCATATACATATGCCCTTATACCTGCATCTTTCAGGACCTGAACACTGTAGCCCCGATTCAAGAAGTGATTCTCCAATTCAGCAGATTTGACACTGTAGTCTGTTTCCTGATCACAGATTCTGCAGACTCTTTGGAATTGGCCTTATGGAATGTTTTATTTTAGCCTTTTGGGGTGGAAGCTCTCTGCCCTCAGAATGGTATTGCCATCTGTAGGCTTCCTAAAGATTGATGTGTGCAAACAACCTTTGTCATTTTTACCAATGTCGAGGTCCAAAAAATGAATGTTACCCTTGCTGTGCTCCATAGTTAGTTTGATGTTAGGGTTAATGTTGTTAAGGTATTGGTGGAAGGAAAAAAGTTCATCTTCTGAGTTGGACCAGAACAAGGAAACATCATCAATATAGCCTCCCCACCATATAATCCGGCCAAAGAACTGGTTATTAGAAGGATCCAAAATGAAGTCATTTACCCAAGTACAAACCAGCATAGGAAGGGCTGTACTCCCATGGCACACCCTTTGACCTGTTTAGAAATACGGTCCTGAAAGATAAAGATGTTATGATTAAGAGTCCATTCAGTCAGTGAGACAATGAATTCTGTAGGAGGCATCTCAGTTTCATGCCGGGTTCTCAAGAAATTGTGCATAGCTGCCAAACCTTGTTCATGTTCAATGGTGGTGTATAGAGACTCCACATCCATGGTGACTGAAAGAGGAAGCTGAACCTATATTGTTCAATTCCTTAATGTTGTTCAACACATCTGTGGTATCTTGAAGATTGGGAGTGATGCAGAAAAGGCTTAATAAAGTAATCAATGTACTTGGAGATGTGTTCTGTCAGACTTTCATTACCACTAATGACTGGTCTGCCTGGGGGATTTTCAAGATGTTTGTGGACCTTTGGAAGAAGATAAAAAGAAGCCAGACTGCCATTGAAAATAAATTTGAACTCATTGTCTGAAATATAACCATTCTCCTTAGCTTCTGTGAGGATCCCTTTCAATTCAGTTTTTAGGTCCTTTGTAGGGTTGAAGGTAAGAGATTGGTAGAATTCATCATTGTCTAATTGACGGTAGGCTTCTGTCACATATTTGGCTTTATTCCACACTACTGTATCGCCACCTTTGTCTGTTTTTTTTTAACCACAATCTGTTCATTTTTGGACAATGATTCAACTGCATCCCTCTCTGTCTTATAAAGCTTACATCGTGTTTGGTTGGAGTCAATTTTACCCTTAAACAGATTTTCCACATCAAAATTCACTTTCTTGGCAAACGCTGTGTACTACTCACTTCACAGAGCAGCGCAAACTGTCTCTAACCAGAATAGAAAGAGGAGAGGGAGGCCCCAGTGCACAACTGAGCAAGAGGACATTAGCGCAACTACATTAGAGTGTCTAGTTTGAGAAACAGATGCCTCACAAGTCCTCAACTGGCAGCTTCATTAAATAGTACCCGCAAAACACCAGTCTCAACGTCAACAGTGAAGAGGTTACTCTGGGATGATGGCCTTCCAGTCAGGGTTGCAAAGAAAAATCCATATCTCAGACTGTCCAATAAAAAGAAAAGATTAAGATGGGAAAAAGAACACAGACACTGGACAGAGGAACTTGAGAAGAACTAGAGCCCATTTGCGCTGTTCTGTGATGGGAGCAGTACACAGCGTTGTACGAGATCTTCAGTTTCTTGGCAATTTCTCGCATGGAATAGCCTTCACTTCTGAGACCAAGAATAGCCTGACAAGTTTCAGAAGAAAGTCTTTGTTTCTGGCCATTTTGAGCCTGTATTTGAACCCACACATGCTGATGCTACAGATACTCAACTTGTCTAAAGAAGGCCAGTTTTATTGCTTCTTTAATTAGCACAACAGTTTTCAGCTTTGCTAACATAATTGCAAAAGGGTTTTCAAATTATCAATTAGCCTTTTAAAATAATAAACTTGGATTAGCTAACACAACGTGCCATTGGAACACAGGAGTGATGGTTGCTGGTAATGGGCCTCTGTACGCCTATGTAGATATTCCACAAAAAAATCACCCGCTTCCAGCTTCAATAATCATTTACAACATTAACAATGTCTACACTGTGTTTCTGATCAATTTGACGTTATTTTAATGGACAACAAATGTGCTTTTCTTTCAAAAACAAGGACATTTCTAAGTGACCCCACACTTTTAAAAGGTAGTGTATATATTCCCTTTAGTATATAGAGCGCTACTTTTGCCAGGGCTCATAGGGCTCTGGTCAGAAGTAGTGCACTATGTAGGGAATAGGGTGCCATTTGGGACACATATTATATCAGCCTAGTGTGGGGATTTATTATTAAAGAGAGATACAGTTTGTCTCCATGGCGCACACCAAAACGTGGAATAGTAAAATCGTAAATCTTATCCCTTTGCCAAAACGAGCTCAGAGGAGTTGCAGACTTTTGAAAGTTATCCAAACAATTATTACGTTTTTTTGACTGGAGAGTAATATGATGCCTTGACGATTTGTTGTTGTTGCTCATTATATCTAGCGTCAGATAATACCTGTATTGAAGGGTATTGGCTAGACACATTATTGTTCACCACAGTGCCAAACACATGTTTACATTGACAGAGGTGCCTACAGAGTTATTGGTAATCTACTGAGAAAGTTAACTGTTGTGCAAAGATGACCTAATTGCTGGCTTACTAAACCGATGTTCACTTGGTGGTGGGCCATATAATTTTCACTGTTTAAAAGCATTGAGTGCCCTCTACTGGGGTGGCAGGGTAGCCTAGTGGTTAGAACGTTGGACTAGTAACCGGAAGGTGACCAAATACTTATTTTCCACCATAATTTGCAAATAAATTAATTCAAAATCCTACAATGTGATTTTCTGGATTTTTTTTCTCTCATTTTGTCTGTCATAGTTGAAGTGTACCTATGATGAAAATAACAGGCCTCTCTCATCTTTTTAAGTGGGAGAACTTGCACAATTGGTGGCTGACTAAATACTTTTTTGCCCCACTGTATATGTGATGGTATAAAAATGTAAGCAAGGTTTGAAAGGATTATGTTTTAGTCTGTTTGGGCCTCTTGCAGTCAATTTGCAATCTACAAATGATTTGTAATTATGGTCCGGCCCCCTGACCATCACCTCAAAATCGGCCCACGGCTGTGTCTAGTTGATGATCCCTGGAATAAAGTATTGCTGATATACAGGTAACTGCCAAAATAAAGGAAACACCAACATAAAGTGTCTTTATAGGGCGCCACTTTATAGACCACCACGAGCCACCAGAACAGCTTCAAGTGTCTGGAAGTCTTCTATGAGAAACTCCATAATTTGGTGTTTTGTTGATGGTGGTGGAAAACACTGTCTCAGGCACTGCTCCAGAATCTCCCATAAGTGTTCAATTGGTCTTAGTTGTGGTGACTGATACTTTTTTTTGTATTGCTATCCTTGTAGGGACCAAGGAATTGATTTCCATCCAAAATCCTATTTTCCCTAACCCTAACCCCTTAATCCTAACCTCAATGGTGGGATGTTAATTAACTCAGGAATCACACCTGTGCAAGCACCTGCTTTCAATATATTTCCTTGTTTTATTTATTTTGGCAGTTACCTGTATATGCCATAGGGGCAAGTAACGAAGCTCTGCAGAAAGTACTAGAAAGAGTATTGGGCCCAGTAGGGGGAGACAATATACAGTGATTGAACATTTTCAGAGCTTGTTACTGGAGAAGATCTGAGGTACCGTGGCGTTGTTCCACTCTAGCCATTCTTCGATCTCAGAACATGTTTGGTTAAAGGAAAACAGGGAATGAAAAGAGTCCCATTTAACATTGTGTCGCCAAACGTGTGTATTTGTAGGAAAATATAGACTCGAAGGTAGACCTGTAGCGTAGCCTTATCCAACAGTACTATACAACGCTGAAACTGAACAGTAGTTACTGTATCCCGTGTGTTACTAGTACATATTCTAGATATACATGTTGACACTAAACAGTAGGCTACGTCCAGTTAGGATTTATATGTTTTGTTGTGAAGTAGCCTATAGATTTAGGCTGATTGTTGCTATGATAAAATAGTTATTTCATGTAGTGCCATCGGGCAATTCATAAAGCTTAGTCTAGTAACTTTACAATTGTGTCAAATGACTGCTAATATCGTAAGAACTCAGTGATTTGTCACCATTGATTTAATCGCAGAGGGTTCGGAGTTAGTGGAGCGAGAGTGGGGGGGTCATTACAGAAAATGTTTCCTTGACTGAAGTAGTCCCATTTTACGCCCCGCCATTACCGTCCGGAACATCTGCCAAAAGACTCATTGAATGGGAAGCAAACCTTTTTCAGCGTTTAGCCTCCCACGTGACTATCACATCTTCCATCTGGACTCCGCAAGCTGCCCTGGTAATTTTATCACAAACCCGAGGAGCTTGTGCAAACTGGTGCGCGTGAAAAAAGATAACGAACACCGAAGATGGATGTTGTGCATTTTTCCATTGGTAGTATCTTGTCGATTGCTCTTCAAGCGCTGTTGTTGTCTTCTTCATATGGTTCGTTGGAGCCCTACGACCTTTTATACAACAATGCCGTCGAAGCATTTTACAGAAATGACTATAAAGATGTGGTGCGACACATGGAGGGTGCGCTCAGAAGCTACGCAGAAGTCCGCCAGACTAAAGTCCGATGTCGGCTGAGATGCCAGAACCAGCACCCGTTTGATTCCGCCTCCATGGACCTGCAGTTCTTTGACGTGGTTCTCCGAAGATCCTATTGTCAGAACGAGTGCATTGAGGAAAAAGTTGGAACACAGTCCATGCACAAAATCAGCGAGGATGTCATCCAGGATTTCCACAGGCGAATCCCGTACAACTATCTTCAGTTGGCTTATCAGAAGGTAAAATATTTTTTAGTAAATCTCACCAACAACTTTTGATGTAGTTATTTATTATATTAGTCATCTTTATTAGGCTACAGTGCATCATTCGGTGTCCTACACAGGCCACTGCAATAAGCTCTTACGCAGCTGTATTCTCACCCAGCTGCTGCTGCTGCTGAGCAACGTGACGCCGTCTCTACCCGGTGAGCTGTGTTACAGTGTTGTCCTTTCCGTAGCGACGGGAGAAAAGACACAATGTTACGCTCAAGTATATCTGATATAGCCTACTGTATCAGTTTTGTTGCAAATCATTTTGGGGACTTGAGTGAAACGTTGTCTTTCCCCATCCCTACTGTCTCCAATTACTAGCGTAAATATAACACAACGGGCTATAGTAGCACAAGTCCGACACTGAGAGGGTCATTTCCGTCAGTTATATGAAGCATCTTCACAAAACGTACTATTTCTCTAAAGCTAGCACGACTTTCTCACACACGCATGCACATCCATAGTAGGCCTACACACACCGCAGGTTATGGAATTGTGATATCACCTCCCCCCACTATGTCTCTCCCTGCATTCATTCATAACGTTTTCCAGACAATACCATTGAATCGAAACAGGTACACACATCGGTGAACTTGTTCTCCATCAGAGAATTTCACGGTTCCTTTTTTTATGGCCTGATGGTGTGCTGGTGTCATGCCAACAGCTGGAAGCAGCCACAGAAGTGTGTGTTTGTGTTTGCTTTGGCTGCCAGTTACTCCTGGATAACCAACCAGCCCATTACACAGACACTACTACACTGGTATCTGATTACTTATATTTGTATTTATTTAACTAGGCAAGTTGGATAAGAACAAATTCTTATTTACAATGACACCTACCCTGGCCAGACCCCAACGACCCTGGGCCAATTGTTTGCTGCCCTATGGGACTCCCAATCACGGCCTGATGTGATACAGCCTGGATTACATGGTGGTGCCCCTACCATCCAGATTTGACATTGGACTGTCTAAAAACACAAACATGCCTGCCTAACAACATTTCAAAAATAGTTAATTATTCCCATCTCTAAAGCACCAACAACATCAAATCTATTTGATCAAGATCTATATGACCTGTGAAGAAATCTCAAGTGCCCCGGTCACCGCTCGCCTCTCCTCTTTAACACTAGAACTGCTAAAGCAGTCATTTTCAATGGTCATGATTTTATAGTTGTTATTACTCTGCCATAAAAAAAAAAAAGTCAAGCCCCCTTACTTCATTGACTTGTCCTATATAAGTCTACATAACACACTGTGCTTGTTAGAATCTTGCTTCTTCTTCCGACAGTAGGGCCTGCTCCTTCTTCCGACAGTAGGGCCTGCTCCTTCTTCCGACAGTAGGGCCTGCTCCTTCTTCCGACAGTAGGGCCTGCTCCTTCTTCCGACAGTAGGGCCTGCTCCTTCTTCCGACAGTAGGGCCTGCTCCTTCTTCCGACAGTAGGGCCTGCTCCTTCTTCCGACAGTAGGGCCTGCTCCTTCTTCCGACAGTAGGGCCTGCTCCTTCTTCCGACAGTAGGGCCTGCTCCTTCTTCCGACAGTAGGGCCTGCTCCTTCTTCCGACAGTAGGGCCTGCTCCTTCTTCCGACAGCAGGGCCTGCTCCTTCTTCCGACAGTAGGGCCTGCTCCTCCTTCTGACAGTAGGGCCTGCTCCTCCTTCTGACAGTAGGGCCTGCTCCTTCTTCTGACTGTAGGGCCTGCTCCTTCTTCCGACAGTAGGGCCTGCTCCTTCTTCCGACAGTAGGGCCTGCTCCTTCTTCCGACAGTAGGGCCTGCTCCTTCTTCTGACAGTAGGGCCTGCTCCTTCTTCTGACAGTAGGGCCTGCTCCTTCTTCTGACAGTAGGGCCTGCTCCTTCTTCTGACAGTAGGGCCTGCTCCTTCTTCCGACAGTAGGGCCTGCTCCTTCTTCCGACAGTAGGGCCTGCTCCTTCTTCCGACAGTAGGGCCTGCTCCTTCTTCTGACTGTTAAAAGTGCATCTGATAATCACCCTGATAATTGCCTCAACTGAACCTAAAGTATTCCCGAAACAAATTGCATATACATATAACAGCAGATTAAATCCATGAAGAAAAGTATGATGGGGTAGAATGGGCAAGTTAATGAAGAACAGGTCTGGCCATTTATTATACTGATCCATTCTAATCTTGAAGTGGTATGTACCCGATATCAGTCTACTAAATAAAAGCAGTAGTCTATTCTGACCTACTTGGAGAAGGCCACACAGTGAGAGCGTGCGTAATGGTACATGCTGAACAGCTTTCAATATCTGAGAAAATATCCACATTGGGCAGCGGGTGAGCAAGTGTCTGAGAATGTGGTGGTGAGGCTTGTTGAACTTTAATGTCACCATGGACAATTTCTTCACTTCACTGTCAATGGCGAACAAGTTGCTTGCAAAGAAAACAAGTCTGGCCTGGCCCCATGAACAAATACAGGAGCTCCCTTCCTCTGCACCAAATAAGGCACCTGCACAGCCATGGTACAGCACAACAGTGCTGAAGAATGACAAGATGACAGGGACATGATAAAGAGAAAACCAGAGACGATTACGCACAACAAACCAAACAAAAGTATGTCAAGTGTTAAGTGAAAGTTACCAAAATTGTGTCAACTGTTAGGAAAAGGGATAATAGCTCAATTAAATTAAACTGTTAGTACGTGGCAGTCAGAATGACTGCTCATTAGCTTGAAGGGGGGGTGGGGAGTGGTCCCTCGAGACCCAGTGGTTCTAGTGTTAAGGTCTACACTGAGTGTACAAAACTTTAGGAACACCTTCCTAATATTGAGTTTCACCCCCTTTGCCCTCAGAAGAGCCTCAATTCATCAGGGCATGGACTTTACAAACTGTCAAAAGTGTTCCACAGGGATGCTGGTCCATGTTGACTCCAATGCTTCCCACAGTTGTGTAAAGTTGGCTGTATGTCCTTTGGGTGGTGGACCATTCTTGATACACACGGGAAACTGTTGAGCGTGAAAAACCCAGCAGTGTTGCCGTTCTTGACACTCAGTTCCTGACACCTACTACCATACCCCGTTAGGCATTTAACTCTTCTGTCTTGCCCATTGAGCCTCTGAATGGCACACATACACAATCCACATCTCAATTGTCTCAAGACATTTAAAAAATCATTCTTTACCCTGTCTCCTCATCTACACTGATTTGAAATGGATTTAACAAGTGATATCAACAAGGGATCATAGCATTCATGTGGTCAGTCTGTCATGGAAAGAGCAGGTGTTTCTCGGGAAAGAGCAGGTGTTTTGTCTACTCAGTGTATTCTAGTAATCATCATCATCATCATAATAGGGGGCATGTTTAGGTCATGTACTGTAATTCCATGGCGTTGGCCCAGCCCTATAAATCTGTGCTCAAAGGGAAAACGTATTATGATATTTTCAAGCAGAATAATAGGCTCAAGGGCCTCCCGGGTGGCGCAGTGGTTAAGGGCGCTGTACTGCAGCGCCAGCTGTGCCACCAGAGAGACTGGGTTTGCGCCCAGGCTCTGTCGTAACCGGCCGCGACCAGGAGGTCCGTGGGGCGACGCACAATTGGCCTAGCGTCTTCCGGGTTAGGGAGGGCTTGGCCGGTAGGGATATCATTGTCTCATCGCGCACCAGCGACTCCTGTGGCAGGCCGAGCACAGTGCGCGCTAACCAAGGTTGCCAGGTGCACGGTGTTTCCTCCGACAAATTGGTGTGGCTGGCTTCCGGGTTGGATGTGCGCTGTGTTAAGAAGCAGTGCGGCTTGGTTGGGTTGTGTATCGGAGGACGCATGACTTTCAACCTTCGTCTCTCCCGAGCCCGTACGGGAGTTGTAGCGATGAGACAAGATAGTAGCTACTAAAAAAACAATTGGATACCACAAAATTGGGGAGAAAACAGGGTAAAATAATTGTAGGCTCAAAACAAGGCGTTAACTAATGTCTCCATGGCTGTTTTCTAGATGGCCTCCTCCACATGTCTCTGCATGTCTCCCAGCGTGTTGATGTCTTTATGAACTGGCTAAAATGTGACATATCACCTTGAGGTACAAAGGTAGATCTGAGGCATTCCTATTGGCTGGCCTAATACGACTTTATCGATAAGAGCAGGCTCTGTGAGTGTGTGTCGAGCTGGCTGCGCGTTCGCGGTGTTGTCGAGCCGGGGGCACATGGTGTGTGGGTGTTGCCGAGCCGGGGGCGTGTGGGTGTTGTCGAGCCGGGTGTGTGTGGGTGTTGTCGAGCCGGGGGCGTGTGCGTGTGGGTGTTGTCGAGCCGGGTGCGTGTGGGTGTTGTCGAGCCGGGGGCGTGTGCGTGTGGGTGTTGTCGAGCCGGGGGCTTTGGCGTTGTCGAGCCGGGGGCGTGCGCGTTTTCGAGCCGGGGCCACGTTCGTGGTGTTGTCGAGCCGGGGGCGTGCGCGTTGTCGAGCCGGGGCCGCGTTCGCGGCGTTGTCGAGTCAGGGGTACGTGCACGCGGGTGTTTGTGAAAATATACAACATTCCTCCACTATTTAACATTCCAGCCTCGCACACTCACCACTGGACCCGCTCTCTGGCATAATGGCCCCTTTCGGGCCTGGCAGCAGAGGGGCCCACAGACACCAACACAGACACGCCAACTGTTCTACTCTAGTCTGACTGGTGCGTGTCCCAATTCTCCAACCATTTAGCCAGGCAAATATTTTGTTTTCTAGTTGTTTGCTTTACTAAAAGGAGAGACATGCCAGGCTTGTGCAGGAGGTAAAGGGAGACTCTTGTTCTGCCCTAGGTAGCCCCCAGTAGTAGCTGGTGGTTGACCAGAGCTGGCTCCACATCCTAAAGCCACAGCAGGATCAAAAGCCCTCAGCGGGCCCTGGACTCCCAGGACCTAGTCTCATCGGCTCCTAGGCTATATTGCTTACCTCCAACATCCTGGGGAGGGTGACCGGTAGGCCACTCTGAGGGATGTGTGAACTGTTGTGAACCAAAGATTCTAACCACATTCTGTCCATATAGGCCCTGTAGGTGCTGTTTTGGGGGGGGGGGGGGGTGATGTCTCTCTCTAGTGACTTGTTTTCCATGCCATGTTTTGGGGGGGGGGGGGGGGGGGGGGTGTGATGTCTCTCTCTAGTGACTTGTTTCCCATGCCATGTTTTGGGGGGGGTGATGTCTCTCTCTAGTGACTTGTTTCCCATGCCATGTTTTGGGGGGGGGGGGGGGGGGGGGGGGGTGATGTCTCTCTCTAGTGACTTGTTTCCCATGCCATGTTTTGGGGGGGGGGGTGGGTGATGTCTCTCTCTAGTGACTTGTTTCCCATGCCATGTTTTGGGGGGGGGGTGATGTCTCTCTCTAGTGACTTGTTTTTCCCCATGCCATGTTTTGGGGGGGGGGGGGGTGATGTCTCTCTCTAGTGACTTGTTTTCCCATGCCATGTTTTGGGGGGGGGGTGGGTGATGTCTCTCTCTAGTGACTTGTTTCCCATGCCATGTTTTGGGGGGGGGGTGATGTCTCTCTCTAGTGACTTGTTTCCCATGCCATGTTTTTGGGGGGGGGTGATGTGTTTCCCATGCCATGTTTTGGGGGGGGGGGGGGGGTGATGTCTCTCTCTAGTGACTTGTTTCCCATGCCATGTTTTTTTTTGGGGGGGGGTGATGTTTCCCATGCCATGTTTTGGGGGGGGGGGTGATGTCTCTCTCTAGTGACTTGTTATTCCCATGCCATGTTTTGGGGGGGGTGATGTCTCTCTCTAGTGACCTGTTTTACCCATGCCATGTTTTGGGGGGGGGGGGGGGATGTCTCTCTCTAGTGACTTGTTTCCCATGCCATGTTTTGGGGGGGGGGGGGGGGGTGATGTCTCTCTCTAGTGACTTGTTTCCCATGCCATGTTTTGGGGGGGGGGGGGGTGATGTCTCTCTCTAGTGACTTGTTTTCCCATGCCATGTTTTGGGGGGGGGGTGGGTGATGTCTCTCTCTAGTGACTTGTTTCCCATGCCATGTTTTGGGGGGGGGGGGGGTGATGTCTCTCTCTAGTGACTTGTTTTCCCATGCCATGTTTTGGGGGGGGGGGGGGTGGATGTCTCTCTCTAGTGACTTGTTTTTTCCCATGCCATGTTTTGGGGGGGGGGGGTGATGTCTCTCTCTAGTGACTTGTTTCCAATGCCATGTTTTTTTTTTGGGGGGGGGTGATGTTTTCCCATGCCATGTTTTGGGGGGGGGGGGGTGATGTCTCTCTCTAGTGACTTGTTATTCCCATGCCATGTTTTGGGGGGGGTGATGTCTCTCTCTAGTGACTTGTTTTTTCCCATGCCATGTTTTGGGGGGGGGGTGGGTGATGTCTCTCTCTAGTGACTTGTTTCCCATGCCATGTTTTGGGGGGGGGGGGGGGGGGGTGATGTCTCTCTCTAGTGACTTGTTTTCCCATGCCATGTTTTTTGGGGGGGGTGATGTCTCTCTCTAGTGACTTGTTTCCCATGCCATGTTTTGGGGGGGGGGGGGTGGATGTCTCTCTCTAGTGACTTGTTTTTCCCATGCCATGTTTTGGGGGGGGGGGGGGTGATGTCTCTCTCTAGTGACTTGTTTCCCATGCCATGTTTTTTTTTTGGGGGGGGGGTGATGTTTCCCATGCCATGTTTTGGGGGGGGGGGGTGATGTCTCTCTCTAGTGACTTGTTTTTCCCATGCCATGTTTTGGGGGGGTGGGGGGGGTGATGTCTCTCTCTAGTGACTTGTTTTTTCCATGCCATGTTTTGGGGGGGGGGGGGGTGATGTCTCTCTCTAGTGACTTGTTTCCCATGCCATGTTTTGGGGGGGGGGGGGGGGTGATGTCTCTCTCTAGTGACTTGTTTCCCATGCCATGTTTTGGGGGGGGGGGGGTGATGTCTCTCTCTAGTGACTTGTTTCCCATGCCATGTTTTGGGGGGGGGGGGGGGGTGATGTCTCTCTCTAGTGACTTGTTTCCCATGCCATGTTTTGGGGGGGGGGGGGGTGATGTCTCTCTCTAGTGACTTGTTTCCCATGCCATGTTTTGGGGGGGGGGGGGGGGTGATGTCTCTCTCTAGTGACTTGTTTCCCATGCCATGTTTTGGGGGGGGGGGGGGTGATGTCTCTCTCTAGTGACTTGTTTTTCCCATGCCATGTTTTGGGGGGGGGGGGGGGTGATGTCTCTCTCTAGTGACTTGTTTCCCATGCCATGTTTTGGGGGGGGGGGGGTGATGTCTCTCTCTAGTGACTTGTTTCCCATGCCATGTTTTTTTTTTTGGGGGGGGTGATGTTTCCCATGCCATGTTTTGGGGGGGGGTGATGTCTCTCTCTAGTGACTTGTTTTTCCCATGCCATGTTTTGGGGGGGTGGGGGGGGTGATGTCTCTCTCTAGTGACTTGTTTTTTCCCATGCCATGTTTTTTTTTGGGGGGGGGGGGGTGATGTCTCTCTCTAGTGACTTGTTTCCCATGCCATGTTTTGGGGGGGGGGGGGGGGGGTGTGATGTCTCTCTCTAGTGACATGTTTCCCATGCCATGTTTTGGGGGGGGGGGGGGGTGATGTCTCTCTCTAGTGACTTGTTTCCCATGCCATGTTTTGGGGTGGGGGGTGTGATGTCTCTCTCTAGTGACATGTTTCCCATGCCATGTTTTGGGGGGGGGGGGGGGGGGGGGGGGGGGTGTGATGTCTCTCTCTAGTGACATGTTTCCCATGCCATGTTTTGGGGGGGGGGGGGGTGATGTCTCTCTCTAGTGACTTGTTTCCCATGCCATGTTTTGGGGTGGGGGGTGTGATGTCTCTCTCTAGTGACATGTTTCCCATGCCATGTTTTGGGGGGGGGGGGGGGTGATGTCTCTCTCTAGTGACTTGTTTTCCCATGCCATGTTTTGGGGGGGGGGGGGGGTGATGTCTCTCTCTAGTGACATGTTTCCCATGCCATGTTTTGGGGGGGGGGGGGTGATGTCTCTCTCTAGTGACTTGTTTCCCATGCCATGTTTTGGGGGGGGGGTGATGTCTCTCTCTAGTGACTTGTTTCCCATGCCATGTTTTGGGGGGGGGGGATGATGTTTCTCTCTAGTGACTTGTTTTCCCATGCCATGTTTTTGGGGGGGGGTGATGTCTCTCTCTAGTGACTTGTTTTTCCCATGCCATGTTTTGGGGGGGGGGGGGGGTGATGTCTCTCTCTAGTGACTTGTTTCCCATGCCATGTTTTGGGGGGGGTGGGTGATGTCTCTCTCTAGTGACTTGTTTCCCATGCCATGTTTTGGGGGGGGGGGGGGGTGATGTCTCTCTCTAGTGACTTGTTTCCCATGCCATGTTTTGAAGTTTTGTTTGTGGCTAGGAAAGTTATTGCTTTATTGTTCACCATTTATTGCCAATTAACCGCAACGCATTTATAGAGACAAAGGAACGAAGGAAATGTAATCACTTAAACATCTGTATTTTTTGGGATTTGGCTAGGGTCAGAGGTTATTTACAGCTCTAAATAGGGCCAGATGGCCCAACTGTTTGATTTATAATTAATTCATGAAGTTATATGACACATGAGGACAGTCTGCCTTTGCAAATTCCATTTGTCCCACCATATGACACATTGGACTGCACGTTGCTATGTATCTCATTGTGGGTAAACTGATTTCCTATTGTCACTTTGTTTGGGACCCCCCCCCCCCCCCCCCCACTAGGTCAGGTACTTGTTTCTCCACTGTGAATGATGGTTTGATATCCACTCAGCAGGCTACCTGTTGTAGATCAGCTCCAACCCTCTCCTACATGGATCCCTGAGATGAAGACGTGGGCTGGACTTCTGTGGACCTGGGGGGGGGGGGGGGGGGTTGTGACCTTAACCAATTACTAGGACTCATTTTCCACTACGCAACAGTGTAGTGATCATCGTGGCATCTGTCTCCTTGAAAGCGTTGTGATCACACTGATCCAATTAGCCAACCAGCCAAGAAGAGAAGGAAAGGGAGTAGAACCCCAGCTAGGAGGGGATCCCCACACCGAATGGATCCCCAGTTAGGGGGGATCCCCACACCGAATGGATCCCCAGTTAGGGGGGATCCCCACACCAAGTGGATCCCCAGCTAGGGGGGATCCCCACACCAAGTGGATCCCCAGCTAGGGGGGATCCCCACACCAAGTGGATCCCCAGCTAGGGGGGATCCCCACACCAAGTGGATCCCCAGCTAGGAGGGGATCCCCACACCGAATGGATCTCCAGTTAGGGGGGATCCCCACACCAAGTGGATCCCCAGCTAGGAGGGATCCCCACACCAATTGGATCCCCAGCTAGGGGGGATCCCCACACCAAGTGGATCCCCAGCTAGGAGGGGATCCCCACACCGAATGGATCCCCAGTTAGGGGGGATCCCCACACCAAGTGGATCCCCAGCTAGGAGGGATCCCCACACCAAGTGGATCCCCAGCTAGGAGGGATCCCCACACCGAATAGATCCCCAGTTAGGGGGGATCCCCAGCTAGGAGGGATCCCCACATTGAATGGAAGCCCAGTTAGGAAGGTTGGAGTTGGAAGCTGGGGTTTTTCAAGTGGAAAAATATCTCCCCCACATTTCTATTACACAATGTTCTAGAGCAGTATCTGGCATGGGGAGAGCAGATCCTGATGTTGTCCTCTGTTGCTGATAATTGAAGAGGATTTAAGAGCTGGGAAGGAGTAAGGGGTCGAGGGACTGAATAATATTTACATCAAACAGAAATCCATCCTATAATGGCGGTGTCATGGTGACCCCAGGATAGAGAGAATTTGTCTCTGGAACCTGTTGATAAGGGATATTACTCACTGATGAAGGATAGGAGCTTAGACAGGGAAGATGCTTGGTGAAAGAGCCAGAGCACAACCTTCGTCTCCACATTCCTGTGTTGAGAGTCGGCTCCAGCCCACAGGTTAAGGACCAGGAGCGATGCAGGGTTTTTCCTATATGCATTTATTAGCGGTGGCCCACCGCACTTTTAAATGGATAATCGTTGGATCGATGACTGGAAGTGTCATTGCTAGCTTTCCCCCGCTAGTGGCAGTGCACATTCATTTCTACATGTGTGTCACTCCTGAATCCACCACTGATTGGTTGACTCTGAAGCGTGCCGTTACTAACTTACTGCACTGTGCCCACGGTGATCATGGCTGGCCCTAGACAGAGTGGCACTGGGCACGGCCAAAGACTGTCTGCATGACTGCCTCTGGGCGGATACCAGCACAGCAGGAATGTGGGAGCACTCTCCCTAATGAACTGTTCTGTGTTACAGCATCACACTAATGCTCTCTACCTCATTTAACAATCAGAAGGCTAGGGGAAAGGAGGGAAGACGCTGGGAAGCACTGCCTAGAAGACTGCACTGTTTGCGACGGGAGATTAGGCTGCAGAGAGAGAGAAACCTGGCCAGGAAGTGACATTCTCAACTTTGTTGACATAATTGTAAAGCCTTAATCAATCCACAGAGACAAGTTGGTTGTCCATGCACTCATTTCTGCATCCAGGAGCAGGGGTAGTGTATACTGGGTAGTGTACACTAAAGGCAGGACAGGTGCTTCTGCTGTTTGTTTGATATTGGTTCCAGCTCCTTGCTTTAGATCAAGCTGGGAATTTGGCACAATGACACACAGCGCTGTGGAGGGAGCGCTGTGGAGGGAGCGCTGTGGAGGGAGCGCTGTGGAGGGAGAGGTGTAGAGGGGGAGCTGTAGAGGGAGAGGTGTAGAGGGAGAGCGCTGGGTTAGGGTTGGGGAGGATTGAGATGATGAGGGGAAAGACTAACTGTGGTGGATTCTTCCTGGGTGTGTCTCACTGTCCAGTCTGTCACAGTGGGGAGAAATTAGAAGGGGGTTGTGTACACTGGGTAGTGTACACTAATGGCAGGACAGAGTTAGTCACCACCAGTTTGGGGTTTTGACTAAGATGACATTGACTGATATTGTGTTCTTATGTTCTTGATTTAAGAAAGAGTCGTTTTAGCATTGACTAAGCCCTTGTCTGAGAAGTTTCCACATGGAAAGGGACATTCTCAGAGTTTGCTGAGGGATCTTACATCAGTCTATACTGTAGCTAATTCTGCCTGGCCATGTGCTATAAATTCAGCTAGGTTCTCATGTTGCTTCTCTCCCCTGCGCAGTATTTCCTGGAAGTTCTGGAGAGCTGATGTGTTTAGGGTGGGCGCTATCGAAGTCATGGGGGCAGGAAGTACACTCTATTTTTAAATATTTGGAGGAAAAGGACTTTGAAATTGTCCTCGTCTTTTTATTTTTTCAAATAAATCTCGATGTTATCTTCTGTGAAGCCTGGACCATTGCTTAATTGTGCATCTGAGGAGATTAGTCTAGCTAGCTTGTACTCTGTGTGCTGCACATTCATGCGATGAATTGAACTCTGTTCTAGTGAATTGAGTTAAACTCAGGGAGGACGACTACCCCCTAACATTGAAGCCACGAAGTTCAGGGCAAACAGTGGTACTGCAGGCATTGTTTGCAAAAAACAGGATCTTCCATTATAGTGAATTGCCATTTTCCAATCTTAGTGTTTAATAAAAAAAATTACAAAACAATCATGGTACCAATAATTACTTCTGTTACACCAGTTGTATCTCCTATAACTGATTATTTTAAAATCACACACAAGAAGTTTATAAGGATAATTCAGTTGCTAATAAAACATTTTTAAAAGGGTTTATTGTAATAATGATGTAATAATGATAACATTCTTATTTACAATGACGGCCTACCACCCTATGGGACTCCCAATCACGGCCAGATGTGATGCAGCCTGGATTCAAACCAGGGACTGCAGTGACACCTCTTACACTGAGATGCAGTGACTTAGATTACTGCGTCACTCAATGGCAGCCTGCAGTACCCTGTAGGCCTTTAAGTTGAGATACTCAATGAGAGGGGGCAGCACTGAGTTAGCCTGCAACGTCACTTCCTGGAGTAGCTCACTCTACATGTTATGTCTACATCAATTTCTCACACAAGACGCCATCTTAACCGACTTCCTTGGCTTGAAATGCGAGTCTTCACATAGGAATGAATTGTATCACATGATTGATGGCTTTGTCCATTCATGTGTACAGTCATTGGTTTAACTTGACTGTTGTCCTCTGTAGAAACAGAGAATTGAGGAGCTTTGGTATGTTGCTGGGATAGTATAGCAGTGGCCTGGTCCTCAGATGTCAGAGCAGATCCATATGTCTCTGATTACCCACTGGGATTCAATCAACACAACCACACTGCAGGAGCTGATCTGGGGCCTGTGTTGTGCAAGCCATGTCCAATCAGACAGTAGGACAAATGTAGTAGCGATGTTGGATGACATCTACTTTCTGATGCATGAGTCCAATGTGGCAGCTATGTTAGTATTGTTTAAGGCCTTTTGAAATGGCAGGCTGGAGGCATGTTGCATGTCTCCTTCAATGTCTCATGTGATGAATAGGGTTGAACAATTCAGATAACTTCCCTTTCCAGGAATCCTGTTTTAAAGATTCCGGATATCTTGCTAATATTCTAATGGGTATTTCTGGAAAACCTGGGGATTTTGGAAAAGTTACCAGTGTTTTACAACCCTAGTGCTGAGAAGACTTAAACAGTTAATGCGTCTTCAAGTTTCTATATGATGTGAAAAACATGTGAGTCAGAGGTGCAGTCGCTCTCAGCTCTCACTCGTCAATCCCGAGGCTATGAGGTTGTTTCCTGTGAAATTCAATTAGAGGTGTTCATTGTTTACCCACGGTCTCTATGCTGTCATCAACTCTAGACCCGAGTTTCAGAGAGGTTGTATAACAAACACATGTGTTTATATGACTATGTGTGTCTGTGTGGTGTGTGAGAGATGGGGAAAGAGAGCGGGGAGATAGAGTACAAACTAAAGGCCAATCTGTTTTGAAAAGCTGGGCTGGACTCTTGATATGGAGCTCTTTATAACATACCATGAAAAGACAACCTTAATCTCCACGGCTTAGAATTTGTCCAAATGTCCATCCTTCTTGTCAGACCACTGCCAGACGTCCATCCTTCTAGTCAGACCACTGCCAAATGTGCAACGTAGTGATGCACCGATATTACAATATTTTCCTTGCCCAACAAAAACGATACCTATAACTGATATTTAACATTTTAGCGGCCTTATAAGAATTCTAGTACAGTTAAATGAACTTCAGGATTGGTGGGTCCCCTGCGGGATGGTTGAGCTAATGCGATTCGCATGAGATTGTAAGTAACAATAACATTTTCCGGGACATAGACATTTCTGATATTGGCAGAAAGCTTAAATTCTTGTTAATCTAACTGCACTGTCCAATTTACAGTAGCTATTACAGTGAACTAATACCATGCTATTGTTTGAGGAGAGTGCACAGTTTTGAACATGAAAAGTTATTTATAAACAAAGGCACATTTGAGCAGTCTTGATACAACATTTTGAATAGAAATGCAATGGTTCTTTGGATCAGACTAAAACTTTGCACATACACTGCTGCCATGTAGTGGCCAATATCTAAATTGCATCTGGGCTGGAATAATACATTATGGCCTTTCTCTTACATTTCAAATATGGTACAAAAATAATACAAAAGTAGTTTTTTCCTTTGTATCATCTTTTACCAGATCTAATGTGTTATCCTCCTACATTCCTTTCACATTTCCACAAACTTCAAAGTGTTTCCTTTCAAATGGTATCAATAATATGCATATCCTTGCTTCAGGTCCTGAGCTACAGGCAGTTAGATTTGGGTTTGTCATTTTAGGTGACATTTTAAAAAGGGGGGTAATCCTTAAGACTTGCCTAGTTAAATAAAGGTTACACACCACACTGAACAAAAAGTGATTTTTTTGGGGCATTTACGTATGTCTCCATTACCAGTAAAACATCATCAAAACCTATTTATTTCACTTACTTGCTGTGCTGTTTAGTTGTTTATTTGTTCCATTCTCAACCAGGATTTCTATGAAATGCTGTTTGGGTCTTTGTGTGTCAAAAAAAGATACACAATTTGACGTGTCAAATAAGCTTGTTGACCAATCAGGACCTGAATATGACTGCACATCACATAATAATTTAACACTGCCATAATTTTTTTTACCTAGTTATTACACATTGATTACACTATCACTCGTATTTCATATGTCACAACGATTCATCGATATGTATGCTATGATGCTGGTAAAGTTGTCTCACACACCTACAGTGCTGGTCATAAAAACAGCTAGCTAGCTCATGGATGCAAATGATGTCCTTCCCCCAAAAACATAGCAAAACGACATCTGTTTCAGTAGCTATATAGTTACCTAGCTAATTATATAGCTAGGTGTCATCATCTAAAATAACCCTAATTTATAAGACCGGTCTTATTTGATTAATGTTGGTCGTACCCGTCTGTGAAGCTAGCAGTCCTGCGATAAGAGCTACAACGCTAATATTTGCGTAAACTCTTCACAGTTGTGTTCTGTGGGTGTCACCGAGTAGACTGATACCCCATTTCATTGCTTCACATGCCAACCTTGTTTAACATTATCTCTGCTAAATATGGCATGATTCCACCAATTTTAACCTTCTGCATCACTTTCAAAGAGGTACTTTTATTTTGAAGGTCAACCACAAATTCCACTGTTGTGCCTAATCCTTATTGTGGCTGGCTTCACAACACATAACCCAGTCCGGTCGAGTGTCATTAGCCAGATGAAACTAGCTGGCTGATTATAACGTTAGCTTTGGGCAACAGGGTTAAGTAGCTGGTTAGCTATTTATTTTCATGAACTGAAGTTAAATTTCAATAGGCAAGTGGCTACCTAGGTAATAGTTACTCACAAAGATTCCTAAATCATTGCTAAGAATAATGAAAATGACTGCAGTTTCTACTGGTCATTGTTTTCAGGCAGGTTGTATTGGTGCTAGCTAGGTACCAAGCTAAAGCTAGCTAGCTGCCCCAGCAGTGGCGTCGATCAAATAATGCTTTATTACCAACGCGGTATTGTAAACACATTGTTCATGGCCGGTGTGTGCTTGTTTGCAGACTTTTTTGTACAGCTTTGACAGTGCTACTGATAGTAGTGGTGGCACTTGGCTTGCACATGCAAATTCAGAACACTCTATGATAGAAAATAGTTCCATAGTCTGTAAGTCGTGATGCTGTTGCTGTAGTGCAACATCTGAAAAATAGTGCACTTTGGTAGTGTGTACCGGTGCTCGACCAGTTGGCGACAGCCAACATCGCCCACAACAGAGAACGGTTGATTGTCAAGGGCAATGAATTCCATTATGATGGTGTTAATGGATTTCGCCTTTGATTTGTCTCGCTGAAATGTTCTTACTCTTTTCAAATGACTGCTCGAATGGTTGACTTCTCAATCCACACAGCAGACATTGTGGGCTAGGTTAGGAGTGCTGTGTTGCATGTGTAGTGCAAAGTCATATAGGTGTGCACGTCAGCTTTGACATCGGTTTTTCAGGAATACAGAAAGTTCATGCTGGCTTCCCCATTGATTGTTATTGCACCATTGTCTTAGATGTTTGGTTATTGAAGCTGCACTAAGTTTATTTGAGACACGTTTTATGAAAGTGTCTCACTGTCTTCACTCTTTCCCCAGACAGCCCTGCTGAAAAGTCCAACGTGTGGCAGGTGCGCAACTCTTGACTTCCACTAGGTTATTATGACAAAACGTAGTGCTGAGGGAGAGTGTGTGTATGTTGGCATCGTCTACCACTTAGGCCAGATGTCCTCGCAGAACCTTCACTGTACATCCCATGGCTTCCCCAAAACTCTGGGTTATGTATGTCACGACCCTCACGGAAAGACTCTATAGAGTTATTTCACAAGAAGATGTTCCGCTGGCTTACACAGCACCCCAAGCAGATTAGCTTGGTTGATGGATGAGATGTGGAGAGTTTGAGAAGGGGATGCCTGGGATCTGGCAGGTCCTGATGACCATAGCAGTCTGTTTGGGGTCATGCCTTTTGGATAACAAAGCCTTTGTCTTGTGAAATAAACCTGAGTAATAGCACTAGGGAGAGAGTAATCGGGTTTATGAGAATTGAGCATTCTTGGTTGGGATTCAATCAAATGCAGTTGGCTGACTGCTTCCTGCCAAGGTCATAACCCTGTGAATATCCCACATGGGGTGTTGGGTTAGAGAGGTAGCTATTGCTTGTCTTAACCTCCCCTGACCAATATGGAAGAAAACCTCCAGTGAGTGTGACGGCTTAGAGATCAGTGTCAGGCTGATCCCCTGACATGGGCCACACATGGTCCCTGTTTGTACAGGGCTTGTTTTTGTTGTCTTAGCTATATAAAAAGACACTCCACAAGCTTAACCCCCAGTTCAACCTATCGATGTTTCCCTTATGTCCGAGTCCTGTCTTGTTAAGTGAAGTTTTACATGTGTTCTCTGGAAGTATTCGGAATGGAATATATCTTTGCTGGTAGTGAGTCTCAGGACTAGCTAGCTCTCCCTGGTGGAGTCTTGCTGTGGAGATTCCTCGTTAGAATGACTTAGTTCCTGGCGAGAACAGACCAGTCCAGCACTGATGACAGACAGCTGGTGCCCCTGTCTGCAGTGAGGAGATGAGGACTGTTTGAAAAGCAGTATAGAAAGAAGCCATGTAACCGGCTAGCCACAGATCCGCTAAAGCAAGTTACAGAACAAGGGAGTAGATTGTGTTGTGTGCATTTGAAGAGAAGGAGCAGGTCTATTTGCAATCGGTCTTCATGATCGAGACCTTGCCAAATGGATGCTGTGATGTGTACACAACTAGAACAAACTCTGCTTTCGTCTGCCCAGGAAAGCAGGCAGCACTAGCTGTGCTCTCTGCATTTAGTACTGAAGGCTTACTTGGAGAAGGAGGGATAATGAGGAAGGATTCACTCTCACTTTAAACTTCTGCCATTGAAACAGAGTAAAACCTGCTTAAAATTCTTAGACAAGTATTAGCTCAAGTAGTCTGCTATCGATAAACATGTGTGCAGAGTTTTATTTTACAACTGTTTTTACAACGCCCGCCTGCGCTTGACTTTTATTAGGTCCTGTCAGCTTTATTTTCCAGGCTATTAACTTGTCATTAGGGTGCTAGTTTCAAAGTCAGACTTGCTGTGTAACATGGTCGGATAAGCCCTCCTCGTGTTCATTTTCACAGTCAGACTTGCTGTGTAACATGGTCGGATAAGCCCTCCTTGTGTTCATTTTCAAAGTCAGACTTGCTGTGTAACATGGTCGGGTAAGCCCTCCTCGTGTTCATTTTCACAGTATGTCGAGGCTTTGTCTCCAGCCATGATTTTGAGGGAAAATGACTGCATTGCCAAAACGACGTCCACATGCGCTTAATAAGAGGCAAGGCATACGTTTTCCTGGATGCCTACACACTAAGGTGACCATAAAACTCTGGAAAGCAGAGGATGGGAGAGTAAACGAAAGAGATCCCTCGCGGTGGAATCGCAAACATTGTGACAAACCCCCCCCTTAAGACCCCATGCAGAATAGATTGGAGTGAAGGAAGAGAGAGTTCTAGAAACTGTCTGCTTGTAGTCTCACGGACGTTAATGCTATCAAATAGCTGTATCTGACCACGCATCCCTTAGGAAGATGTTTATTGGGTGGCGTGTTTACATTTCTGTGTTTTGTCTCTGAAGCAGCTTTGTTTTGTCAGGCTCCAATCTAACACATAATTGGGCTTCATTGTAGCTATTCCTTGAGTATAGAGCTTTTTGAGGCTCTCAAGGCCACAGAGAGAGGGGGTTAGGGTAATTTTAGACAATGATTGTCCTAGATTTTTCTTAATTGGGAACATATTGTTTAGAGTTCTCTCAGCTGTTTTTCTGGGGGCTCACATAGTTCTAGCATGTCCCCATCGGAACAGACTTGTCAGATGTGTGTACACTGAACTGCTCCCCCTAATTCTCAGGCTTTCCCATCCCAATTAGCCTGGTAAATATAGATGTTTGGTGTTCTACACAACTCCTGTCTGTGTACACGGTGGTGTCAGAGAGATCTATTTTGCGTATTGAATGAGATGAGAAAATGGATTCAAAGTGATTATATGCTGTAGGCCTGTTATGAGAACACAATTATTAGTTCAGCACATCACAGCTTGTATACACTGAATGTACAAAATATTAATAACACCTTCCTAATATTGAGTTGCACCTCCTTTTGCCCTCAGAACAGCCTCAATTGGTCGAGGCATGGACTCTAAAAGGTGTTGAAAGCTTTTCACAGGGATGCTGGCCCATGTTGACTCCAATGTTTCCCACAGTTGTGTAAAGTTGGCTGGATGTCCTTTGGGTGGTGGACCATTCTTGATACACATGGGAAACTGTTGAATGTAAAAAAAAAAAACGCAGCGATGCAGTTCTTGACACACTCAAACCGTTTATCTTTTTCTTAGCCATGCTGAAGCAACTACTCTCATTTGCATATTGAACATGTTGCCAATGGCATGTCAGAATATGACTACTTGGGCTAAGTATGTATCTAAGTATGTATCTAAGTGTGTATCTATCTAATGAAGGAGCCCCACATGAGATCAAATGCTTGGCAAGACAGTTTATAGTCTAGGAGAAATTAAATCAAGAAAACAATGCCTCTTTTTTTTGTTCTTGTACAGTGGGCTTCAGCTCAATTGCCATATCAGATATCTCCATCTCAATCTCTCCTAGCATTTCCTCAGAACATCTTGAAAACAATCATCTGGGCAATTCTCTCAATTCTCCTGCCATCTTTCAACTTGAAAATGACTCTCAAGAGCTTTCTCAGATATGCTCTAAAGTGTTCTCCGGGTTAGAGCAGAAGACTAAGGGTGAAGCAGCATTTTCCAGGATGTGGGGACCTCGCTGGTTCAGTGGAATCATTTCTGGGTAACTACAGTTTCATAAAAAGCGGACATCTTAGACATTTGATGGGGCTCATAGTTTCAGAGGCTGGCTTTGATGTTGGTTTACTAGTTAACCCTAAACTCTTGTAAAGTTAAGCCCAACATATTCTCTCTTAATTATCTAAATAAGGTTATGCACGATAGTTATGTGGTTTCAGTTAATTATAGGTGCTTATTCCTAAATACTTTTCACATGTTTACTCCATATGCTTATGCAAGAGAGAGAGACACTGGGATCTTGGTGGCCTACTGTACACAAATGTTAATATTCATTACTTAAATAAATTGTAAGGCAGACCTACATTGTATAACTGAGTTAAGTCAGTTTGAGTAATTTTGGTCCTCACTATTCATGCAATAGGAATTTCTGAGGGGAACCCTCAAACCAAACCATTCCATGCTTTGCGTGATGGTGCAGATTTCTGGAATGGCTTTCTGCTTGTTTATTTTCACATCTCCCCTGAGTGAATAAATACTTCTACACAGTAGGACGCAGTCACGATTAACCTTTGAGGCTGGTTGCTAAGCATCGGTGAAACAAACAGAAGGACCAATGAGAGGTCTGGTTCTCTATGTGGGGACTGCAAGCATCTCTTCATCAGGGTGGAATGTCTTTTTATGGGGCTGAGCTGATGGTGAGCCTCACTTCACTGCTCATTTTGTGGCCTCTAGCAGATGGCTAACTCCTGATGCATACCGGACAGACCAGCTATGACATTCATAAGAAAATTAGGTCCATTTCCCAAGACTGTCTCCTACAGACTGATTCAGTCTGAATCAGAAGAGAAGTACAATATGCCATTGTTCCACCATGGTATTTAGGCCGTGGTTGGACAGATTGTTGGATATTAAACAACCAGCCTTTTATAGCTTTTTAGGGAGAAATTAACTCGGTAATGTAGGTTATTACCGTCTATGAAAGCGTCCATTGTTGCTTTTCATTTACAGTACATGCTCACCTGTTGTGTCAATATTAGCTGCATTCTAAATTTGATTTGTTCAAAATAATCACATTTTTTGTTTTCAAAAGCATGCGACTATTGCATTTCAGACAATTTAATTGTCAAGGGGGGGAAATGATCACTTACATGACTTTATATGTCATAACAGTGCTGCCTGGAGTTGGAGGCAGAGGAGGCACCATAGTTCCCAGAGTGGTGGAGCAAAACGATTCCCTGGGCCCCAGCGATGCAGAACTCCCAAACAAGCTAAATGTGGTTTTATGTTCTTTTTGAGGAATACAACACTGAGTCTTGCGTGAAAGCACCTGTTGTTCCGGAAAGCTGCGTGATCTTGCTCTCCGTGGCCGACGTGAGAAACTTTTAAGCAGTTTAACACTCGCATGGCCGCCGGGCCAGATGGACGGCAGGTAGCCTAGTGGTTAGAGTGTTGGACTAGTAACAGAAAGGTTGCTAGATCGAATCACTGAGCTGACAAGGTAAAAATCTTTGTTCTGCCCCTCAACAAGGCAGTTAACCCGCTGTTCCTAGGCCATCATTGTAAATAAGAATATGAATTTTTTCTTAATCTTAACTGACTTGCTTAGTTAAATAAATGTTAAATTTAATTAAATCACCAAGCTGGGGATCCTGGGACTTACCACCTCCCTCTGTAACTGGATCCTGGACTTCCTGACGGGACAGTCCCAGGTGATGGGGGTAGGCAACAACACCTCCGCCATGCTGACCCTCAGTACGGGGGCACCTCAAGCGTGTGTGCTTAGTCCCCTCCTGTGCTCCCTGTTCACGACTGCGTGGCTGCGAACAACTCCAACACCATCATGAAGTTGGCTGACGACACGACGGTGGTAGGCTTTTATCACCGACGCCGATGAGACGGCCTACAGGGAGAAGGTCAGAGACTTGGCAGTGTTGCCATGACAACGACCTCTCCCTCATCGTCAGGAGTTGATTGTGGACTAGAGGAGAAAGAGGGGAGAGCACACCCCCATCCACATCGATAGGGCTGTAGTGGCAGCATCACCGCTTGGTATGTTAAATCTACCACCGTCTTCCACAAAGTGCTACAGAGGGTGGTGCGGAGAGACCAGTACATAACTGGTGCTGAGCTCCCTGCCATCCAGGACCTCTATATCAGGCGGTGTCAGAGGAAGGGCTGAAAAATTGCCAAAGGCTCCAGCCACCCAAGCCATAGGCTGTTCAATCTGCTACCTTCGGCAAACCGTACCTGAGTATCGGCTCTCGGACCAACAGGCTCCGAGAGAGCTTCTATCCTCAAACCATGAGACTAATAAATAGCCATAAGACTTGCTAAATAGTGAAGGGGACTATCTGCACTAACCCACAAAACTATGCACTATATACAGTACACACTCACACTTTTATACTTATCATATACTGCTGTTACATTCTTAATTTTACTCTTATTATTATCTATCCTGATGCCTATTCACTTTACCCTGGTTTCATTTATTTATTCAACTAGGCAAGTCAGTTAAGAACAAATTCTTATTTACAATGATGGCCTACCCCGGCCAAAACTGGACCATTTGTGCACCACCCTATGGGACTCCCGATCTCAGCCAGATGGGATGCAGCCTGGGTTCGAACCAGGGACTACAGTGACGCCTCTTGCACTGAGAGACAGTGCCTTAGACCGCTGCGCCACTCGGGAGCCCTTCATGTACATAAATACCTCACATCTGGTACTGTATATATAGTATCAGTCAAAGGTTTGTACACCTACTCATTCCAGGGTTTTTCTTTATTTTTTATTATTTTCTACATTGCAGAAAAGTAGTGAAGATATCAAAACCTATGAAATAACACATGGAATTATGGAGTAACAATTATGAAATAACAAATCAAAATATATTTGAGATTCTTCAGTAGCTACACTTTGCCTTGATGACAGCTTTGCACACTTGGCATTCTCTAAACCAGCTTCATGAGGTAGTCACCTGGAATGCTTTTTAATTAACAGCTGTGCCTTGTTAAAAGTTAATTTGTGGAATTTATTTCCTTAATGTGTTTGAGACAATAATTTGTGCTGTGACAAGGTAGGGGTGGTTTACACAATATAGCCCTATTTGCTAAAAGGCGAAGTCCATATTATGGCAAGAACAGCTCAAATAAGCAAAGAGAAACAACAGTCCATTACTTTTAAGACATGAAGGTCAGTCAATCTGGAAAATTTCAAGAACTTTGAAAGTTTTTTCAAGTGCAGCTACAAAACCATCAAGCGCTATGATGAAACTGGCTCTCATGAGGACCACCACAGGAAAGGAAGACCCAGAGTTACCTCTGCTGCAGAGGATAAGTTCATTAGAGTTACCAGCCTCAGAAACTGCAGCCCAAACAAATGCTTCACAAAGTTCAAGTAACAGACACACCTCACCATCAACTGTTCAGAGACTGCGTGAATCAGGCCGCCATGGTCGAATTGCTGCAAAGAAACCACTACTAAAGGACACCGATAACAATAAGAGACTTGCTTGGGCCAAGAAACACGAGCAATGGGCATTAGACTGGTGGAAATCTGTCCTTTTGTCTGATGAGTCCAAATTTGAGATTTTTGGTTCCAACTGCCGTGTCTTTGTGAGTTGCAGAGTAGATGAATGAATGATCTCTGCATGTGTGGTTCCCACTGTGAAGCATGGAGGAGGAGGTGTGGGGGTGCTTTGCTGGTGACGCTGTCAGTGATTTATTTAGAATTCAAGGCACACTTAACCAGCATGTCTACCACAGCATTCTGCAGGGATACGCCATCCCATCTGGTTTGGGTTTAGTGGGACTATTATTTGTTTTTCAACAGGACAATGACCCAACACACCTCCAGGCTGTGTAAGGAATATTTGACCAAGAAGGAGAGTGATGGAGTGCTGCATCAGATGACCTGGCCTCCACAATCCCCAACCTCAACCCAATTGAGATGGTTTGGGATGAGTTGGACCGCAGAGTGAAGGAAAAGGAGCCAACAGGTACTCAGCATATGTGGGAACTCCTTCAAGATTATTTTAAAAGCATTCCAGGTGAATCCAGTTAAGAGAATGCCAAGAGTGTGCAAAGCTGTCATCAAGGCAAAGGGTGGCTACTTTTAAATAATCTCAAATATAAAGTATATTTTGATTTGTTTAAAACTTTTTTGGGGGTTACAACATGATTCCCTGGTTATTTCATGTGTTATTTTATTGTCTTGATGTTTTCACTATTATTTTACAATGTAGAAAATAGTAAAAATAAAGAAACTCTAGTAGGTGTGTCCAAACTGACTGGTACTGTAGCTCCATTCTTGTGTATTTTATTCCTCTCATGTTTATAATTAGTAGATTCTGCATCGTAGGGAAGCATTTCACGGTCTACACCCGTTGTATTCAGTGCATGTGACTAATAAATAATTTGATTTGACAGGGATTAATCCATTGTTTAAAAAGGTTTTCTGTGGGCTATGATGGGAACAGTTTTTCTAACCAGGTCACGTTTTTTTTTGTTTTTTTTAACTTGACCCTGGTGAGGATGTAAACCCTATCAAACTGTAGCAACCTTGTGCTTGTTCATACGAATTACATTTTTTATTAACTAGACTAATGGCTGTTTCCTCTGTAGACGCCGAAATAACCGTATAGAAAAACGAATTAATGTTCCCTATAGGAATGGCTGAAAGAACCAGTGTTTTAGGACGTCACACGCTGGCAAGCCCTATTGTGTTGATTGATTAATTGGGGTTAATCATTTTGAATTTTAAAGGTCTAGCCAGACCACGTTTAAATATCCAACCAAATTTGATCACGTTCACATGTTCTGCTAACACAAACAAATGTACTATAAATACATAACGTTATCACTCTGGCCAGATTGACAGGGCGCGTAGGCTGTATGCAGCTGCTGCTGTTAGTAGCCTACAGTTGATCAGACTGAAAAAATGTATTTTTTTCTTCTGATAGGCATACATAAATAAATCATATTTGCGTGTAGCGTAGGCTGTTGCAACATTTATGTCAAGAGTTTTGGATTGTCTGTCGGGAGTAATGTGTTGTCACAGTTTGCTGAATAAATACCGGAGTAGTGGAAAGCGCACTTGAGCATGTGTTGTGCCCGTGATTTCTGTTAATCTGATTGGACAAGGCGCGCACAGAACCTGCAGCACTCCAATGTGAAGGACATATAAATTGTGCTGGAGTGGACAAATCAAGAGGCAAATCAGTCTAAAAAAACTATACCTCTTTTAACGCTTTTGTGTCTGTAATTTAAAAAAAAAACTATATCAAAAGTGGTGAGGCACTGCTCGGGCAAATCCAAGCTCACCACACGCTTTCCAGTGGCTCTGCCTGGAGGAACATCTCTCCGTCCTCCCTGAGCTCACTAAAAAGGCAGTGTGGTCCTTGCATTAACTGCTCTCTCCCAGCCAACAGTAACCCCAGCTTCTTTTCCTCTCACTCGCCGAGCGTGATGTGGTCTGTCGAAATGTGCAGGCGTGTGATAGGCTCCCCTTTCTACAGTATGTTTTCCATGAGCTGTGTCCCAGCCTCTACAGCAGAGGCTGGTCATGACGCCAGGCCACTGCGGTGGTTTTCTGCCCCGTCAGGCTGCAGGGAGGCCGTGTGGTGGGAAGCATAGTGAAAAGCCTCTAACGGGAAGGCCAGGGCACTAGGCAATGTCACACTCGGTATCATGTGACCTCAAAGACTGAATCGTTCTGGAATGGGACAGGATGGGACTGTAAAAGTAAATGAATTATATGGGAGTCTTTTGTACTCTCTGACTGTGCAACTGAATTTGCAGAGGTTCTGTTGCACTATCGGTCCAGCCGTTACGTAACTAGCATATTTGCTAGTCTACACTAGGACTACACCAAAGGTTAGCAGGGATTATGTGAGTGAGGAATTTGATGCTTGAGGGCTTTAGGGAGAAGTGTTGAGAAAATAATTTATGGCCTGAATGACTTGATTTCAATCAGGGCCCCGCGTCCATTGGGAATGCTGTTATGGATGGTAATAGCTGTCACCTTCGGTTCACCCTCTTTCCCCAGTGCCCTCAGACTTACTGCGACTCATTAGGTCTTGGACAAGGTTTCTAAACCAGTACCACCCTCTGGCTAGACTTTCTGGATAAGGGGGGAGTTTTTTTTGTTAATGACCAAGAACACCCCCCTCGAGTACGCGAAGGAAAAAGCAGCGTCACACCTCGGTAGGAAAGCTGTATATGTCTAAGACATCTGTGATATTGTACCCTGTTAGCTGCGTGGGGCGACTTTCACTCACCATCACCTGGTTGACATTAGAAAGGAAGGTAAATGTTTGAAGGGTTTAGAGATGTCTTCAGCCTGGCTTTCTTTTGTCAGCCCCACAACTAACAGCTGCTGCGGCTCTGTGTGGAAAACTCACATAGAAAACAAAACAGACATCTCTGTCCCAGGACAGAGGACGGGTATTATGGAAGGGTGTAACTATAGCTTACTACTACTACATGGCTGTGTGGAGTGCCTGGGGAGAGTTGAGCATGCAGACAAGTAGGTCACTTACCTGTAAACCCCGTCCTTGTATAATTAAGCATGCTCTTTGGGAATGACCTCCCTTTTTGAAAGATCTTACACTATGTTTAGACATTAACTCCGGTTGCTCCCAGCACATACCATACATACACCCCAGGCTGTCACATAGCATTTCCCATTGTGACCCTTTTGTTTTTACAGTGACGTTAAGACTTGGAATGCGAAGCTGCAGCCTTTTTATTGCTGTGATTATTTCAGTTAGACTGCGCTGCTCCCTGCTATTCGCTTTCTGTGCCACACACAATCAGGACCCCAGGACTGCTTACTGCTTGGCAGGGAAAGCTGTGGGGAGGATATTGTGCATGATTCCTGGTCAGGAGTGTATTGAATGAACCTGAAGGAAATAGCAGTCACGACTAGAGGCTTCATGCGGGGCTGTGTCAGGCCACTTCCCTTCCTCTCCAGTTGTGACAGGAGTCAGGAACTAAAGATCAAAGTGGAGCCCCCTGCAGGGTTCGTGCTCGGGGGTATGTATGTATGACCCCCGTCCCACCCCCGCCTAAAGAGGAAATTATGTCAATAACTAATCAGGGAGTTAAAGGGATACATTTTCTTCCACAGGCCCTGGTGTCCCAATCCCATCACCAATGATAGTCACTGTGTTCCCCAGTTGTTAATTTACTGTCTATGCCCTCCCCTGCCTGTTATTCTATGGAGAATCTCCCTCCAGGAATCTGTGGGAGGTCCCCCATGATCCTGTTACTCCTCTGGCTGGCTTATCTCTCGGCTGAGTCCTCAAGCTGAAAGCCAGATGGTGGCGGTGTGAGTTTCCCAGACTGCTTTGTGTGCGGAGGCCTGATGGCATTGCTAGGGATTTCCTTTCGTCCCTGGGGATGGACAACTCTCCTCACCGTCACTCAGTGGGAAGATTCAAACTGCATATCTCACTCCTTTCGCTCTGTTCATCTCTTCTAACAGGTATGGGAGGTTTCATGCATTCAACATGGCTTATGCTTATCCAATACCTTTTACAGTAGATGTATATAAAAGGTAAGCCAATAAGGGTCAGGGAACAATCTAGCTGATTGAAATAAGGCCAGTCTGTACTCATGCGCTCCTGGCTCAGAGGCCGTCTGTAGAATCATGGCTTGGATCTGGAGAGACACAGTACAATGGAAAGTACTGTGTGCTCCACCCATTTACCCTACAGGGGGTGAACTCTCATCCTTTCTGAAGAAACTCATCCCTTCATGCATTCCTCATCTACTGTCAGACTGGGCCTCTCTATGTCACTCTGTCAGGGAGACATTTGAGAATAATGGGAAAGAGTTTTGAAAGCGTGGCTTACAGTACCTACAATGGAGCAGAAAGGGTAGGGATGTGTTTCCACATGAAGAACTTGAAGGTTAATACAGGATAGTGTGGAGAAAGATTTTTAAATGTGTTGTAGTACATTTATAGTTGATGGGCCATGGACGATACTGCAAACCTAATGAACTTGCTGAGGTTTTGAACCCAGGGAGGTTTTCTTGTTTCAGTACAAAACTATTGCCTGTGTTAGCATAGGATCATAAATCGTGTGGATTATTTCATGTGGGCTTGATGTTTCCTGCCAGGCTCTTACAAATACTTAGACTGTTCCATCGGAGTGGTTCCTCAGTGGCCATGAGAGTGTGGGCCTTCCCCGGCAGGTCTTGTTAAACGAGGGGTTCCTCAGTGGCCATGAGAGTGTGGGCCTTCCCCGGCAGGTCTTGTTAAACGAGGGGTTCCTCAGTGGCCATGAGAGTGTGGGCCTTCCCCGGCAGGTCTTGTTAAACGAGGGGTTCCTCAGTGGCCATGAGAGTGTGGGCCTTCCCCGGCAGGTCTCGTTAAACGAGGGGTTCCTCAGTGGCCATGAGAATGTGGGCCTTCCCCGGCAGGTCTTGTTAAACGAGGGGTTCCTCATTGGCCATGAGAGTGTGGGCCTTCCCCGGCAGGTCTTGTTAAACGAGGGGTTCCTCAGTGGCCATGAGAGTGTGGGCCTTCCCCGGCAGGTCTCGTTAAACGAGGGGTTCCTCAGTGGCCATGAGAGTGTGGGCCTTCCCCGGCAGGTCTTGTTAAACGAGGGGTTCCTCAGTGGCCATGAGAGTGTGGGCCTTCCCCGGCAGGTCTTGTTAAACGAGGGGTTCCTCAGTGGCCATGAGTGTGGGCCTTCCCCGGCAGGTCTTGTTAAACGGAAGAGTGATTTATGTTAACGCCGTTGTAAAGCCAAGACTGAAGTCAATCGCTTCTACTGTTGACTGATGAGGAAACCCCTGGACTTGGTGGGCTTGATGACAGAACTGAGGACTTTCGGGCGAGAGTATTTTTTTCCCAACCTGCCACATTTCTCCTTCAAAAACATCCTGCGCTTATGACGTAACAGACGATTTAAACCTCAACTTATCAAATAACATTTTATTTGTACCATGCACTGAATACAGCAGGTGTTAGCCTTACAGTGAAATGCTTACTTACAAGCCCTTAACCAACAATGCAGTTTTAAGAAAAATAAGTGTTAAAGTATTTACTAAAATAAACTGAAGTAAAAATAGAAAAAAAATAAGAAAATAGAAAAATAACAAATAACAAATAATTAAAGAGCAACAATAACATAACAGTAACGAGGCTATATACAGGGGGTACCGGTACAGAGTCAATGTGCGGGGGCACAAGTTAGTTGAGGTAACTGAGGTTACCACATGTACACTACCGTTCAAAAGTTTGTGGTCACTTAGAAATGCCCTTGTTTTTGTCCATTAAAATAACATCAAATTGATCAGAAATACAGTGTAGACATTGTTAATGTTGTAAATTACTATTGTAGCTAGAAACGACAGATTTTTTATGGAATATCTACATCGGTGTACAGAGGCCCATTATCAGCAACCATCACTCCTGTGTTCCAATGGCACGTTGTGTTAGCTAATCCAAGTTTATAATTTTAAAAGGCTAATTGATCATTAGAAAATTGTTGTGCTGTCAACTGTAGTTGAACATCTTTCTCTGCTCAAACCATCTCTGTTTGATCCTCATTAGTCAGACCTAGAGAAGTCTGTCCTCCCTGTCATAACCCAGTCTAACCCAGTCCTAGCCCAGTCTAACTCAGTCACTGAGTCAGTCTGCTCCCCGTCCTGGCCCAGTGTAACCCAGCCACTGAGTCACAGTCTGACCTCTGGGTTTGTTGTTAAACAGCTGTGTGTGACAGTGTTCCAGACTCACCATCCAAGTTTAATACCAGTCTGGGACTACAGTGATGAAGATGGACCTTTCAAGGAGGAGAGAGTGAGTGTGAAAGAGAACAGTTCAGAATATTTAAAGGGATACTTCGAGATTTTGGCAATGAGGCCTTTATTTACTTCCCCAGAGTCAGATGAACTTGTGGATTCCATTTTTTTAACATGCTAGCAGATACCCAGTCATTGCGCTCATGCTAATTAGCATTGGCTTTCAAGTCTATCTTCCTTTATATTTGACCCAGAGACATAAACCATGGTATCCACGAGTTCATCTGATAAAGGACCTCATTACCAAAATCCCCAAATCATTACCAAAATCCCCAAATCATTACCAAAATCCCGAAGTATCCCTTTAAATATTCGGAACTTTTCTCTTTCACACTCACTCTCTCCTCCTGTCTCTCTCACACACACACACACACACACCCTCTCGCTCTCTCTGTCAGAAAGGGAAGTCGCACATGGACGAGAGCATTCTCTTCTTGGTCCCACGGTTTCGCACCGCGAAGTCAGCACGGGCTGCTGGATGATGTTAGAACATGGATGTCTGTTTCTGGCCTGCTAGCTAGACGTGTCTTGACCAGACTTTTGTTACTGGACATCACAGGGCAGATGCATGACATGGTAGCGGTAAAGGAAAAGAGGTAGGCTTACATGACTGGCTGCTAGTTACGCTCTCTCTTTACTGCCTGTGAATGAGTGTGTGTCTCAGTTTGTCTGCGATAGATATTACTGTCCACTGTTCTGTGTTTTAGATGAGTTCATGCCGTGGTATTGTTGTAATACACTCAGAATAGAATATGTATAAGTGCTGCTCATAATTGGCTGATTTCCTTCCTATCCTTCTCAGTCTACTAAATTATGTTCTTTCTGTAGATTCATCCAATAGGAGACATCATGAACAGCTCTATAATGACCAAGATATTGACTTTCATTGGTTGTAAAAATGTTAAAGTGTTGCTTCGTCTTTCATCACATCAAAGTTTGAGACCTCTTTCATGACATCAGTAATCATGCTTGCCCTGTTCAATCCCCAAGGGCCCAGTGTGTCTTTTCAGAAGCTCCTAAAAACACTTTCAAGGATACCAGAAGGAGTGGGAGCCGGGGATTGCAGGATCAGAGGAAAAAGTTGAGCCTTTCAGGAAACCCTCTAATGTTGTTTAATGATGAATTCCTACATTGCTTCACAGCTACAGTGCTTTTGGGAATGACAGACTCTGACTGGTGTTTCTCAATGTGGTCCTGGCAGAAAGCCACACAAACTCATTTTTAATGACCTTAGAAATAGCCCTGGCTGGCAACACCTCTCAACCATCTCAGTAAGTCAGAGGTGTTTTTTCAGCTTTTTAATGACAGCTACTTTGCGTTTCATAGTGTTGGTCAGCTGGAAAATGTCTTGAACTGAACAGCTTTCCATTTACTCTGACTTGAGACATGCGGTTGTTGTTTTAATTCAGGGTGCCACATCCGATCCCTAGCTTGTCTAGGCTACAGACTTCTACACCGTGCTTCTACACCTGCATTGCTTGCTGTTTGGGGTTTTAGGCTGTGTTTCTGATATATCAGCTGATGTAAGAAGGGGTATATAAATACATTTGATTTGATTTACAGACAAGGATTTTTTTTTTAATGATGGAGCATGTTCTGTGCAGTCTTAGTGGTGGGTGATAGTGGTGGGTGATTTTTAGGAAAAGGTGTTTTAAACTTCAATCGGGATCAGGTGTAACTCTGTGTCGTTTTATCTGTCGAACTGCTTTGCTTTATCTTGGCCAGGTCGCAATTGTAAATGAGAACTTGTTCTCAACTTGCCTACCTGGTTAAATAAAGGTAAAATAAAAATAAATAAATAAAAGGTGAATATAAACATTTAGCGACATTCAGCACCTTGAAGAGACCTCTCTAGCTCTCCCCATCTCTCCATTAAAATGCATGTCAAACAAAAACCAATGATCATAAAGTTTAACAAACCATACAATTCTATGCACAAGGACTACTTGTAACAATTCACTCAGAAAAGTTTGCAAAGCACGTTTACTTGAACAGTGCAGATGTTGACGGCACAAACAGCTCCAACCTGGTGAAAACAAGCCTTTTGGCTGATGTTTATACCTGTAAGTATACAACTGTAAGTGTTTTTAATGCTCTATTTAGATCAGGTGAATATAAATATTTAGTGTCATTCATCCACTTGAAGACGTTGCTGTTTTCTTCAGACAGTCACAGGACTTGTGTTAGGTTAGGTTGTCATGTGAGATGTTGTTTGTGGGTAATGCCTTTTTAAAATGTCTGAATGTAAAACAGTGGAGAATGTATAGGGTTTGTAAATGTGCCATATCAGCAGCCAGACAGAACCAGAATTCCCCCAGAAAAGAGCTGCTGCATCCCAAATGCCATGATATTCCCTACATAGTGCACTACTTTTGAACAGAGCCCTATGGGCTGTAAGGAATCAGTTTGTGTTTGTGTGCTCACGTGTGTGTCTCGTTAAATGAGCGGTAAAAGACCTAATTGGATTTAAGCTGGATCCTTATTGACTCCTCTTTAACCTCCTGCTCCTAATCTCTGACATGTGTTTTTTATTTCAGAAGACCTCTGCAGGAAAAATATAATATTCAACTGTACCATATATATGCCGATCTTATTCCATCTGAGCCAAAGCGGGCAGGGTTGAAACCACTGCCAGGTGGAGTGTTTTAGTACAGACCCTGGGAGACCATGTGCCCCAAATGGCACCCTATTCTCAAAAGTAGTGGACTACCCTATGGGCCCTGCTCTAAAGTAGTGCACTATATAGCAATTAGGCTGTCATTTGGGACTTAACCTGAGACTCTGTGTAGATGAATATCTCTCCCTCTGGAAGTGTTCCAGGATATTCCGTTTTAGAAGCATTACAAAGTGTCTGTCAGTCCATGGCATTGATGCCCCAAGTCAGATGAAGGCCACATCTAGAAATGTTTAACTCATATGAACACTACCCATCTCCTGTAGCTTCCTGTACAAAGGAGGTTGATTCAGCGTAATAATGTGCTGTCTGTCAGTCACAATGCCTCATCGGCGTAGATCTCTCAGGAGGAGGAACGTATAAGATGTAGCAGAGCTCCAGTTGTTCCATCCAGGCAGGGGACCTCTGGGCCTCAGCCTGCCCAGGACAGGAGGCCTCTTTGTGGGTTGATGGTGGAGATTGCGCCGCTCTACTGGAGTGCGGTGGCCTTCTGGCCCGGTTCACTTACTGTAAGTGGATCGGCTGTTTAGAGCAATCCCTCAACATGCACATACCCATTCAGCAACCCAGTGGTCGGTGCCGTTTTAAGATGAGGCAGATCGTTTTTTTTTACGAACATGGACTTATTTCTATTACAGCATATTAGATGACTGTCATTCGTATTCCATTCACCCAGTTCAATGTAACAGCAATAGGTTTAGGCTACTACATGATACTTACATTTCCCTGTACCTATCATGAGATTGCTACAACCTAGCCTATTAATGAAGGTTTACAACGCAGTTGCGCACAGGTCGAGAGAGAAATTTGAGGTGACACACATGGACAGACGGTGACACATTCAATACCGCCTTGCACACTCTCGCCTGCCTCTAGCTGATCTAGGGTGTAATCATTAGTCCAACAGAATTGTCAGAATGAATACACCCCTGATCACACACACAGTTCACTTTCATAGCCACATGCAAACAGCTAGTTGTATTACTTCTTGTATCTACACACTCTCCTCATCTCACCTTTTTCCCTTCGCTTGTGGACTTCAATGCGTAACACATCAGCTGTCTGTGATCTGCGAAAAAGCCTTTCCAAACCAAACCTTCATATCATAACACCCATATGCGGCCTATATCATTGTCACCATATTAGCTAAAGTATCGTCATAGTCAACATGGCTAATAGAAATAACGTGTTAGTAAACCCCCTACAATAATGCAGTACAGTGTACAGTCAGTAAGCAGTTTAGCAGTTACACTGGCAGGCCTCAGTCCAAAAGCTTACTTGCCACTGAGCTTACCCAACTAGCTAACATAGCATCTCTCTGTTTGAGCCGGATGTCTGAGTAGGCTAAACTAGCTAGTTGCGTTTGGTAGCTAAGTAAGTGAAAGTGAAAATAAATGACAATATAGCTAGCTTTCTCTCTCTCTTGCTCCTCCTTCATATTTGAATAAATTAATTTGTTCAAAATTGTTCAACTGTCTTTCTCTCTTTTGAGTCAACTACTCATCACATTTTATGCACTGCAGTGCTAGATAGCTGTAGCTTATACTTTCAATACTAGATTAATTATCTGATTCTTTGATTGGGTGGACAACATGTCAGTTCATGCTGCAAGAGTTCTGATAGGTTGGAGGAAGTCCTGTCATAATTACTTTGCAAGTCTATGGAAGGGGGTGAGAACCATGAGCCTCCTAGGTTTTGTATTGAAGTCAGTGTACCCAGAGGAGGACGAAAGCTAGCTGTCCTCCTGCTACACCATGGTTCTACCCTACAGAGTGCTGTTGAGGCTACTGTAGACCTTCTTTGCAAAACAATGTTTTAGTCAATTATTTGGTGATGAGAATTTATTTTCTGTGGTTTTATCTAAAAATGAAACGTTTTATGAAATTCACTGAAGATGGTCCGCCCCTTCCTCTTATGAGGAGCCTCAACTGATGCAACCCCCAAACTCCCCCTAAAACCCACATGCAATCATCCCCACATAGCCTACATACGCACAGAGATTTCCTCCCAGCCATACCCCAAACCCAGTCCCTGCTGAAGACATTCATAGGGACATGGATCATATTAATGGATTCCATTCCATATGGTTTGGGTTAAACTCAGCACCTTACAGGTGCTCAGCTCTGTGACCTTTAAATGCAATATCCAGAGCTCAGTGTGTGGCCAAGGGCTATGTGTGTCATGTGTCTTTAAGTTTGCTAGTTAGACAGGATATGGACTAATAAATGATCAGACAGAGGGATGTGTGATTATAAACAAACCACAGCTATGGTGGACCTGTTCCCTAGTTGTTTTAGTCTGTGTTTCTGTTGGTGTTTGTCACACCATCCACAAATCAGGCCTGTGCTTGTTTTCTCTTGCGGTTGCTGGTGTTAGTGGCCTTACTGGCTTAGCTAAGAGCTCAATTGCTCTGTAATGGGCTCAATCACATGGAATCATATAGATACTAAGCCAGGTTCTGGTTCTCACCAGGCACGGAATGAAAACCAAATGCACAAGAGGTCTACAGTGCACTGCCATGGTCAATTGACTTCCACTAGAAGACGTCCGCAACCACTCCCGGCCATACCTCCAACAGACAGTGCTTAAGACTTGTGTTCTGAGGGAAGGTTTGTCAGCATAGCAATGAACAGTGGAGGTAGAAAAAGTCAATTGGAAACAGCCTTTTCATAATGAAGTATGAAAATCATGGCTAGCGGTTAGCCGTTTCCCCCTGAACAACACATGGACCACATTACCAATGTTTAGGGTTTTGAATTGGAGATTGTCAAGTGTTATGATAGCCAGGGGATACAATGTTCTGTGAATTGTTAATTCCTTACAGATTTAATTTGAAAATATGGTCTAAACTTCATTTCTTACCATGTGGAAGTGTATTTGAAGAAAATAGTCTGAAAGTTCTATCTTTATACCTACAGTGTGTTTCAAACCGTGTGCTGAACTTAACCACGGAAAAAATGACAAATGAAAATGATGTCAACGTAATGACAAGGTTGTGCTGAGCCTGCGCCAGAGCTTCAAGTTCCGTCCATGTCGTACGACCACAAATAACTTAATGACAGGACACTCACCGTCCCCTCCTAGACCTGCTAGCACATTCCCTTTCTCCCTTTTCTATTACAAGCCATCACCAAGGCCCTACAACTAGTCATCGGGCGATGGGAGGGCCATGACAGCATTTCGTTAGATCTGCTGCTCCCCACAGGCAGACCCAGGTCTAAAACGGGCAGCTGCTCCTCATGTACAGATAGGCTAGTGGTTTGTGAACGGTTCCACTGCTAGGAGATGCCAGCCTGCTCTTGGGTGGTTTCAATCTCTCCACTGCTGCCTAGATGATGATGATATCTGTCAGTAGGTAGGCATCTCCCAATAGTCAAAAGTGTCTTATTTGACCTTTCCTTGTCTCCTTTCCTTTGTCTGCACTAGACTGTGAAAAACTAGACAAGGAAAATCATTTCACCAGTTATTTTATAGCCTTGCAGATGGAGACAAGGAGAGAGACTTTAGACTATTGACACACAGAGGCGTTGAAGAACCCTGCTGATTGCTGACACTGTCCATTCTATGTGGCCTTGAACTCCGCCTCCAGAGACGTGTTCCTGAGTCAAGAAAATGTTCTTGGGTCAGGTTCTGAATTTAAAATAGCTTACATGTTTTGTCACCCCCAGGGGTACGCGCAATGCCGTCTGCGGGACGCCAAATGAAAATGTGATTACATTTTATTTATTTTTTAAATACAGTTGAAGTCGGAAGTTTACATACACCTTAGCCAAATACATTTCAACTCAGTTTTTCACAATTCCTGACATTTAATCCCAGTAAAGATTCCCTGTTTTAGGTCAGTTAGGATCAAGATTTTATTTTAAGAATGTGAAATGTCAGAATAATAGTAGAGAATGATTTATTTCAGCTTTTATTTATTTCATCACATTCCCAGTGGGTCAGAAGTTTACATACACTCAATTAGTATTTGGTAGCATTGCCTTTAAATTGTTTAACTTGGGTCAAGCGTTTCAGGTAGCCTTCCACAAGCTTACCACAATAAGTTGGGTGAATTTTGGCCCATTCCTCCTGACAGAGCTTGTGTAACTGAGTCAGGTTTGTAGGCCTCCTTGCTCGCACACTCTTTTTCAGTTCTGACCACACATTTTTTATAGGATTAAGGTCAGGGTTTTGTGATGGCCACTCCAATACCTTGACTTTGTTGTCCTGAAGCCATTTTGCCACAACTTTGTAAGTATGTTTGGGGTCATTGTCCATTTGGAAGACCTGTTTGTGACCAAGCTTTAACTTCCTGACTGTTGTCTTGAGATGTTGCTTCAATATATCCACATAATTGTCCTACCTCATGATGCCATCTATTTTGTGAAGTGCACCAGTCCCTCCTGCAGCAAAGCACCCCCACAACATGATGCTGCCACCCCCGTGCTTCACGGTTGGGATGGTGTTCTTCGGCTTGCAAGCATCTCCCTTTTTCCTCCAAACATAACGATGGTCATTATGGCCAAACAGTTCTATTTTTGTTTCATCAGACCAGAGGACATTTATCCAAAAAGTACAATCTTTGTCCCCATCTGCAGTTGCAAACCGTATTCTGGCTTTTTTATGGTGGTTTTGGAGCAGTGGCTTCTTCCTTCTTTCCTCCTGAGCAGCCTTTCAGGTTATGTGGATATAGGAATCGTTTTACTGTGGATATAGATACTTTTGTACCTGTTTCCTCCAGCATCTTCACAATGTCCTTTGCTGCTGTTCTGGGATTGAGTTGCACTTTTCGCACCAAAGTACGTTCATCTCTAGGAGACAGAACGCCTCTCCTTCCTGAGTGGTATGATGGCTGCGTGGTCCTATGGTGTTTATACTTGTGTACTATTGTTTGTACAGATGAACGTGGTATCTTCAGGCATTTGAAAATTGCTCCCAAGGATGAACCAGACTTGTGGAGGTCTACACTTTATTTTCTGAGGTCTTGTCTGATTTATTTTGATTTGTCCATGATGCCAAGCAAAGAGGCACTGAGGTTGAAGGTAGGCCTTGAAATACATCCACAGGTACACCTCCAATTGACTCAAATTATGTCAATTAGCCTATGAGAAGCTTCTAAAGCCATGACATCATTTTCTGGAATTTTCCAAGCTGTTTAAAGGCACAGTCAACTTCGTGTATATGTAAACTTCTGACCCACTGGAATTGTTATACAGTGAATTATAAGGGAAATAATCTGTTAAATGTTTTTTATTGTGTCATGCACAAAGTAGATGTCCTAACTGACTTGCCAAAACTAGAGTTTGTTAACAAGAAATTTGTGGAGTGGTTGAAAAACGAGTTTTAATGACTCCAACCTAAGTATATGTAAACTTCCGACTTCAACTGTTTACATACACTTAGGTTGTTGGAGTCATTAAAGAGGGGGTATGCAGCTGGAGGTTGAATGTTTGAAAGGGTACGGGACTATTAAAAGTTTGGGAATGAATGCCGTAGAGGAAGGAAACCGCTCAGGGATTTCACCATGAGGCCAATGGTGACTAAAACTTTTACGGAGTTGAATGGCTGTGATAGAAAAAAACTGAGGATGGATCAACATTGTAGTTACTCCACTATCCATATGTTCAAGCATAGTGGTGGCTGCATCATGTTATGGGTGTGCTTGTAATTGTTAAGGACAGGGGTTTTTTTCAGGAGCTAAGCCAGGAAAAACATGGTTCAGTCTGCTTTCCACCAGATGCTGAGAGATATTAATTCACCTTTCAGCAGGACAGTAACCTGAAACACAAGGCCAAATCTACCCTGGAGTTTCTTTCCAAGAATACAGTGAATGTTCCTGAATGGGCGAGTTCAAGTTTTGACTTCAATCTGCTTGAAGAGCGATGGCAAGAAAATAGTTGTCTAGCAATGATCAACAACCAATTTGGCAGATTTTGAAGATGTATTTTTATTTTTTATAATGGGCTAATATTGTACAATCCAGGTGTGCAAAGATCTTAGAGACTTACCTAGTAATACTCACAGCTGTAATTGCTGCCAAAGGTGATTCTAAATAAATGTGAAAAATTGTCTAAAAACATGTTTTCACTTAGTCATTATGGGGTATTGTGTGTGTGTGTGTGTGTACAAAAATCTAATTATTTTGAATTCAGGCTGTAACACAACAAAATGTGGAATAAGTCAAGGGGTATGAATACTTTCTTAAGGCACTGTAATTAAGACCGTGTCGTGGATGAGTTATACCAATTGATAAAGTATAGGCTTGACGTCTGCTGTCATATGGATCATGGGATTGTATTTATGGCCAGCTTTAAAGAACATGTGTTTTGGGGATTCTTGTGAAGAGAGTGGAATTCCCCTATTTAACCCTGTTGAACCTGTCCTGTCACACACTCCCAGCTTCTTACATTACCAATTATCATCAAAGCATAAGAAGTCAACTTTTTTTGGTCCATCAGCCACGGTGGCAGGTAGATTTAAAAAATCTCCCTGCTGATGATTTTTTTACCTACCCAAATATTTTTCTGCTGTAATTACACCAACAACAAACATGTTTGGGATGAGCATGCTTTCTGTTTTTCTAAAACAATACATGTATTACTAGTAAGAATGAATGGGGTATATTGTTTAATTTAATTTGCATGTTAAAATAAATAATTTAGTACAATAATAAAAACAGATAAGCAGTTCTAAAACTGAACATCAAGAATCAACCTAGTGCCTTCCCAGCCACAAGGCTGAGTGATACGGCTTATTTATTATTAGAGTTCAGGGCTCTACTCTGACATATTTTACGAGTACATGATGTGCTCGTAAGTAGAAATGTAGAAGCACACACAATAATCTAGAATAACAATTATAGTTTGATAAGAAATTACTAAATGTTTTCAGGAGTGATCAATGCTCAATCAAGCACAATCGTTAGGTGAGACAAACATTTTTACCTGCCCCTCTAAGGAATGGGCCATTACCATGGTAACTTGGGCACTCGCTTGTCTGTGATGAAAAACATATCTGACTGAGATGTTTTCCTAGCAGCAGACAGTTGCAGCAAACTCAAACTAACATTGAAAAACAACCTAGCGTGTGAACAAAATGATATAACTGTCATTCTTTAGTAGCCTTTCTGGTCAATTCGACTAACTTCTACATGTTTCCTTTGGATTAAAAAAAATAACCGTTCCCAAATGCTCCGTGTGACCACCCACCAATGTGGCTGGTGAAATAGACATTCTTACCCCTTTCTTACAATGACATAATCTACCAGCATTTGTCAGATGGCGGCTGTTAATTTCCAACCCTGTTGAAGACAGGCCAGGAGATTTTATTAAATCGGCCACTCTCGAGAAGTAGATCAGCATATCATCCATACACATGTAAGCACACAACACACGCAACATGCACACACACACACACAACACACACACACAACACACACACAACACACACACATGCACACACACATGCACACACACATGCACAGACACATGCACAGACACAACACACACACACACAACACACACAGGGACAGTGAGCGAGTGAATGTGAAAGGAAAATATGTAATGTTGCCAACATGCCAGGGTGTCGGTGCTACAGAGCAGTACCCCTGAGGGAAGTAGCGAGTCACTGAGAATATGGACAAAAAGAGCTGGCTGTGAGGCTCCTAACACTGCCATACCGCCTGGTTCACTTCTACTGAAGAGTTATAGCTGCTGTCTTACACACACACACAAACACACACATTCCAAGTCACACTGTGTGTATGTGTGTGAGTTTCGGGGTGGGCGTGCTCACTTGTGTGTCTGTGTGTCCTGCTGGTGCTATTGTTGTGTGTAGGACACAGTGTTTTATGGGTAGAATGATTTACTGTACATTCTATCAGGATTAAAGGGGAAGTTCGCCCAGATTACAAAATTACATGTTGTTTTTCTTACCCTGTAAGCAGTCTTTGGACTAGGTATGACAGCAATCCATGCTTTCAATTAGTTTCACAGGCACTGTTTCCAAATGTTAACATTTTAGGATTTGTGGCACAAATCCCATTCAAGTCATGAGACCGATATTAGCATTTTCCACACATTTTCAAATCATCTAAAAGGGTATTTTTGTCATACCTTGTCCATAGACTGCTTACAGGAACCCAATGTGTCATTTTGTAATTTGGGTGAACTCTCCCTTTAACACATGTACCTCCTTTGTTCTCATTGTGTGCACCCAAATTCGCACCCTATTCCCTATATAGTGCACTACTTTTGACCAGGGTGACATTTAGGACTCAGCCATTATGTAACCAAATGAAGTGTTCAAACGTGTCTTTGTGGTGGAGTTTAGGTTGGCAGTTGCCACCCTTTCCTCACTACTTTATATAGGGCCCTATCAAACCTGTGTTGCGGAGAATGCAGACGGAAATCACGTCATCTTCACATTATAACAGAATTCAACAATATTAAAACTTTGTAGTAAATTAACTCAATGTATTGAACTTATTAGAACATGCACTAATTTGACCAAGTTTATCATAAGACATGAACAAAATCCATCTGATTATTTTCCAGTAACTTTTGTAAAACAGGCACGCACCACACACTCACACTGTTATGTCTACACTTTGTTTAGCCATTAGCGATGATGCTAATGATAACCGATTTCTGGTAGATGGAAAGGCTTTCCCAAAAATCTTTAAAAAAACAGAGGACTGAATTTAGGAAAAAACTAAATGGATTCAGGTTAAAAATTTCATGGATTTTATAGGGTCCTATTTATACAACCAGTGCCAGCTTGTTAAGCCAATGTCAGCTTTTTAACAATACACTTTGTTTAATCTCCTGTGATTTATGTGTGTGTTTTTCATTGTGTGCAAGCATATGTTTATGTGCGTAGCTTAATAGAGTTTAATGTTGCACTGTATTTATTCATGGTATGACAGGATTTATGAGACATCCCAAATGGCACCCTATTCTCTTATTACTTTTATGGGCACTGGTCAAAAGTAGTGTACTACATAGGGAATAGGGTGTCATTTGAGATACATACTTTGTACAATAGGGGTTCTCTGAGGACTAGACATGAGTTCTGGTTCAGACTAGAGAGGATTTTTTTTAAGGACACAACCTCATAAACCTTCCCAGCACTGTCCCGTTTGTACGAGACGTTGAGGAAGGAAGGAAGATTAGCCTTGATGAGAGGACAGCCAAGGGGCTCGGACGATGACGGACTTCTTCCGTTTCACTGATCTTTGTAAAGAGTCATGAAGAGAAGCAGCAAGTACTTTAACGCTTAAAGGGACAGTTCACTCAAAAAACATCTCTCTGTATTTAGGTCCACTGTTAATACTATTCCAAAAAAATGGTGTATATCAACAGTCAAATGTTCAAGATTTCAGTACAGAGCAACAAAAAAATTGAGGGGATGATGATGCATTTTGCATCATGATGATTTAAGTGGTCACTATACTGTGAGAACCCCGAAGTTTAACTGTCTACTAGAGGTTGACCGATTAATCGGAATGGCCGATTAATTTGGGCTGATTTCAAGTTTTCATAACAATCGGTATTTTGGGGTGCCGATGTTTAATTAAACTAGGCAAGTCAGTTAAGAACACATTCTTATTTTCAATGACGGCCTAGGAACGGTGGGTTAACTGCCTTGTTCAGGGGCAGAATGACAGATTTTCACCTTGTCAGCTCAGGGGATTCAATCTTGCAACCTTACAGTTAACTAGTCCAACGAAATAACGACCTGCCTCTTTCACTCCACAAGGAGTCTGCCTGTTACGCGAATGCAGTAAGCCAAGGTAAGTTGCTAGCTAGCATTAAACTTATCTTATAAAAAAACAATCATTCATAATCACTAGTTAACTACACATGGTTGATGATATTTATGGGGCGACAGGGTTAGAGCGTTGGACTAGTAACCGGAAGATTGCAAGTTCAAACCCCCGAGCTGACAAGGTACAAATCTGTCATTCTGCCCCTGAACAGGCAGTTAACCCACTTCCTAGGCCGTCATTGAAAATAAGAATTTGTTCTTAACTGACTTGCCTAGTAAAATATATTTTTTTTACTAGATATTATCTAGCGTATCCTGCGTTGCATATAATCTGACTGAGTGGTGGTAGGCAGAAGCAGGCTCATAAACATTCATTCAAACAGCACTTTCGTGCGTTTTGCCAGCAGCTCTTTGTTATGCGTCAAGCATTGCGCTGTTTATGACTTCAAGCCTATCAACTCCCGAGATGAGGCTGGTGTAACCGAAGTGAAATGGCTAGCTAGTTAGCATGCGCTAATAGCGTTTCAAACGTCACTCGCTCTGAGCCTTCTAGTAGTTGTTCCCCTTGCTCTGCATGGGTAACGCTGCTTCGATGGTGGCTGTTGTCGTTGTGTTGCTGGTTCGAGCCCAGGGAGTAGCGAGGAGAGGGACAGAAGCTATACTGTTACTGGCAATACTAAAGTGCCTATAAGAACATCCAATAGTCAAAGGTTAAGGAAATACAAATGGTATAGAGGGAAATAGTCCTATAATTCCTATAATAACTACAACCTAAAACGTCTTACCTGGGAATATTGAAGGCTCATGTTAAAAGGAACCACCAGCTTTCATATGTTCTCATGTTCTGAGCAAGGAACTGAAACGTTAGCTTTCTTACATAGCACATATTGCACTTTTACTTTCTTCTCCAACACTTTGTTTTTGCATTATTTAAACCAAATTGAACATGTTTCAATATTTACTTGAGGCTAAATTGATTTTATTGATTTATTATATTAAGTTAAAATATGTGTTCATTCAGTATTGTTGTAATTGTCATTATTACAAATAAAAAAATTGTCCGATTAATCGGTATCGGCTTTTTTGGTCCTCCAATAATCGGTATCGGCGTTGAAAAATCATAATCAGTCGACCTCTACTGTCTAACCCATATTGGATGCATTTTATGTTCTGAATGTTTTGATAAACTGCGCTCTGCTCTGCCTCCCCCAGAGCTTTCAGAAAACAAACTTCATCCCTGTGTCTTGTTGGCTAAGCCTCCCAAATATATTTGACCGGAGGAGTAAAACCCTCCTCGGCTGTTGTCCAGGTTAAATGGATTACTGTCCTTATAGTGGCCTCCCAGACTGCTCTTCTGTTTCCTGTTGCCTCCGCTTTGCTGTTATGTTGTCCTCCGTAGGGAAACTCCTATGAGAGAGAGGGAGGGCGATGGAGAGAGGGAGAGGAGGGGTAAAGAGGGTCTGAGAGGGGGGCGAGTGAGACAGAGAGAGGAAGACATGTTCCTGAGCCAGGTCTGGTTCTATGTTCAATTAGGAGCCACATCTGGTACTATGTTCCATTGTGAGCCAGGTCTGGTTCTATGTTCCATTGTGAGCCAGGTCTGGTTCTATGTACCATTACGAGAATCCAGTAGAGTCGGCGGCCAAGAGAGCTGCATGCCAGGCTACTGTCAGAACTAAGGCTCAGTCTCCACTCCTTTCCAAAAATCCCAAGTCTTTAGCCCCACACACAGACACTCACACAGACACTCACACCACCCTGCCACACTGACCTGCCAGCCTACCTGGTTACTTTGTTATATGACCCCACGCTGTGCTGTGAGACAATGGTCTTATTAGAACCTCTGGTGAATGGACTCTGCATGGGAGCCCCCTCTTACAGGAGTCTAACAGTTATCTCATCTCTGTTATTGTCTCACTCAGAGCAGCTTAGCCCTGGCTAACTGATTACATGGAGATAGCAAGCTAATCGGAAGTTCGCTAGCTGATGACATTGAATTCACTTAACTAAACTGTGCGTAAAGTTAGCTAGCTTGCAGCCCAGTTGAGTCAGCCTTGAAATGTAATATTCAATATGGCAGCTCTTTCACAAACCTGACATTTTTAAAGAGACGGTGTACAATTTTCAATATAATGCATCTCAATAGGAAAATTGTGCTTTTACACAATGTAGAAATCTATTCCACAAATGACTTTGTAATTTCAATGACAGTAGGGCACAACATGTGCTTCAAAAGTAGCTAGATTTCATAAAGGCTCAAAATAGGCTGTATCTTAATACATGTACAAAATCTATTTCCTGGTGCTCCTAAATTTCATGTGGTGCTCCTAACTTTAAGTTGGATGCACCAGTGCTACAAATGATTTGTTACATTTTAGAGCCCTGCTTAAGGCTAACTTTATTGGAAGGCATGTCTACGTTTCACTGTTGTGTCCCATCACACACCACTGAGGAATGTGGTTGTTTTTTTATCATTGTGTTTCTGTATTTTTCTTTGTGTGTTTCCTATGCTCCTGACTTGATTGTCTAAGTTCTTAGTCTTGTTATTCAGGCCCCCCCCCAGTTTGATAATTTATAAAAAATCTAAAACTTAAATAACACATTTACATAAGTATTCAGACCCTTTACTCAGTACTTTATTGAAGAACCTTTAGCAGTGATTACTGCCTCAATTCTTCTTGGGTATGACGCTACAAGCTTTGCACACCTGTATTTGGAGAGTTTCTCCCATTCTTCTCTGCAGATCCTCTCAAGCTCTGTCAGGTTGGATGAGGAGCACTTCTGCACAACTATTTTCAGGTCTCTCCGGAGATGTTTGATCGGGTTCAAGTCCGGACTCTGGCTGGGCCATTCAAGGACATTCAGACACTTGTCCCGAAGCCACTCCTGAGTTGTCTTGGCTGTGTGCTTAGGGTTGTTGTCCTGTTGGAAGGTGAACCTTCACCCCAGTCTGAGGTCCTGAGTGCTTTGGAGCAGGTTTTCATCAAGCATCTCTGTACTTTGCTCCATTCATCTTTGCCTCGATCCTGACCAGTCCCTGCCACTGAACATCCCCACAGCATGATGCTACCACCATCATGCTTCACCATAGGGATGGTGCCAGGTTTCCTACACACGTGACGCTTGGCATTCCGCCCAAAGAGTTCTTGGTTCTCATGGTCTGAGAGTCTTTAGGTGTCTTCCGTCTGGCCACTCTACCATAAAGGCCTGATTGGTGGAGTGCTGCAGAGATGGAGAACCTTCCAGAAGGACAACCATCTCCACAGAGAACGGATACTATATACTTGTTGTTGGGGTGGGATTGGTGTGGGGTGTGTCTAACTCATTGATATATTTATTGAATATTATATGAATCCTATACATTAAAATTGCCAATTTGGGTGCAATCAGTATCTGAGATCAAATTATATTTCAACAAAATAATGTTGCAGGAATGTTAATCAGTTTCTAACGACAGAAACCATTTCATTTCGGAACGATCTGAGATGGTAGATGTCAAAATCCTCTTTCCTGTGCTTTTTGATTTTGAGATTTGGAATAGGAGCTGTGCCTGTGGGGGACTTCTCAGAATGTTCCGCTTTTTAAGGTAATGGCTGTGACTTGTGAGACTCAGTATTGTGCTGTTTTTAAGAGTTTGTTTGAGGATGTTGATGGGATGTTGATACACAGCAGTCCAGAGCGAAGATCAACATTCTTTTGTGACATGTCAATGGTAATATCCTTAAGTGCAGAGCCACTTACAGCTAAAGGTCAGGGAGCGAGTAGAAAGGTTACGGAACATGTCAATTATGTATGTTTTGCATACTGTGACTGGTGGTCTTGAAGATCCGCTCTCCATTTTAAAATGGAGGACAGCAGGTGGAAAACCATGTGAATGATCCATTAATTTCAGCTTGCTTTAAATTCATCTAGGATTCCTAAAGTGTCAATGTGTTTCCTTTAAGTAAAGCTTTTCAAATGGAGATGCCTGATACTGCAGGCTATGTGTACCGCCTTCCTTTTAAGAACCTCTCATAACGACATGAGCAGATTGATTTCAACATGGAAAAATACATTTTATATTTCTCTGGGGAGGAGGCTGTGTGGGATACAGTGAACGCTGGGTGGCTGGATGAATGCTGGCATTGTCACACACACATACCATAGCCTCCCTTGTGCGTGAACAAAGTGCTGGCCTGCTTTTGATTTAACACTCTAACACTGCAGAGAATGACCCCTGACCTGTCTCCGAGGGGTCTGTCCATAAATGTTTCTGTGAAATGTGACGTATTTCATGAATGTCATCCTCAGGTGGGAACCCCCCTTCAGAGTGATTCTGTGGGAGATAATTACACTTTAGAAGTCGTGCGAGCTCATGTTATCTCCTCGGTGGCGTTGGTCAGTTGTATGGGACCAAGAAGACATTTTGGTGATGAGGGTAGACACATGCTGGCCATTGGGGGGGAGGCTGCTGCCACAGCTTTGGCCTGCTGAGGAATGCCATATAGTGGCTGAAAGCAATAGCTATGTATAGTCCACACACACACACAGGCTTACCCACAGACACACACATTTAACCCTACGGACTGACGGGGACAAAACACGTCTATTGGCTACATTTTCTGGCGCTAATATCTAATTGGAAATCTTTTCAGTTTTCCACCAGAAAGGCCTCCTTTTGGCCGGTGGAAATCATAGATATTTGAAATTGTGTGCAAGAGTGGTTTAAAATAACACTGGGCTGCCAGGCCTGTTTTTAGAAGCTCCTGGGACAAAGGATTTAATGTTACTGTACACGGGGAGGGAAGGAGGGAGTGAACGTGAGAGAAGTTTAAAGCCCTGATTTCCACCCTGTCTGAAAGTCACACACTCACACCTTCTGTTTTCAGGATGCCACACAAAGCAGACCTTGTGAGTCAGCACAGTTCAAGAACAGGGGCCAGACTGCGGGGAGTGGGTGATGGTTGACTGAGGATACAGTAGCCAGTGTTGCTTCAGAATAGGTGAGGAGAAACTGGCTAGTCTTTTAATGTGAGTGATTTGACAACTCCCATGGGGGTAGAGACATGAGTCCCTCAGGAGTCATAGGAAGTGGTCTGTCCTGTCCAATTACTGAGCTCCAGAGAATAGTGATGTTACCCACAGGACCAGTTTTGGTTACAGAGTACTGCTGTTAGAAACCAGAATAAACATCTACATTTTCCATCTGGCCAAACCCAGATTTCCACCAGGAGACTGGCATCTGAGATGCATCATAATGGGCACGAATTGTGTTTTGTTTGTTAATACGTTCTCTACGATGGCCCTCTGTTTCCCACTCTGGGTCCTCTCTTTGTTTCCGACCGCAGTGACTGAGCCTCAGTGTTCTCTAATCAAAACCAGCTGGCCCCATCCAGACCACACAGCCAGGGCACCTCTACTGTGTAAAGTGGCAAGATTATTACACCACTGTTTTCTTTGCTTTTCAGCAAACATATCTGGACAAGGCCTTTAAAGAGGGGAGGGAGGGATAAAGAGGGAGGGATGAAGCCATATCCTGTCTCTTCAAGCAGTCTTGTCATAGTGAAAGGGGCTTTGTGATGTCTCCCGTCTCTTCAAGAGGTCTTGTCATAGTGAAAGGGGCTTTGTGATGTCTCTTCAAGAGGTCTTGTCATAGTGAAAGGGTCTGTGATGTCTCCTGTCTCTTCAAGCGGTCTTGTCATAGTGAAAAGGGCTGTGTGATGTCTCCTGTCTCTTCAAGCGGTCTTGTCATAGTGAAAGGGTCTGTGATGTCTCCCGTCTCTTCAAGAGGTCTTGTCATAGTGAAAGGGGCTTTGTGATGTCTCCCGTCTCTTCAAGAGGTCTTGTCATAGTGAAAGGGGCTGTGTGATGTCTCCTGTCTCTTCAAGCGTTCTTGTCATAGTGAAAGGGGCTGTGTGATGTCTCTTCAAGCGGTCTTGTCTTCGTGAAAGGGGCTTTGTGATGTCTCTTCAAGCGGCCCATCAGGCTTGTAAGGCATTTCTACCTTATTGGATGAACACACATTGGGCCCTTGGTGGGGTGAGGACAGCCAGAGTGGGGCGAGGACACACAGAATTGGGCCAGGGTGGGGCGAGGGATAGCCAGAATGGGCAAGGGTGGGGCGAGGGACAGCCAGAATGGGGCCAGGTGGGGTGAGGACAGCCAGAATGGGACCAGTGTGCAGAGCTGTCAACAGGAAAGGGGGAGGGAGGGAAGGAAGAATGGGGTGAGTGTAGGAGGGTTGAGGCGGGGCCGAAAGCTCACAAGGAAGGCCCGAAAGCACACTTATGACATCACATAAGAATGTTCCCCTTTTCCATGTTCTTCTAATGTACAGACACATTTTCATTGAGATGTGCTTAACGTGTTATACGCTAACCATGTCTATGTAATGGACACTGCAGCTGGCTGGCTGGCTGGTTTTAGTTGAGAGCTTGTGTGTTAGTGTTTTGTGCTTTAGAGGAGGGAAAACCAGTCCATGTCTGGTTAGTGTAACCAGCTCAGCAGAAGTGATCAGAGTCAATGTACAGTAGCCTACTGACAATCTACAGTCCTTGTGTATGTAGCATAAAACGGCTTTAATTAATTAGCTTAACGACTTGAAATGTTTTGAAATATTTATTTATTTGGAGTGACGTCACAAGAAGCACTCTCGCGTGAATTCCACTAACGGGTCCGTATGTAGCCAAACGTAGCTGCTGCTCATGTTGGTATCTGTACTGATGGCGCAAAAGCCATGAGAGGGAGACATAGTGGCGTGGTAACGCGCGTGCAAGCAGTTGCTCCCGACGACACTTGTGTACACTGCAGCATCCACTGAGAGGCTCTTGCTGCCAAGGGAATGCCTGACAGCATGAAAGCCGTTTTGGAAACTACAGTGAAAATTGTTAACTTTCTTAAAGCAAGGCCCCTAAACTCTCGTGTATTTTCTGCACTATGCAATGATATGGGCTGAGGCCATGTAACGTTTTTACAATATACAGAAGTGCACTGGTTATCAAGTGGCAAAGTATTGACAGGTTTTTATTAAATTGAGAGATGAGCTTAAAGTTTTCTTTACTAACCATGATTTTCACTTGTCTGACCGCTTGCATGATGACGAGTTTCTCACAGGACTGGCCTGTCTGGGTGACGTTTTTCCTCGGCTGAATGATCTGAATCTAGGATTACAGGGATTCTCCGTAACTATATTCAATGTGCGGGACAAAATTGAGGCTATGATTAAGAAGTTGGAGCTCCTCTCTGTCTGCATTAACAAGGACAACACACAGGTCTTTCCATCATTGTATGATTTTTTTGTGTGCAAATGAACTCAAGCTTACAGACCATGTCAAATGTGATATAGCGAAGCACCTGAGTGAGATGGGTGCGCAGTTACACAGGTACTTTCCTGAAATGGATGACACAAACAACTGGATTTGTTATACTTTTCATACCCTGCCTCCAGTCCACTTAACAATATCTGAACAAGAGAGCCTCGTCGAAATTGCAACAAGCGGTTCTGTGAAAATCTGCTTTAATCAGAAGCCACTGCCAGATTTCTGGAAAGGGCTGCGCTCAGAGTATCCTGCCTTGGTAAATCACGCTGTTAAGACACTGATGCCCTTTAAAACCACGTCCCTATGTGAGAGTGGATTCTCTGCCCTCACTAGCATAAACTAAATACAGGCACGGACTGTGTGTGGAAAATACAACCTAACATTGCAGAATTATGTGCATCCTTTCAAGCACACCCTTCTCATTAACCTGTGGTGAGGTATTCACACCCTTCTCATTAACCTGTGGTGAGGTATTCACACCCTTCTCATTAACCTGTGGTGAGGTATTCACACCCTTCTCATTAACCTGTGGTGAGGTATTCACACCCTTCTCATTAACCTGTGGTGAGGTATTCACACCCTTCTCATTAACCTGTGGTGAGGTATTCACACCCTTCTCATTAACCTGTGGTGAGGTATTCACACCCTTCTCATTAACCTGTGGTGAGGTATTCACACCCTTCTCATTAACCTGTGGTGAGGTATTCACACCCTTCTCATTAACCTGTGGTGAGGTATTCACACCCTTCTCATTGACCTGTGGTGAGGTATTCACATCCTTCTCATTAACCTGTGGTGAGGTATTCACACCATTCTCATTAACATGTGGTGAGGTATTCACACCCTTCTCATTAACCTGTGGTGAGGTATTCACACCCTTCTCATTAACCTGTGGTGAGGTATTCACACCCTTCTCATTAACCTGTGGTGAGGTATTCACACCCTTCTCATTAACCTGTGGTGAGGTATTCACACCCTTCTCATTAACCTGTGGTGAGGTATTCACACCCTTCTCATTAACCTGTGGTGAGGTATTCATACCCTTCTCATTAACCTGTGGTGTGGTATTCACACCCTTCTCATTAACCTGTGGTGAGGTATTCACACCCTTCTCATTAACCTGTGGTGAGGTATTCACACCCTTCTCATTAACCTGTGGTGAGGTATTCACACCCTTCTCATTAACCTGTGGTGAGGTATTCACACCCTTCTCATTAACCTGTGGTGAGGTATTCACAATTTCTGATGAACAAATAAAGTTTTATATGTAAGATGGTTAAATAAATAATCAATAATAAAATGATTGATTATTATTATTTGTGCCCTGATCCTATAAGAGGTCTTTGTCACAACCCGGCTTGTGGGAAGTGACAAACTCACACTCATTCTTATGTTTAATAAATGTATTGTATAGTGTGTGTGTGGCAGGCTTACAATGATGGCAAAAACCAACATTTGAGAGTGTGCTGACCCTGGTGCTAGAGGGTTTACGCAGCTGGAGGGTGAATGTTTGAAAGGGGACGGGACTATAAAAAGTTTGTGAACCACTGCTCTAATAGAACAGGTCATTGAACATACACACATTTTCCTATAGTTGGAGTACACAATGCAAAATACTTCTGCCAAAAACAAAGCTACTACAGCCAGTACTGGCTGTTTACACAAATTAAATGGTTTGTTTGATGCGCTAGTGAATGCATTTCCAACTACTGTTCTGGGCAAATAGAAGTCCACTCATACTCCCACTTGTTAACGATTTACAGTACACACTGTTGAATAGGGATGGTAGTTTTCTTGGACTTTTCGCCAGATGCTTTTATCGAGGTGCCAAGCAGTGATGAATTGTGTGGTAGCTTCTGAAAGTACCCGTCTGTTTTCCCAAGCTTTCAGGCAGAATCCATATGAGCCAGTAAGTTTACAGTGGAAACTAAGAGCACTGTTTGCCATGTATGAAAAGGCTGCATCACATTTATCCCTGTCATTATGCTTGAAGACACATAAGGGTCTGCTTACAGTTTGGGACAAAAAAACATACAAAGCCAAACTACTACAGCTGCTACTACTAATACCTTCATTCATAATAATAATCATTAAAGGTGCCATTATCAGTTCCGTTCTCTCCAAATGGCTTGATTTGACTTGTCTGTCCTTCACTGTTGAGCCTTTCTTCATGACTGCTATTGTCAGTGAGCAAAACAGATGTCAAGTGCCTTATTGGTATGCTCTGGAATGATCCAGTAGCATTTACAGATCCTTGTGAAGATTAAGCAAAGATTAAAACACTCCCAAAGTTGTGTCTAAGCAGATACATTTTTTAACTTGTGTTTAGTCTATACAGACATAACAACTTGGCCTTAACATCTTCCTGATTAGACTGCCATACTGTAGATATTCTGTTGAATGCCTCCCTGTTTGGGTATGCAACCCCAGTCCAAATATGACTCAACCTCATAAATATTGAGTTAGCAACAGTAAATAGACCAGTAAATATTATAACGCATCAAATTAAATGTAGTCTATATTAGTACAATATCTTATATTTTATTGCCAGCATTACATAGTGACATTACATCAGACTTCAATATGCACCACCTGGTTTGTGACTTGACTTGAGAAACAATGTCCACATTCGGTCTACAACGAGGTCCAGAGGGCTGCACTGAAAATGGGGTTTATTTACTTGCCTTCAGAATTTGCATAAAAATTGTCCTCTATCCATCGATTTTGGAATTTATGATGCTCCCTGATTGTCTAACTTTCTTTTGGGTGATTATTAGTGAGCTGGACACAGTCAACAAACAAAGAATGTAGGTCCATTATCATTTATACACAATTTCGATTTTGTTTTAGATATTTTAAAGTATATTGAGTTCGTCAACAAAAACACTAAAAATAGCACCCTGTAATGGTACAGAAATGGTATGACGGTATGAAAATGTGGATATCACCCAACCCGAGTGCGAAACTGGTGTCAGTTGTGAAAAAAAGTAAACAGTTGGAAGAGTTAGTTGAATATAATGCCACTGTTAATTAGATGTTGTTTTTCATTAACCTGGCTATTTTCTCTTGAACAGTATGGTCTATCTACTGGAAACTCGTGGACAATATGGACACAGATATAATAATTGAATACATTTATTTTTTTAATGTTATTCTATTATAAATTACCTAAATTAAAATAGATTGCCATAGATTACCTGTTAATTACAAAAAATTCTGGTAACTTTAATAAACTGCCAGTAGTTTTGCAACCCTAGAGATAATGGATATAATATCAACAAAACAAGTTTCCTCTTAGATACCTTCTCTGACAGATGTTTAAATTCTACGCCAGTCAGCAGTGCTAGTCAGCAGTGACTAGTGCTAGTCAGCAGTGCTGGTCAGCAGTGACTAGTGCTAGTCAGCAGTGCTGCTCAGCAGTGACTAGTGCTAGTCAGCAGTGCTGGTCAGCAGTGACTAGTGCTGGTCAGCAGTGACTAGTGCTGGTCAGCAGTGATTAGTGCTAGTCAGCAGTGACTAGTGCTAGTCAGCAGTGACTAGTCAGCAGTGTCTATTGCTAGTCAGCAGTGACTAGTCAGCAGTGTCTAGTGCTAGTCAGCAGTGTCTAGTGCTAGTCAGCAGTGTCTAGTGCTAGTCAGCAGTGTCTAGTGCTAGTCAGCAGTGTCTAGTGCTAGTCAGCAGTGACTAGTGCTAGTCAGCAGTGCTAGTCAGCAGTGACTAGTGCTAGTCAGCAGTGCTAGTCAGCAGTGACTAGTGCTAGTCAGCAGTGCTAGTCAGCAGTGACTAGTCAGCAGTGCTAGTCAGCAGTGCTAGTCAGCAGTGACTAGTGCTAGTCAGCAGTGACTAGTCAGCAGTGACTAGTGCTGGTCAGCAGTGCTAGTCAGCATTGACTAGTGCTAGTCAGCATTGACTAGTGCTAGTCAGCAGTGACTAGTGCTAGTCAGCAGTGACTAGTGCTAGTCAGCAGTGACTAGTGCTAGTCAGCAGTGACTAGTGCTAGTCAGCAGTGACTAGTCAGCAGTGACTAGTGCTAGTCAGCAGTGACTAGTGCTAGTCAGCAGTGACTAGTCAGCAGTGACTAGTGCTAGTCAGCAGTGACTAGTGCTAGTCAGCAGTGACTAGTCAGCAGTGACTAGTGCTAGTCAGCAGTGACTAGTCAGCAGTGACTAGTGCTAGTCAGCAGTGACTAGTCAGCAGTGACTAGTGCTAGTCAGCAGTGACTAGTCAGCAGTGACTAGTGCTAGTCAGCAGTGACTAGTGCTAGTCAGCAGTGACTAGTGCTAGTCAGCAATGACTAGTCAGCAGTGACTAGTGCTAGTCAGCAGTGCTAGTCAGCAGTGACTAGTGCTAGTCAGCAGTGACTAGCGCTAGTCAGCAGTGACTAGTGCTAGTCAGCAGTGCTAGTCAGCAGTGCTAGTCAGCAGTGCTAGTGTCAAGATCGTTGGAATAAATGGACCAAGGCGCAGCGTGCGTAGAGTTCCACATGTTTAATTTATGCAACTCACCAAACAATACAGAAACGAATGTGAAGCTATTAAGTGCTCAAGGCAACTAACACAAACAAGATCCCACACCAAACAGGTGGGAAAAGGCTGCCAAAGTATGATCCCCAATCAGAGATAATGATAGACAGCTGCCTCTGATTGGGAACCATACCAGGCCAACCTAGAAAGAAACTAGAATGCCCACCCTAGTCACACCCCGACCTAACCAAAATAGAGAATAAAGGATCTCTAAGGTCAGGGTGTGACAGCTAGCGAGCAGTGGTAGTCAGCAGTGACCAGTGCTAGTCAGCAGTGACCAGTGCTAGTCAGCAGTGACCAGTGCTAGTCAGCAGTGACTAGTGCTAGTCAGCAGTGACCAGTGCTAGTCAGCAGTGACTAGTGCTAGTCAGCAGTGACTAGTGCTAGTCAGCAGTGACTAGTGCTAGTCAGCAGTGACTAGTGCTAGTCAGCAGTGCTAGTCAGAAGTGACTAGTGCTAGTCAGCAGTGCTAGTCAGCAGTGACTAGGGCTAGTCAGCAGTGACTAGTCAGCAGTGCTAGTCAGCAGTGACTAGTGCTAGTCAACAGTGACCAGTGCTAGTCAGCAGTGCTAGTCAGCAGTGACCAGTGCTAGTCAGCAGTGCTAGTCAGCAGTGACCAGTGCTAGTCAGCAGTGACCAGCGCTAGTCAGCAGTGACCAGCGCTAGTCAGCAGTGACCAGCGCTAGTCAGCAGTGACCAGCGCTAGTCAGCAGTGCTAGTCAGCAGTGACCAGCTCTAGTCAGCAGTGCTAGTCAGCAGTGACCAGTGCTAGTCAGCAGTGACCAGCGCTAGTCAGCAGTGCTAGTCAGCAGTGACCAGTGCTAGTCAGCAGTGCTAGTCAGCAGTGACCAGTGCTAGTCAGCAGTGCTAGTCAGCAGTGACCAGTGCTAGTCAGCAGTGACCAGCGCTAGTCAGCAGTGACCAGCGCTAGTCAGCAGTGCTAGTCAGCAGTGACCAGCTCTAGTCAGCAGTGCTAGTCAGCAGTGACCAGCTCTAGTCAGCAGTGCTAGTCAGCAGTGACCAGTGCTAGTCAGCAGTGACCAGCGCTAGTCAGCAGTGCTAGTCAGCAGTGACCAGCGCTAGTCAGCAGTGCTAGTCAGCAGTGACCAGTGCTAGTCAGCAGTGCTAGTCAGCAGTGACCAGTGCTAGTCAGCAGTGACCAGTGCTAGTCAGCAGTGACCAGTGCTAGTCAGCAGTGCTAGTCAGCAGTGACCAGTGCTAGTCAGCAGTGCTAGTCAGCAGTGACCAGTGCTAGTCAGCAGTGCTAGTCAGCAGTGACCAGTGCTAGTCAGCAGTGCTAGTCAGCAGTGACCAGTGCTAGTCAGCAGTGCTAGTCAGCAGTGACCAGTGCTAGTCAGCAGTGCTAGTCAGCAGTGACCAGTGCTAGTCAGCAGTGCTAGTCAGCAGTGACCAGTGCTAGTCAGCAGTGCTAGTCAGCAGTGACCAGTGCTAGTCAGCAGTGCTAGTCAGCAGTGCTAGTCAGCAGTGACCAGTGCTAGTCAGCAGTGACCAGTGCTAGTCAGCAGTGCTAGTCAGCAGTGACCAGTGCTAGTCAGCAGTGCTAGTCAGCAGTGACCAGTGCTAGTCAGCAGTGCTAGTCAGCAGTGACCAGTGCTAGTCAGCAGTGCTAGTCAGCAGTGACCAGTGCTAGTCAGCAGTGCTAGTCAGCAGTGACCAGTGCTAGTCAGCAGTGACCAGTGCTAGTCAGCAGTCAGCAGTGACCAGTGCTAGTCAGCAGTCAGCAGTGACCAGTGCTAGTCAGCAGTCAGCAGTGACCAGTGCTAGTCAGCAGTGACCAGTGCTAGTCAGCAGTCAGCAGTGCTAGTCAGCAGTCAGCAGTGACCAGTGCTAGTCAGCAGTGCTAGTCAGCAGTGACCAGTGCTAGTCAGCAGTGCTAGTCAGCAGTGACCAGTGCTAGTCAGCAGTGCTAGTCAGCAGTGCTAGTCAGCAGTGCTAGTCAGCAGTGCTAGTCAGCAGTGCTAGTCAGCAGTGACCAGTGCTAGTCAGCAGTGACCAGTGCTAGTCAGCAGTGCTAGTCAGCAGTGACCAGTGCTAGTCAGCAGTGCTAGTCAGCAGTGACCAGTGCTAGTCAGCAGTGCTAGTCAGCAGTGACCAGTGCTAGTCAGCAGTGCTAGCCAGCAGTCAGGAGTGCTAGTCAGCAGTGACCAGTGCTAGTCAGCAGTGACCAGTGCTAGTCAGCAGTGACCAGTGCTAGTCAGCAGTGCTAGTCAGCAGTGACCAGTGCTAGTCAGCAGTGACCAGTGCTAGTCAGCAGTGCTAGTCAGCAGTGACCAGTGCTAGTCAGCAGTGCTAGTCAGCAGTGACCAGTGCTAGTCAGCAGTGCTAGTCAGCAGTGCTAGTCAGCAGTGACCAGTGCTAGTCAGCAGTGCTAGTCAGCAGTCAGCAGTGCTAGTCAGCAGTGCTAGTCAGCAGTCAGCAGTGCTAGTCAGCAGTGACCAGTGCTAGTCAGCAGTGACCAGTGCTAGTCAGCAGTGACCAGTGCTAGTCAGCAGTGACCAGTGCTAGTCAGCAGTGCTCGTCAGCAGTGACCAGTGCTAGTCAGCAGTGCTAGTCAGCAGTGACCAGTGCTAGTCAGCAGTGCTAGTCAGCAGTGCTAGTCAGCAGTGACCAGTGCTAGTCAGCAGTGCTAGTCAGCAGTGACCAGTGCTAGTCAGCAGTGACCAGTGCTAGTCAGCAGTGACCAGTGCTAGTCAGCAGTGCTAGTCAGCAGTGACCAGTGCTAGTCAGCAGTGACCAGTGCTAGTCAGCAGTGCTAGTCAGCAGTGACCAGTGCTAGTCAGCAGTGCTAGTCAGCAGTGCTAGTCAGAAGTGCTAGTCAGCAGTGCTAGTCAGCAGTGACCAGTGCTAGTCAGCAGTGCTAGTCAGCAGTGACCAGTGCTAGTCAGCAGTGCTAGTCAGCAGTGACCAGTGCTAGTCAGCAGTGCTAGTCAGCAGTGACCAGTGCTAGTCAGCAGTGACCAGTGCTAGTCAGCAGTGACCAGTGCTAGTCAGCAGTGACCAGTGCTAGTCAGCAGTGACCAGTGCTAGTCAGCAGTGACCAGTGCTAGTCAGCAGTGACCAGTGCTAGTCAGCAGTGCTAGTCAGCAGTGACCAGTGCTAGTCAGCAGTGCTAGTCAGCAGTGACCAGTGCTAGTCAGCAGTGACCAGTGCTAGTCAGCAGTGCTAGTCAGCAGTGACCAGTGCTAGTCAGCAGTGCTAGTCAGCAGTGCTAGTCAGCAGTGACCAGTGCTAGTCAGCAGTGCTAGTCAGCAGTGACCAGTGCTAGTCAGCAGTGCTAGTCAGCAGTGACCAGTGCTAGTCAGCAGTGCTAGTCAGCAGTGACCAGTGCTAGTCAGCAGTGCTAGTCAGCAGTGACCAGTGCTAGTCAGCAGTGCTAGTCAGCAGTGCCCAGTGCTAGTCAGCAGTGACCAGTGCTAGTCAGCAGTGCTAGTCTGCAGTGACCAGTGCTAGTCAGCAGTGCTAGTCAGAAGTGCTAGTCAGCAGTGACCAGTGCTAGTCAGCAGTGCTAGTCAGCAGTGACCAGTGCTAGTCAGCAGTGCTAGTCAGCAGTGACCAGTGCTAGTCAGCAGTGCTAGTCAGCAGTGACCAGTGCTAGTCAGCAGTGCTAGTCAGCAGTGACCAGTGCTAGTCAGCAGTGCTAGTCAGCAGTGACCAGTGCTAGTCGGCAGTGCTAGTCAGCAGTGACCAGTGCTAGTCGGCAGTGCTAGTCAGCAGTGACCAGTGCTAGTCGGCAGTGCTAGTCAGCAGTGACCAGTGCTAGTCGGCAGTGCTAGTCAGCAGTGACCAGTGCTAGTCAGCAGTGCTAGTCAGCAGTGACCAGTGCTAGTCAGCAGTGACCAGTGCTAGTCAGCAGTGACCAGTGCTAGTCAGCAGTGACCAGTGCTAGTCAGCAGTGACCAGTGCTAGTCAGCAGTGACCAGTGCCAGTCAGCAGTGCCAGTCAGCAGTGACCAGTGCTAGTCAGCAGTGCTAGTCAGAAGTGCTAGTCAGCAGTGACCAGTGCTAGTCAGCAGTGCTAGTCAGCAGTGACCAGTGCTAGTTAGCAGTGAGCAGTGGTACTCAGCAGTGACCAGTGCTAGTCAGCAGTGCTATTCACCACTGGTCACTGCTAGTCAGCAGTGCTAGTCAGCAGTGACCAGTACTAGTAAGCAGTGCTAGTCAGCAGTGGTAGTCAGCGGTGACCAGTGCTAGTCAGCAGTGACCAGTACTAGTCAGCAGTGTTAGTCAGCAGTGACCAGTGCTAGTCAGCAGTGACCAGTGCTACTCAGCAGTGACCAGTGCTACTCAGCAGTGACCAGTGCTACTCAGCAGTGACCAGTGCTACTCAGCAGTGACCAGTGCTAGTCAGCAGTGCTACTCTACTATTACCTCAGAAGTCGTAAACAATTGTTGGCAGATGTTGGTGTACTTTTGTTGTCTCACAGACATATCTGCTATTGGAATGTGTGTAATGCAAATGACCAGGGTTATGGAGCTCACTGTACTATACTTCTCTAATTGGTGAACCCTTTTAGTGAAGGTAAAACTTCTGTCAGTGAAGGATTAGCAGGCTATGCCGGGTGTTTTAGCGGTGAAGAATGTTTATACATGTAATAGCCACTGGCATACATTTGACACCTCAAACGCTACATGCACTCAATGCTATTAGAGTGTAGTTAGGGTGTTGTTCTACAGGGCCCAAGAGAAGGCTCACTCAGTAATAGGCCTGGATGAGGCTAGGGAGTATTGACATATCTGCTTGTTTCCATTTCTGTGTCCTGACTTCAGATATACTGTAGCGTACACAGTGTGGTACTGTGGAGTTTTGGCATAATTCCTCTAAATCTACCCCCCCAACCTACAATGGAGCAGGTTTCAACACATTCAAGCTATCTCTGGCATATCTGTGAATTTAACTTTTTCTCAATGCAGTTCATCTCCATGTCAGCTATGTCCATCAAGGTGCAGGTATGTGCGTTGTGTGTTTCCAGAAAGCAGCTTACGTAAAGAGGTTTTTCCTTTGTGTGCAGGCCATTGGCTGCCAGATTTCCCCAGTTCTTCCCAGTTTGTGGGAAGGCAGTAGATGCTGGTTGCCTGGTTGGTGACTGCTACTGACTCTTGACGCCCATGCTTGTCTCCCGATCATTTGAGAGGGAGGGATACAGTACGTGCTTGTCTCCCGATCATTTGAGAGGGAGGGATACAGTACGTGCTTGTCTCCCGATCATTTGAGAGGGAGGGATACAGTACGTGCTTGCCGTGACAGCGGCCTGGCTACAGCACTATTTACATATTTAAAGTGAGTGGCTCCTGGGGAGAGAGACATGCACATTTGACTTGAGTTTCTCACCTATCCCACATCAAGAGGTTTTTACTCAGAGTGAGTAGCAGGGTTTCTAGAGTACTAGCATCTCTGAACAGAGAGCGGGCTGTGATTTGCAAACCAAGTGCAATGCGAAAATGTCAGCAGTCAGACGTCCACCAGCAGGTGGTCCCTAAAACACAGCGCCAAACGAACGGCCGATCAACATTCGGTGTGTGTGTGTGGTCCCTAACACAGGTTAGTGTTTAGCTGGGAGGGCAGAGTGAGGGCACTAGTTATTTCCCCCAATACAGGTGCTCCTTTGTACAAGGAGTGCTGGTGGTTAATGGTTGGGTTGGGAGCTTTGAATGGGAGGGCAGAGTGAGGGCACTAGTTATTTCCCCAAATACAGGTGCTCCTTTGTACAAGGAGTGCTATTGGTTAATGGTTGGGTTGGGAGCTTTGAATGGGAGGGCAGAGTGAGGGCACTAGTTATTTCCCCCAATACAGGTGCTCCTTTGTACAAGGAGTGCTGGTGGTTAATGGTTGGGTTGGGAGCTTTGAATGGGAGGGCAGAGTGAGGGCACTAGTTATTTCCCCAAATACAGGTGCTCCTTTGTACAAGGAGTGCTGGTGGTTAATGGTTGGGTTGGGAGCTTTGAATGGGAGGGCAGAGTGAGGGCACTAGTTATTTCCCCAAATACAGGTGCTCCTTTGTACAAGGAGTGCTAGTGGTTAATGGTTGGGTTGGGAGCTTTGAAGTTAAACAGGTGATGTACATTGTATACATTCTTTTTCTCTTTTGAAATGAAAGGAAAAATCGAACATGTTGTTGTGGGGAAAGCCTTATAAAGAACCGTTGATAACAAGGATCGGGGAGGTCAACTGAAAGCAGTTGATCTATTTTGGAAAACTTGCTACTGGAAGACCGTCTGTATCAGAATGATAGTGATTCTGTGGGAACCGTACGTTTTCTCATCCATCCCACTCATCCCAACCTCGCATCCTGGTTAGGGGGTCAAACCTCCCCTATTTACTAATAGTCTGTCACCACGGCAACTCAACACAGCCCCGGAGAAATCCCACCGATGCATATAAGAGAGATTGTGACTGTTGGAGTCTTCACTAGAAAAAGAGAATATATGGCTCCAACTTCACTTTTTGAAACGAGTCTCCTTTCTTGATAATGGAAAGATTTTTGATATACCAGCACTACCTGTGCTACCAAACACACCATTTGATACTCTTAACCTATCGTGCTGTAATCGTTCTTTAAACATTTGATCTGCACTGTCATACTCAGGGGATATTTTGACTCATTTCAGGGGGTTTGATTTATGTGCACATGTTTCTAATGAAATAATCTGAGTGGTTGAATCATGCTTTAATATGTGACAGTTTGATACTGTACTCCTGGAAGTCTCCTCCAAGCCCCTCCAGCCTCCCAGATCTTTCCTCTCTCCATAAACCAGCGACCTCACTGGATGTGTGAGGTCAGCACTGTGGAGTTTCGCTGTAAATCTACCATCACTAGAGAATGAGTCACTCAGCACGGCTCCTCCAGTCCTATCTGTTGCCAGTGGGATACCCCTGAGGTCCTCATGTTACAGTTTTTCATAGGGAACCTTCACGCTTACTTCACCGTTTTTTCAAATTTAATTGCGCCATTTTTTTAAAACATCTGTTTTTCCAAGAGGAAACCAATTCACACAATGTAGATTTAAGCAAATGTTGTGAAAACTTTACTTTTGGCACTTTGACCTTCTCTAAGGGTTTTGATGTTGATATAGAATTGTGAACAGAGATTTGTGATGGTTTGGTGGCTCCCCATGATCAAAGCTGGATGGCAGTCTCCTCCTCCGCTTTCTCTCGCTAGTCTCTCATGTCTCGGGACAATCGGTCTGGCAGTGCTAAGACGCAGCTGTGTTTGTACTGCAGTGGCGTTCTGGACTTTATCCCCATTCCTCCTGCTGACCCTCTCTGGGGGGGTTGGGGGTTGGGGAGAGGAGCAGAGCAGTGTGGTAGGTGGGGTTAGTCACTCCCCAGGTGGCTGAATCTCCCCCATCTCCTGGACGCCACAGCCCTATCCTTGGCTCTTACTCTCGGACGCAGAAAACTATGGTGGAATTAGCTGTGATTACCGGAAAAGTGGAGAGGTCAGCATTTGGATGGGACACAAAAATGCCTCCCCCGTCCCCCCGGCTGTCCTGCCGACAGGCCGTTAGCCTCGGCATGGGCAGTAAGAGGGAGAGGTGGACTGTGCAGGAATGCAGTCGACGGCAGTTTACTGTTTTGCCTTTCAGAGGTAACCAAGCATGTCCACACAGTTTTCTTTCCCCTGCTCCTCTCCGGCAGAGATAAAAGAGGCTGCTTGGAAAAGGAGTTGGGGGGGGGGGGGGGAGAGGATGATTGTTGATCGGCACAGCCCCAAGAAAAGGGCTCAGCGGCCAGCCTTTCTGGTCAGGAGAGAGTCTAGAGCCAGCCTTTCTGGTTGGGAAAGAGCCTAGAGCCAGCCTTTCTGGTCAGGAGAGAGCCTAGAGCCAGCCTTTCTGGTCAGGAAAGAGCCTAGAGCCAGCCTTTCTGGTCAGGAGAGATTCTGGAGACAGCCTTTCTGGTCAGGAGAGAGCCTAGAGCCAGCCTTTCTGGTCAGGAGAGAGCCTAGAGCCAGCCTTTCTGGTCAGGAGAGAGTCTGGAGCCAGCCTTTCTGGTCAGGAGAGATTCTGGAGCCAGCCTTTCTGGTCAGGAGAGAGTCTGGAGCCAGCCTTTCTGGTCAGGAGAGAGTCTGGAGCCAGCCTTTCTGGTCAGGAGAGAGTCTGGAGCCAGCCTTTCTGGTCAGGAGAGAGACTAGAGCCAGCCTTTCTGGTTGGGAGAGAGACTAGAGCCAGCCTTTCTGGTCGGGAGAGAGTCTGGAGCCAGCCTTTCTGGTCAGGAGAGAGTCTGGAGCCAGCCTTTCTGGTCAGGAGAGAGTCTGGAGCCAGCCTTTCTGGTCAGGAGAGAGTCTAGAGCCAGCCTTTCTGGTCAGGAGAGAGTCTGGAGCCAGCCTTTCTGGTCAGGAGAGAGTCTGGAGACAGCCTTTCTAGTCAGGAGAGAGCCTAGAGCCAGCCTTTCTGGTCAGGAGAGAGACTAGAGCCAGCCTTTCTGGTCGGGAAAGAGCCTAGAGCCAGCCTTTCTGGTCAGGAGAGAGTCTGGAGACAGCCTTTCTGGTCAGGAGAGAGCCTAGAGCCAGCCTTTCTGGTCAGGAGAGAGCCTAGAGCCAGCCTTTCTGGTCGGGAAAGAGCCTGGAGCCAGCCTTTCTGGTCAGGAGAGAGTCTGGAGACAGCCTTTCTGGTCAGGAGAGAGTCTGGAGACAGCCTTTCTGGTCAGGAGAGAGTCTGGAGACAGCCTTTCTGGTCAGGAGAGAGACTAGAGCCAGCCTTTCTGGTCGGGAAAGAGCCTGGAGCCAGCCTTTCTGGTCAGGAGAGAGTCTGGAGACAGCCTTTCTGGTCAGGAGAGAGTCTGGAGACAGCCTTTCTGGTCAGGAGAGAGTCTGGAGACAGCCTTTCTGGTCAGGAGAGAGTCTGGAGACAGCCTTTCTGGTCAGGAGAGAGTCTGGAGACAGCCTTTCTGGTCAGGAGAGAGTCTGGAGACAGCCTTTCTGGTCAGGAGAGAGTCTGGAGACAGCCTTTCTGGTCAGGAGAGAGTCTGGAGCTGGTTGTGGAGTTAAAAGCTTGGAGCTGGGTCTTTGGTCCCTGGTCTCAGACTATTCTTAACTGTAGTCCCAAGGTAAAAAATGTTGCCTTTACGTTCCACACATCTGGAAGTTCTCACAAAGACTTGTACAATAGCCCACCTGTGCTTCATAACTGCAGCGGTGCTGGTGAAGACAGGAGAATTAAGTCCTCAAGTTTCACAGCACAGGATGAATCATGTCTGTCTGCTGAGGGCTCAGTGCTGTTAGTGAATGATGCTGTTCGTCTGGTTATATTCACCAGCTATGGAGCCTTTGCACAGATTCCCAAATGGTGCTATGGTACTCACTGGTGTGTCTTGGCTATTTCAAATGGAAATAGCATGTTGTCAAGAATGTTATAAAATCATTAGGTTTTTGGCCAAAACAATATAAGAGCTACTGCCTTCGAGAACTTTTAGAATAACACTACATGTATGGTCAACAAATGTCACACAGGTCACTGAAAGCACCATTGGGCTGTTCTACGGCTAGTTAACATGGACCCTATGTGAGAGTTCAGAGCACTTCGGAGCGGAGATTGTGTCGGCAGCTGCTGGCTTTTACTGAGCTCATTTGTTCCCACTTACAACGAATTACAATAGCCTATCAGGCTATTATCATTGTGTTTACTTGATAGCTACCTACACAAATAGCTAGCTAGAACAAAGTGTTAATAAGATAAATTCATTAAAAAGATTAAAAGCAATACAAATATGTTATCCAGTAGGCATCTACTGAGGGAGCTAAGAGCTGTGTTGTCAGTCATATAAAGGCTTTATATAGCATACATAAAGGCTTCATGAGCACTACATGCATGCTTCACAAATGATCTCTAAGCATATATCATACTCTATATGTCATTATTATGAAGCCTTTATGTATGCTCTATAAAGCCTTTATAAGCTGTACTTCGTTAAACGTGTGACTGCTCATTTAGATTGTCTGCCCCAAGGCCTGTACAGTATCACTATGTCACTATGTCACTATTACTAAAACACGCTATCAGGCCTCTGATAGTGGTTAGTTCAGGAGGCCTGTACAGTATCCATGTCACTATTACTAAAACACGCTATCAGGCCTCTGATAGTGGTTAGTTCAGGAGGCCTGTACAGTATCCATGTCACTATTACTAAAACACCCTATCAGGCCTCTGATAGTGGTTAGTTCAGGAGGCCTCTGATAGTGGTTAGTTCAGGAGGCCTCTGATAGTGGTTAGTTCAGGAGGCCTCTGATAGTGGTTAGTTCAGGAGGCCTCTGATAGTGGTTAGTTCAGGAGGACCCTGATAGGTGGTTAGTTCAGGAGGACTCTGATAGTGGTTAGTTCAGGAGGACTCTGATAGGTGGTTTGTTCAGGAGGACCCTGATAGGTGGTTAGTTCAGGAGGACTCTGATAGTGGTTAGTTCAGGAGGACTCTGATAGTGGTTAGTTCAGGAGGACTCTGATAGTGGTTAGTTCAGGAGGACTCTGATAGTGGTTAGTTCAGGAGGACTCTGATAGTGGTTAGTTCAGGAGGACTCTGATAGTGGTTAGTTCAGGAGGACTCTGATAGTGGTTAGTTCAGGAGGACTCTGATAGGTGGTTAGTTCAGGAGGACTCTGATAGTGGTTAGTTCAGGAGGACTCTGATAGTGGTTAGTTCAGGAGGACTCTGATAGTGGTTAGTTCAGGAGGACTCTGATAGTGGTTAGTTCAGGAGGACTCTGGTAAGTGGTTAGTTCAGGAGGACTCTGGTAAGTGGTTAGTTCAGGAGGACTCTGATAGTGGTTAGTTCAGGAGGACTCTGATAGGTGGTTAGTTCAGGAGGACTCTGATAGAAGTCAAAGATGCTTGGAAGGCCCCATTTCATCCTTCTGTTATTCTAGTTGCATTTGTCTGTAATGGAAGATAATGCTTGGGATTGGGATCATTATTTCACGCCAATATGCCAACATTTTTGATTCCCACATGTTTCAGATGAGGGTGATGTTGACTGAATGAATGGCGGATTTCCATACCGACATGATGTGGATAAGAACAGTGTGTCCTTTAAAATCACTATTCTTCTCTCCTGATGATCTCTTGCTCAACCAGAAGCATTCATACTGCAAACTAGATAACTTCATGAATGATAGTCTGCAGGAGGCCTTTTGTAAATAAGTATTTTGTATTTTTATGCTGAAGTCAGCACTGGTTTTACGGTCCTCTTTGAACTGTAGCTAATGATATGCCACTTTCTTAGGGTACGGTAGATTCCATGCCAATCCTACATCTTAATGAACACCATCTTTTGTACAGAAAAGGTGTCAGTTCATGAACCTGAACCCGTTCTTTGAATGGCACGATATACACCACATTTACTTCATGTTCTCTCTGCTACCGCACGGCAAGTGGTATCGGAGCGCCAAGTCTAGGACCAAAAGGCTCCTTAACAGCTTCTACCCTCAAGCCATAAGACTGCTGAACAATTAATAAAATGCCCCCCCCCCTCCATTTGTTTTGCACACTGCTGCTACTCGCTGTTTATTGTCTATGCATAGTCACTTTTTACTTTAGTTTATTTGGTAAATATTTTCTTAACTCTTCTTGAACTGCACTGTTAGTTAAGGGCTTGTAAGTAAAGCATGTCACGGTAAAGTCTACACTTGTTGTATTTGCCGCATGTGACAAAGTTTGATTTGATTCTAAAAGCTGCTGCAGTGTCTGCAGTGTCAGCATCAATATAATCAAAGACTGAGGCCATTGCCTCGGGGTGATTACAGGCAATTGGAGTGGCCACTTCTGTAGAAGTAATCAATACCCTTAGGGCTTGTCTTGTCTTGGTGTAGGAGGCTGGGAAAGCTCGTCTTGGTGTAGGAGACTGGGAAGGTTTGTCTTGTCTCGGTGTAGGAGACTGGGAAAGCTTGTCTTGTCTCGGTGTAGGAGACTGGGAAAGCTTGTCTTGTCTCGGTGTAGGAGACTGGGAAAGCTTGTCTTGTCTCGGTGTAGGAGACTGGGAAAGCTTGTCTCGGTGTAGGAGACTGGGAAAGCTTGTCTTGTCTCGGTGTAGGAGACTGGGAAAGCTTGTCTCGGTGTAGGAGACTGGGAAAGCTTGTCTCGGTGTAGGAGACTGGGAAAGCTTGTCTCGGTGTAGGAGACTGGGAAAGCTTGTCTTGTCTCTGTGTAGGACGCTGGGAATGCTTGTCTCTGTGTAGGAGACTGGGAAAGCTCGTCTCGGTGTAGGAGACTGGGAAAGCTCGTTTCGGTGTAGGAGACTGGGAAAGCTCGTTTCGGTGTAGGAGGCTGGGAAGGCTCGTTTCGGTGTAGGAGGCTGGGAAAGCTTGTTTCGGTGTCGGAGGCTGGGAAAGCTCGTTTCTGTGTAGGAGGCTGGGAAAGCTCGTTTCGGTGTAGAAGGCTGGGAAAGCTTGTCTCGGTGTAGGAGACTGGGAGAGCTCGTCTCGGTGAATTAGACATGTATCGTCTTTGTGTGAGATCAGTGCCATCCTTTGTGTTTCATGTGAAGGGGGCGGTGATGAGAAGGAGGGTCAGGGTGTGTCTCCACTTCCTGAGGTGAACACTGTCATTAATATACTCCATTGTCCTGTACTTACCTCGGCCACACTGATGTAGTTGGTGTTCTGTGCTAATGTCTCTCACTCTCTTTCTCTCTCTTGCTCTCTCTCTCTCCTCCCCCATCCTCCCTGTATAGTTGAAACAGTTGGACAAGGCAGCGGCGGCGGCCCACACCTATTTCCAGGCAAACCCGGAGAGCGTAGAGATGGATCAGAACCTGGAGCAGTACAAGGCTCTGGAGGGCACCAACCTGGACCACTTTGTGGACAGAGAGGCACGGCCACATCAGGTGAGAGTGTGGAACAGGGACCTTTTTGTTTCGGTTTTCCAGACTCAGATTAAGCCTAGACCTAGACCATGAAGTATTTTAAATAGAGTTTTTCTTTTGAGAATGATTTTGAATCAAAGACCAGGCTTAATCTATGTCCGGGAAACCTCCCCTCAGTGTCAGTGTTCTTTAGACTGTCATTGATCCATGGAAGTGGAGTGCCTTTTTGATTATTTAACCAATTCAGACCTTGTTCCAATACCTTTAAACGACATCCTTCTATTCTGTTTTCCCTGATTAACTAATCACTAATCTGATATGGTTGGATTGGCAATAGTGTGCTAAGGAACCATGCTTTTACTTATCCAATCACTTATGGGTCAGTAATTACCTAAAGGGAGAAAGGATGCATTTGAATGCTATTGGAACAGGCCCTGATATAGATAGAGGCTCCTCAGAGCACCCAGTGCTTGCCTTATCGTTGCTTTGGCAGGACCAGGCAGGGTTGCTCTCTCTTAAACCCTCTTGCCTCTTTCTGCCAAATAGAATTTGGTATACAGTCTTGGAGTTGAACGTGATGGTGTTGTCAGGTCTTCGTATTGCATTGAATACCGTATGAATCCTGCCTACAGTACAGTTCATACATAGTCCGTGCCAGTTAGCGTCAGCTGAACCAGGGGCTGTTTTTAACATTGTTTTCCTGCTTCCTTTCTCTCTTTTGCCGTTCTAAATTAAACTTTATGTGGCTGCATTCTTTGTCTAAATGGTTGTTTTGTCTTTTGTGGAAACATTTTCATGTCTTTAGGATGACAGTGGTCACTACAGTTTAATGAGAGGAGAAGTTTAGGCCATTGACCTTTGCCTGCGGAGAGCACGGAAGCCAAAAAAGGTCTTGATTGTGGAGGGCTGTGTCAATGCTCACACACACTGTTCTCATTCTGTGGAGGGCTGTGTCAATGCTCACACACACTGTTGTCATTCTGTGGAGGGCTCTGTCAATGCTCGCACACACTGTTCTCATTCTGTGGAGGGCTGTGTCAATGCTCGCACACACTGTTCTCATTCTGTGGAAGGCTCTGTCAATGCTCACACACACTGTTGTTATTCATTGTATCACTCGGTGGTGTCTGTCTGTCTCCACATACAGACTACACTACACAGGTTTACTCTTATGTTTTCGTCATGTAGCAGGCAGATGCAACTTGTATTGAGTAGCTCACAGTAACTGTCTTGGCTGCAACTCTGTGTATAGTTATCATGGTCCCAAGCTCAGCTAAATTCTTCCTCCTCTTTTTCTCCCAAATGCTCCCCTCACTTATCCTCTCTAAATCCTCTTCTTCCTACCTCTCTCCCCCTCTATCCTATTCTCAACCTTCTCTCTTCCCCTCTCTCTCTCTACCCACACTCTACCCCTCTCTCTCTCTCTCTTCCCACCCTTCATCCCTCCCTCTCTCCCCATTCCACTCTCCCCTTTTCTCCCCACAGCGGTCCTTCTCAGCGGGGGTGAAGCTGTATGACAATGCAAACTATGAGGAGGCCATCTCCCTGTTCGAGGAGGCCCTCCAGGAGTACTACAGGGCTGACGTGGAGTGTCGGGCCCTCTGCCAGGGGCCCCAGAGGTTCGAGGAGCAGGACCATATCCTCTACCGCTACAGCCTCTACCAACTGGTCTCAGGTCAGTCACTATCTTGTCCTATGTTTCGTCATTCTAGTGTCTATAACACCTCCTTTGTGGTGTCTATGTAGAGTCTTGAAAACCTATGTAGGGTCTAGAACACATCCTATGTAGGGTGTATAACGCCTATGTAGTGTCTATAACACCTATGTAGTATATGTAGGGTCTATAACACCTAGATGAAGTGTGTAACAGCTATGTAGTGTCTATGACACGTGTAGTGTCTATAAAACCTATGTAGTGTCTAACCCCTGTATGTAGTGTCTATAACACCTATGCAGTATCTATGTAGGGTCTATAACACCTAAATGTAGCGTCTATGTTGTGTCTTATATGTTATGCTATGTTATTCATATTGTCTCATGTTTTGTTTTATATACTTTTATTTTTACATATTGTTTAACTGAAATCAGAGTTTGCATTTGTTGGCTCTGAAAGAATTCAACTCGTTGTATTCTGATGCTAGGTGACTCAGTTTGTTGACATGAATAGACATACATGAATATGTAGTATGTGGTGTATGGATGTGACCTGCTTGTTCTGTGTGCTGAGTGTGGCTCCACAAAGCCAGACCAGAACACCTTAGGTCAGAGGTGTCAAACTCATTTTGCCTCGCAGGCCGCATTTGGTCTTTACCGAGGTCTGGAGGACCTCACTTAAAATTGGTTATATTGCCTCACTGTCAAAATTTGCCCAAATGTGTCCTCTATTCATCACTTTTGGCATTGTTGATACCCTTGACTGTCTAGCTTTCATTTTGAAGTCAATAGGCTATACATGTAGATACATTAGAATTTCTACAGTTATTTTTTAAAACTGTCTAGTTTAGTAGTTGATTTTTCTGTTTTACAGCAAAGAGAAGGGGTGAAGCTGGACTAAAAACAGCTCTCTTCTTTCAGCGGGTGGTTAACATTGTTTACAAAGCCCCTGGTGCAAAATGTAACTCTCCCCCTCAGCCTTGAGTTAAAACAGCAACTTATCATGTTATGGAAGTGTCACTTTAATGTAGGATGAGAAACTGCTCCTGGTGAAGTCTTTTGATATGGCGTAGACTCTTTTTAAAAATCTTATCATGACTTTTCTCCCAACACTAGAAATGATGTCCTGATTTGTTTTTGATGCCACACTTTTTGTGTTGAAGATTAGTCATAGATTGCAACATATTTGAATGAGGTGAAGTTTGCGATGGCTGCCATGGTTGGGTCAACATTTGCTCAGATTAAGAAGAATTAGCTGAAACATTCTTGCAAACAGAATCTTGATTGATTTGACAAGAATTACTCCCTTGCTTTGGAAATTGTTAAAAATGTTTAATGTTATGAGGTCAAAACAACATGAATGTTCAAATAAATGGACTGCTATTTCATTTTGAAGGGAGTACCAGTAAACTCTATTTAACAGCAGTTATCCCCATGCCATATCTCATGTGGTTGTGCCATTCATTTTCAAGGAGATCTACTTAGCGTAAATTACCTCCTCGAGGATCCTTTTTTTTTTTTCAGATAAAATTATTTTTCCACCTGGACTGCTTTATGGCAGAGCTCATTTTGAATGTACCTCCCTTCATCTCTGTTGGCCGCTCAAAGGAAATGACATGCAAGACTTGATACACCAATGACTCCTCAAACATATTGTCGTTCTTGGCCTTTCCTGTGCAATATCCTGGTATTGTCGTTTCAAAACATTGTTATAGCCACGAGTTACTCTTTGGCTAAGGGATCGAACAGACCACTGAACATGTTGAAAGGAACTCTAGAAGGGTGAAGATGAGTGCAGGAAAAACTAATTGCTAGTCCAGAGAGTGTTTCAAGGTAACATATTGATTGTTTTAAACAACACAGACAGAGTGTAATGTGTACTTCACGCATTCCTCCTTAGTGAATGGTGTGGGTTTGTGGTGGGATACTGGGTTAGCCGTGTGTGTATGTGTGTGTACGACTGCACATGCATAGCCTCATAGGATCTATATGACGTGCTCCTTAACTATCTTAGACCAGTGTATCCCAACTACGGTCCTCCAGTAACCCCAACAGCACAAAAACACCTTATTCAGTTTGTCAAGGGCTTGATGATTAGTTGACAAGTAGAGTCAGGTGTGTTTGTCTGGGGCCACAACAAACACATTCACATTCCAGTTAATGCTCCATGCGTACTAGGACGGTGGATATTGTTCGTCCTCCTGCTGCGAACTCTAGCATACTTGTAACTGTGCATGCATGTCGCAAGACTTGTCAGTCTTTCCTCAAACTCTTCATTTAGCTGAAACATCTTGTCAGTCTTTCCTCAACTCTTGGCCAAGAGAGACTGGCATGCATAGTATTAATATTAGCCTTATAATTACAATAAAGAGCAAGAGATGCCCCTCTGTTCTGGGCCAGCTGCAGCTTAACTAAGTCTTTCTTGGCAGGACCAGACCATATGACTGGACAATAATCAAGATAAGATAAAAGTAGAGCCCTGCAGGACTTGCTTTCTGTGGTGTCAAAAAATCAGAGCATCTCTTTGTTACGGCCAGACCTCTCCCCATCTTTACAACTATTGAATCTATATGTTTTGACCATGACAATTTACAAACTAAGATAACACCAAGATTCAGCTGAGGTCTAGAACTTGGTGAATGATTTGTACCAAATACAATGCTCTTAGTTTTAGAGATGTTCAGGACCCGTTTATTACTGGCTACCCATTCCAAAAATGAAACTGCATTAGCTGTGGTTGCTCATGGACACACAGGCTTTGTTTAATGCCAGTGGCACATCATTGGTAAATAAGAAGAGAAGAGGGCCTAGAGAGCTGCCCTGTGGTACACCACACTTTACATGTTTGACATTTGAGAAGCTTCCATTAAAGAAAACCCTTTGAGTTCTATTTGATAGATAGCTCTGAATCCATGATATGGCAGAGGTTGAAAAGCCATAACACAGGTTTTCTCAGTTACCAGTTATGGTCAATAATATCAAAAGCTGTACTGAAATCTAACAGTACAGCTCCCACAATCTTATTATTATTAATTTCTTTCAACCAATCATTAGTCATTTGTGTCCGTGTTGAGTGCCCTTCTCTATAAGCATGCTGAATGTCTGTTGCAAATTTGTTTACAGAGAAATAGCATTAAATATAGCATTATATTTGGTCAAACACAATTTTTTCCAAAAGTTTGCTAAGCGGATAGGCAGCAAGCTGATAGGTCTGCTGTTAGAACCAGTAAAGGCCACTTTACCACTCTTGGGTAGCGGAATTACTTTTTCTTCCCTCCAGGCCTGAGGACACTAGGCTCAGATTAAAGGTATGACAGATAGGAGTGGCTATAGAGTCAGCTTCCATCCTCAGTAGCTTTCCATCTAAGTTGTCAATGCCAGGAGGTTTGTCATTATTGATCGATCACAATAATTTTTCCACCTCTCCAACAATAACTTTACAAAATTCAAACTAATAATGCTTTTCTTTCATTATTCGTTTTTCTATGCATGAGTACGATGGCTCACTGTTCGTTGTTGGCAATTTGTGCATAAATTTACCCACTTTGTGTCATGCCCTGACCTTAGAGAGCCTGTTTATTTCTCTATTTGGTTAGGTCATGGTGTGATTTGGGTGTTCATTCTAGTTTTCTATTTCTTTGTTGGCAGGGTATGGTTCCCAATCTATCGTTATCTCTGATTGGGAATCACACTTAGGCAGCCTGTTTTCCACCTGAGTTTGTGGGATCTTGTTTTTGCACACTTACTAGGTAGCCTGCAGAACGCTACGTTCGTGTATTCTTTTGTTGGTGTTCATCTAAAAAATAAAGAAAGATGTACACTTTCCACGCTGAGCTTTGGTCTCATTCCGACGACGGACGTAACACTTTGCCAATAAAGTAATCATTAAAATAATTGCCAACATCAAAAGTTTTTGTGATGAATAAACCATCTGATTCAATGAACGGAGTTAATCTGCTCATAAATTAATTTACAGTACTTAAAAAAGAAAAATCCATCATTCTTTATATCATTGATCTTGGCTTCATAATACAATACTATCATCATAATCACAACCAATATCATCATTATCACCACTATTATCACTATCACTACCACCACTACTATCACTACCACGACTACTACCACCACTACTATCACTATCATCACTACCACGACTACTATCACTATCACCACTACTATCACTATCACCACTACCATCACTATCACCATCCCGATCACCACTACCACGACTACTATCACGATCACTATCACCACTACTATCACTATAACCCTCACTACCATCACTATCACCATCACTATCACCACTACCACGACTACTATCACAATCACTATCACCATTACCATCACTACTATCACTATCAACCTCACTATCACCACTACTATCACTACTATCACCACCACTACCACCCTCACTATCACCACTACTATCACCCTCACTATCACCACTACTATCACCACTACTATCACTATCACCACTGCGATCACTATCAGCCTCACTACCACCACCACTACTATCACCATCACCACCACTATCGCCACTATCCAATTGGCTCCTGTCCTCTCCACTGACTGAACTCCTGCCTCCAGCCCCTCCAGCCTGACATCAGTGAACAATACAGTAACGTTACACCACAGCATCATGAAATCAAAAAGACTGCCTCTCCTAAAGAATTTAAATATGATTCATTGATATCATGCTTTTTTCTCCAATGTGTGAGGGCAACAAATACAAACATGGGCTGGACATCAAATGAACCAATATACAGACTATCAGCGAGGGGAGAGACATTGGAGTCAACATGGGCCAGCATCCCTGTGGAACGCTTTCAACACCTTGTAGAGTCAATGACCTTGACGAATTTAGGCTGTTCTGAGGGCAAAAAGTGTTGTAACTCAACATTAGTACGGTTCCTAATGTTTTGTTCACTCAGTATACATACACGCATGCACACAGACAGACACACACACACACACCTCCGGTGAGATCAATTCGATGTCATCTCAGTGTCTCAGTGACCAGGCTAACTGTAATACACCTCAGTGACCAGGCTAACTGTAGTACACCTCAGCATCTCAGTGACCAGGCTAACTGTAGTACACCTCAGTGACCAGGTTTACTGTAGTACAAATCAGTGACCAGGTTAACTGTAATACACCTCAGTGACCAGGCTAACTGTAGTACACCTCAGCGTCTCAGTGACCAGGTTAACTGTAGTACACCTCAGTGACCAGGTTAACTGTAATACACCTCAGTGACCAGGCTAACTGTAGTACACCTCCGTGACCAGGTTAACTGTAATACACCTCAGCGTCTCAGTGACCAGGCTAACTGTAGTACACCTCAGTGACCAGGCTAACTGTAATACACCTCAGCGTCTCAGTGACCAGGCTAACTGTAGTACACCTCAGTGACCAGGCTAACTGTAATACACCTCAGCATCTCAGTGACCAGGCTAACTGTAGTACACCTCAGTGGCCAGGTTAACTGTAATACACCTCAGCGTCTCAGTGACCAGGCTAACTGTAGTATACCTCAGTGACCAGGCTAACTGTAATACACCTCAGTGTCTCAGTGACCAGGCTAACTGTAGTACACCTCAGCGTCTCCGTGACCAGGCTAACTGTAATACACCTCAGCGTCTCAGTGACCAGGCTAACTGTAATATACCTCAGTGACCAGGCTAACTGTAATATACCTCAGTGACCAGGCTAACTGTAATATACCTCAGTGACCAGGCTAACTGTAGTATACCTCAGTGACCAGGCTAACTGTAGTACACCTCAGTAACCAGGCTAACTGTAAATACACCTCAGCGTCTCAATGACCAGGCTAACTGTAATACACCTCAGCGTCTCAGTGACCAGGTTAACTGTAGTACACCTCAGTGACCAGGTTAACTGTAATACACCTCAGTGACCAGGCTAACTGTAGTACACCTCAGTGACCAGGCTAACTGTAATACACCTCAGCATCTCAGTGACCAGGCTAACTGTAGTACACCTCAGTGGCCAGGTTAACTGTAATACACCTCAGCGTCTCAGTGACCAGGCTAACTGTAGTATACCTCAGTGACCAGGCTAACTGTAATACACCTCAGCGTCTCAGTGACCAGGCTAACTGTAATACACCTCAGCGTCTCAGTGACCAGGCTAACTGTAATACACCTCAGTGACCAGGCTAACTGTAGTACACCTCAGTGTCTCAGTGACCAGGCTAACTGTAGTACACCTCAGTGTCTCAGTGACCAGGCTAACTGTAATACACCTCAGCGTCTCAATGACCAGGCTAACTGTAATACACCTCAGCGTCTCAGTGACCAGGTTAACTGTAGTACACCTCAGTGACCAGGTTAACTGTAATACACCTCAGTGACCAGGCTAACTGTAGTACACCTCAGTGACCAGGCTAACTGTAATACACCTCAGCATCTCAGTGACCAGGCTAACTGTAGTACACCTCAGTGGCCAGGTTAACTGTAATACACCTCAGCGTCTCAGTGACCAGGCTAACTGTAGTATACCTCAGTGACCAGGCTAACTGTAATACACCTCAGCGTCTCAGTGACCAGGCTAACTGTAATACACCTCAGCGTCTCAGTGACCAGGCTAACTGTAATACACCTCAGTGACCAGGCTAACTGTAGTACACCTCAGTGTCTCAGTGACCAGGCTAACTGTAGTACACCTCAGTGTCTCAGTGACCAGGCTAACTGTAATACACCTCAGCGTCTCAGTGACCAGGCTAACTGTAATACACCTCAGCGTCTCCGTGACCAGGCTAACTGTAATATACCTCAGTGACCAGGCTAACTGTAGTACACCTTGGTGACCAGGCTAACTGGAATACACCTCAGCGTCTCAGTGACCAGGCTAACTGTAATATACCTCAGTGACCAGGCTAACTGTAATATACCTCAGTGATCAGGCTAACTGTAGTATACCTCAGTGACCAGGCTAACTGTAGTACACCTCAGTAACCAGGCTAACTGTAATACACCTCAGCGTCTCAGTGATCAGGCTAATTGTAATACACCTCGGTGACCAGGCTAACTGTAATACACCTCAGCGTCTCAGTTACCAGGCTAACTGTAGTACACCTCGGTGACCAGGCTAACTGTAGTACACCTCAGTGACCAGGCTAACTGTAGTACACCTCAGTGACCAGGCTAACTGTAATACACCTCAGTGACCAGGCTAACTGTAATACACCTCAGTGACCAGGCTAACTGTAATACACCTCAGTGACCAGGCTAACTGTAATACACCTCAGTCCCAGGCTAACTGTAATACACCTCAGTGTCTCAGTGACCAGGCTAACTGTAATACACCTCAGTGACCAGGCTAACTGTAATACACCTCAGTGTCTCAGTGACCAGGCTAACTGTAATACACCTCAGTGAGCAGGCTAACTGTAATACACCTCAGTGAGCAGGCTAACTGTAATACACCTCAGTAACCAGGCTAACTGTAATACACCTCAGTGACCAGGCTAACTGTAATACACCTCAGCATCTCAGTGACCAGGCTAACTGTAATACACCTCAGTAACCAGGCTAACTGTAATACACCTCAGCGTCTCAGTGACCAGGCTAACTGTAATACACCTCAGTGTCTCAGTGACCAGGCTAACGGTAATACACCTCAGTGACCAAGCTAACTGTAATACACCTCAGCGTCTCAGTGACCAGTTAGTTCTCATTTACAACTGCGACCTGGCCAAGATAAAGCAAAGCAGTGCGACACTAACAACAGAGTTACACACAGTCTATATACAGTGTGTGCAAATGTAGTAAGATTAGGGAGGTAAGGCAATAAATTAGCCATAGTGGCAAAATAATTACAATTTTGCAATTAAACACTGGAGTGATAGATGTGCAGAAGATGAATGTGCAAATAGAGATACTGGGGTGCAAAGGAGCAAAAAATAAATAACAATATGGGGATGAGGTAGTTGGGTGGGCTGTTTACAGATGGGCTGTGTACAGGTGCAATGATCGGTAAGCTGCTCTGACAGCTGATGCTTAAAGTTAGTGAGGGAGATATAAGACTTTGCATTTCGTTCCAGTCTTGAACTGGAAGGAACTGGAAGGAAAGGCGACCAAAGTAGGAGTTGGCTGATGGAGTTGGCTGATGGAGTTGGCTGATGGAGTTGGCTGATGGAGTTGGCTGATGGAGTTGGCTGGTGATAACAATCAAGAATGTATAATAACCAGTGGATTGAAAAACACCGTATGAAATACCAACGTTAGCGTAGCCAAATATTGTTAGTGGTTCATCGTCATTATTATACAACTCAATGCTTTTTCTGTGCTTTACATGAGTAATGAATTAATTGACCTGTATCCTCTCCACCGTCCTGTGTGTGTTTCAGACCACTTCACCCAGGTGCTGCACTGTGAACACGAGTGTGTTAGAGACCTGTCCACTCGGCCCGGTCGTCTGTCTCCCATGGAGAACTACCTACCTCTGCACTACGACTACCTGCAGTTTGCCTACTACCAGCGTGAGTAACATTACCTTACACTGCCTCTGCACTACGACTATCTGCAGTTTGCCTACTACCTGAGTGAGTAACATTACCTTACACTGCCTCTGCACTACGACTATCTGTAGTTCACCTACTTCCTGAGTGAGTAACATTACCTTACACTGCCTCTACACTATGACTATCTGCAGTTCACCTACTTCCTGAGTGAGTAACATTACCTTACACTGCCTCTACACTATGACTATCTGCAGTTCACCTACTTCCTGAGTGAGTAACATTACCTTACACTGCCTCTACACTATGACTATCTGCAGTTCACCTACTTCCTGAGTGAGTAACATTACCTTACACTGCCTCTACACTATGACTATCTGCAGTTCACCTACTTCCTGAGTGAGTAACATTACCTTACACTGCCTCTACACTATGACTATCTGTAGTTCACCTACTTCCTGAGTGAGGAACATTACCTTACACTGCCTCTACACTACGACTATCTGTAGTTTACCTACTTCCTGAGTGAGTAACATTACCTTACACTGCCTCTACACTATGACTACCTGCAGTTCACCTACTTCCTGAGTGAGTAACATTACCTTACACTGCCTCTACACTATGACTATCTGTAGTTCACCTACTTCCTGAGTGAGTAACATTACCGTACTGAACCTTACTGCATCTTACTCTGCTTCTACACTACGACTACCTGTATTTCGCCTACTACCTGAGTGAGTAACGTTACCTTACTGCACCTTACTGAATCTTACTCTGCCCTACTGCACCTTACTGAACATTACTCTGCCCTACTGCACCTTACTGAACCTTACTCTGCTCTACAGCACCCTACTGAACCTTACTCTGCTCGACAGCACCCTACTGAGCCTTACTCTGCTCTACTGCACCTTACTGAATCTTACTCTGCTCTACAGCACCCTACTGAACCGTACTCTACCTTACTGAAGCGTACTCTGCCCTACTGCACCTTACTGAATCTTACTCTGCTCTACAGCACCCTACTGAACCGTACTCTACCTTACTGAAGCGTACTCTGCCCTATTGCACCTTACTGAATCTTACTCTGCTCTACAGCACCCTACTGCACCTTACTCTTCCCTACTGCACGTTACTGAACCTTCCTCTACCTTACTTAACCTTACTCTAACCTACTGCACCTTACTGAACCTTACTCTGCCCTACTGCACCTTACTGAACCTTACTCTGCCCTACTGCACCTTGCTGAACCTTACTGAACCTTCCTCTACCTTACTGAACCTTCCTCTACCTTACTGAACCTTACTCTGCCCTACTGCACCTTACTGAACCTTCCTCTACCTTACTGAACCTTACTCTGCCCTACTGCACCTTACTGAACCTTCCTCTACCTTACTGAACCTTACTCTGCCCTACTGCACCTTACTGAACCTTACTCTGCCCTACTGCACCTTACTGAACCTTACTCTGCCCTACTGCACCTTGCTGAACCTTCCTCTACCTTACTGAACCTTCCTCTACCTTACTGAACCTTACTCTGCCCTACTGCACCTTACTGAACCTTCCTCTACCTTACTGAACCTTCCTCTACCTTACTGAACCTTACTCTGCCCTACTGCACCTTACTGAACCTTACTCTGCCCTACTGCACCTTACTGAACCTTACTGAACCTTCCTCTACCTTACTGAACCTTACTCTGTAACTCTAGACTATGGTTGCGTCCGAAATGGCACCCTATTCCCTATATAGTGCACTACTTTTGACCAGAGCCATTTGGACAACTGGTCTAAAGTAGTGCACTATATAGGGACTAGGGTGGCATTTGGGTTATAGGTTATTATGATTACCTGAAGTTCACCTACTACCAGCATGAGTATTACCTTACTTCACCCTACTTTACCCTGCTTGACCTTGCATGCAGACAGGGTGTGGTTTTCAGACTACAGGGGTGGCCAGCCCTCATCCTGGAGGGTTGCCGTGTGTACAGGCTTTTGTTGATTGACTAACAAACCCACACCCATCTTAAATGAGATAAGTATTCACCTGATGACTCACACAGAGAGCTGGGAAATGCTCTGTGGAGAAAGACGAGGAACTGTATTCATAAAGCTTCTCAGAGTTAGAGTGCTGATCTAGGATCAGCTTTGCCTTTTAGATTGGAATGAATGGACAGAACTCCTAATCTGGGATGTTTTGTGAGTACAGGCCTACACAATCAACACCCAACAGACCAGGACCACACCTCAGTAGGGAACCACACAAACTCATTCAGCAACATCTGGTGTCCGTATCTAAAAATATATGCACGCATGACTGTAAGTCTCTCTGTATAAAAACCTCTGCTAAATGGCATGTATTATAATAGGGCGCCAGCCTTTGTTTTCATCCTAAATAGCACCCTATTCACTGTATAGTGCACTACTTTTGACCAGAGTCCATAGGGAAATAGGGTGCCTAAATAGGGAATAGGGGGCCATTTGGGACAGTCTGGGCTGATTGGGGATCAGACGTTAGAGGGAGAGAGAGACGGGTTGGCAGGACAGTACAGCAGCGGAGAGAAGGAGGGAGAAGACGATGTGATGAATACTTATGAGCTCATCAGATCATGTCTAATGCCCCTGCACCACATGTCTAATAAACCAAGTGGATCGTGGGATTCTAGGAAAAACAGAGCTCAACGAATCATTCCCAACAGCGGCACTTACTGTGTCGTCTTCCGTATATAGTGCACTAATCTCTATATAAAGAACAGGGTACCATTTGGGATACATCTGTGTGAATACCGTGTGAAGCTCTGCAAGGCTCTACAGTTGATGTTCCTTGGAGACTGTGGGAGATGCCGTTAACCATATAATTAGTTATTTATATACCGTTGATGTTCCTTGGAGACTGGGAGATGCCGTTAACCATATAATGAGTTATTTAATAGGATCTCTATGCTATTGACAGTGAGGAGTGTCAACGCTGAGTCTATAGCAGGCTGGACTTTTTTTTTTGGGGGGGGGGGGGGGTGTACAGTGTGTGTTACTAGCAAGTCACTACTCGCTTTAAGATCTTTAGATACAGCAGATATACTGCACATCCTCCTCACACCTAGTCAGTCCCACCAGCCATCCTCCCCAGTCCCAGTTCTCTCCTAGCCTGGAGCAGCAGTGTGGGTGTGTGGGAGTGCGTGTCTGTGTTTCCACTATCTCACCCAGCCTCTGACTGCCTGTCACTGCTCTAGCGTCTTGCTCCAGTGTGCTCATGGTTCTGGAATGTTCAGCTGCTAGACTTCCAGAAGCTCCAGACACACATCTCATCCATGGCCTAGGGGGCTTTGTTACATGTGGCTTTGTCTGTGCTGACCTGTATGAGTGGGACAACTCTTCCTCAACAGTGCAGAATAAGTGTAAAGTAGCAAAACTATCAATATACATTAGTGCACTCTATAGGGAACAGAATGCCATTGGGGACATACAGCCTTACAGGGTAGTTCAGGGAGGGAGTCTGAGGTGTGGTGACCGGTCCTCACACCTAATTCTGTTGATCATTTTTCTCTCTCACTCTTTGTTCATCTCGCTCTCTTTTTCTCTCACTCCTTACCCACTTCTTTCAATTTCAGTATTCAATTCCATTTTCAATGTTCAGCTTTACACAGTAGGAACCAGCCAGTGTCGCCAAAGCAACAGAACACAGTAATATCGATATCTACCTGATAATGTGCACTTTCTCTCACTGTCTCTCCAGTCAATTTAAATATTCAATACCGTTTTCAATTCAAACAAGCTTTATCGACACAAGAACCTCAGAACGTTGCCAAACAATACAACAGAACGAAACACTACTGTCCATTTCATAATGTCTTCTTTCTCTCTCTGTCTCTCCAGTTAACATGGTGGAGGAGGCCTTGGCGTGTGCCCAGTCCTACCTGCTGTTCCACGAGGGGGACGAGTTTATGACAGAGAACGTGGAGTACTATAGAGAGGCTATAGGTCACGACCTCAAACCCCGGGAGGTAAGACCTTGGCTCTGTCCTAAATGGCACCCTATTCCCTATATAGTGCACTACTATTAACCAGGACCCATATGAGCTATTCCCTATATAGTGCACTACTATTAACCAGGACCCATATGAGCTATTCCCTATATAGTGCACTACTATTAATCAGGACCCATATGAGCTTATGTACCTTGCATAATTTGTGTTTACTGGGAATGTAAATGTGGCAGTAATTCAGATCAGACATTTAGGGCCGTATACATTCTACATGGACCACTGCTGTCTACATAGGGAACAGGGTTCCATTTAGAACAGTATGCATTCTACATGGAACACTGCTGTCTACATAGGGAACAGGGTTCCATTTAGAACAGTATGCATTCTACATGGAACACTGCTGTCTACATAGGGAACAGGGTTCCATTTAGAACAGTATGCATTCTACATGGAACACTGCTGTCTACATAGGGAACAGGGTTCCATTTAGAACAGTATACATTCTACATGGAACACTGCTGTCTACATAGGGAACAGGGTTCCATTTAGAACAGTATGCATTCTACATGGAACACTGCTGTCTACATAGGGAACAGAGTTCCATTTAGAACAGTATGCATTCTACATGGAACACTGCTGTCTACATAGGGAACAGAGTTCCATTTAGAACAGTATGCATTCTACATGGAACACTGCTGTCTACATAGGGAACAGAGTTCCATTTAGAACAGTATGCATTCTACATGGAACACTGCTGTCTACATAGGGAACAGGGTTCCATTTAGAATAGTATGCATTCTACATGGAACACTGCTGTCTACATAGGGAACAAGGTTCCATTTAGAACAGTATGCATTCTACATGGAACACTGCTGTCTACATAGGGAACAAGGTTCCATTTAGAACAGTATGCATTCTACATGGGACGTGTGTGTGTGTGTGTGTGTGTGTGTGTGTGTGTGTGTGTGTGTGTGTGTGTGTGTGTGTGTGTGTGTGTGTGTGTGTGTGTGTGTGTGTGTGTGTGTGTGTGTGTGTGTGTGTGTGTGTGTGTGTGTGTGTGTGTGTGCCAGCCAGCCAGCCAGCCGACATACTGTGCGGCTAATGACTGGTCACTACTAGTTTTGTTTGTATTCCTCAAACCTTCATGCCATATCAAATTCAATTTAAGGGGCTTTATTGGCATGGAAAACACATGTTTACATTGCCAGAGCAAGTGAAGTAGATGATAAACCAAAGTCAAATTAACAATAACATTTTTTTATATTAAACATTACACTCACAAGTTCCAGAACAATAAAGACATTTAAAATGTCATATTATGTCTATATACAGTTAAAGTACAAAAGGGAAAATAAATCAACATAAACATGGGTTGTATTTACAATGGTGTTTGTTCTTCACTGGTTTCCCTTTTCTCGTGGCAACAGGTCACACATCTTGCTGTTGTGATGGTACACTGTGGTATTTCACCCAGTAGATATGGGAGTTTATCAAAATTGGGGTTGTTTTCAAATTCTTTGAGTCTGTGTATTCTGAGGGAAATATGTCTCTCTAATATGGTCATACATTGGGTAGGAGGTTAGGAAGTGCAGCTCAGTTTTCACCTCATTTTGTGGGCAGTGAGCACATAGCCTGTCTTCTCTTGAGAGCCATGTCTGCCTACGGCGGCCTTTCTCAATAGCAAGGCTATGCTCAATAAGTCTGTACATAGTCAAAGCTTTCCTTAAGTTTGGGTCAGTCACAGTGGTCAGGTATTCTGCCACTGTGTACTCTCTGTTTAGGGCCAAATAACATTCTAGTTTGCTTGTTTTTTTTGTTAATTCTTTCCAATGTGTCAAGTAATTATCTTTTTGTTTTCTCATGATTTGGTTGGGTCTTATTGTGTTGCTCTCCTGGGGCTCTGTGGGGTGTGTTTGTGTTTGTGAACAGAGCCCCAGGACCAGCTTGCTTAGGGGACTCTTCTCCAGGTTCATCTCTCTGTAGGTGATGGCTTTGTTATGGAAGGTTTGGGAATTGCTTCCTTTTAGGTGGTTGTAGAATTGAACAGCTCTTTTCTGGATTTTGATCATTACTGGGTATCGGCCTAATTCTGCTCTGCATGCATTATTTGGTGTTCTACGTTGTACACAGAGGATATTTTTGCAGAATTCTGCATGCAGAGTCTCAATTTGGTGTTTGTCCCATTTTGTGAATTCTTGGTTGGTGAGCGGACCCCAGACCTCACAACCATAACGGGCAATGGGTTCTGTAACTCATTCAAGTATTTTTTAGCCAGATCCTAATTGGTATGTCAAATTTGATGTTCCTTTTGATGGCATAGAAATCCCTTCTTGCCTTATCTCTCAGATCGTTCACAGCTTTGTGGAAGTTACCTGTGGCACTGATGTTTAGGCCAAGGTATGTATAGTTTTTTGTGTGCTCTAGGGCAACGGTGTCTAGATGGAATTTGTATTTTGTGTTCCTGGCGACTGGACCTTTTTTGGAACACCATTATTTTTGTCTTACTGGGATTTACTGGCAGGGCCCAGGTCTGACAGAATCTGTGCAGAACATCTAGGTGCTGCTGTAGGCCCTCCTTGGTTGGTGACAGGAGCACCAGATCATCAGCACACAGTAGACATTTGACTTTTGACAGATTCTAGTAGGGTGAGGCCGGGTGCTGCAGACTGTTCTAGTTCTAGCTTCATTTTGTACTCTTTTCGTGCCTTAGTATTTTATACATACACAGGGTACTGTATTTGAATTATCTCTGAACAGCGGGAGGCAGCTTCTAAGGCCTCTGCATTTGGTTGGAGTAGCCGGTTTGATTCTCCTGCCATTGTTGGGCTAAAGGGCTTTGACACCTGTCATTGGACACGTCAGTGCTAGTTGAAGATGTATCTCTTTGTCCTAGCAGCTTGGTAGCCTAACTTAGCATTCAGTCCTTATAAAGTCAAATCTATCGTTGTAATGTATTTTTCTTCTTGGCTTTTGAAAGTAAAAAAAATAGCTTCAGACTAAACATTACTCACTCAGTTCCAGGTTGGATGGTGTTTTCAGTTTGTTTGCCAGAGCATTTGCTTTATAGCTTGGGCCTTCCAGGTAATTCTGTAATTCTGTCCAAAATCAGGTTGTAGGTTTGGAGTTTTGATTTGAAGTGAAGGTTATGTTGTGGAGGGTAGCATCCTGTATGTGACCCTGCCAAAAAATACAAGTTTATCTAACTCTAAATTTATATTCTTTTAAGAACATGCTGAAAAATGCAGGAGCTCATCTGCTCATCTGCTCATGACCTCTCTCTGTCTCTCGCACGCTCTCTCTCGCTCTCACCCTCCCTATCTCTCTCTCTCTCTCCCTTGCTGTCTCTCTCTCACTCTCTCCATCCCTCTCTCATTTCTCTCTCTCATACTCGTCTCACTCTCTCTCCCTCCTTCCCCCTCTCTCTCTCTGACTCTGTCCCTCTCTCCCTCTCCCTCATTTCTCCCTTTCTTGCTCTCTCTCTCTCTCTCTCTCTCTCTCTCTCTCTCTCTCTCTCTCTCTCTCTCTCTCTCTCTCTCTAACTCTCTCTCTGTCTCTCCTTCTCTCTCTCTCTCTAACTCTCTCTCTGTCTCTCCTGCTCTCTCTCTCTCTTTCTCCTGCTCTCTCTCTCTCTTTCTCCTGCTCTCTCTCTTTCTCCTGCTCTCTCTTGCTCTTTCTCCTGCTCTCTCCTGCTCTTTCTCCTGCTCTCTCTCTCTCTCTCTCTCCTGCTCTCTCTCTCTCTCCTGCTCTCTCTCTCTCTCCTGCTCTCTCTCTTTCTCCTGCTCTCTCTCTCTCTCTCCTGCTCTCTCTCTCTCTCCTGCTCTCTCTCTTTCTCCTGCTCTCTCTCTCTCTTTCTCCTGCTCTCTCTCTCTCTTTCTCCTGCTCTCTCTCTCTTTCTCCTGCTCTCTCTTGCTCTTTCTCCTGCTCTCTCTTGCTCTTTCTCCTGCTCTCTCCTGCTCTCTCCTGCTCTCTCTCGCTCTCTCTCTCTCTCTCTCTCTCCTGCTCTCTCTCTCTCTCTCTCTCCTGCTCTCTCTCTCTTTCTCCTGCTCTCTCTTGCTCTTTCTCCTGCTCTCTCCTGCTCTCTCTCTCTTGCTCTTTCTCCTTCTCTCTCTTGCTCTCTCTTGCTCTTTCTCCTGCTCTCGCTCTCTCTCTTTCTCCTGCTCTCTCTTGCTCTTTCTCCTGCTCTCTCTCTCCTGCTCTTTCTCCTGCTCTCTCTCTCTCTCTCCTGCTCTCTCTCTCTCTCCTGCTCTCTCTCCTGCTCTCTCTCTCTCTCTCTCTCTCTCTCTCTCTCTCTCTCTTTCTCCTGCTCTCTCTCTCTCTTTCTCCTGCTCTCTCTTGCTCTTTCTCCTGCTCTTTCTCTTGCTCTCTCTTGCTCTTTCTCCTGCTCTCTCTTGCTCTTTCTCCTGCTCTCTCCTGCTCTCTCTCTCTCTCTTGCTCTTTCTCCTGCTCTCTCTTGCTCTTTCTCCTGCTCTCTCTTGCTCTTTCTCCTGCTCTCTCTCTCTCTCCTGCTCTCGCTCTCTCTCTCTCCTGCTCTCTCTCTCTCTCTCTCTCCTGCTCTCTCTCTCTCTCTCCTGCTCTCTCTCTCTCTCTCTCTCTCCTGCTCTCTCTCTCTCTCTTTCTCCTGCTCTCTCCTGCTCTCTCCTGCTCTTTCTCCTGCTCTCTCTCTCTCTCCTGCTGTCTCTCTCTCTCTCCTGCTGTCTCTCTCTCTCTCTCCTGCTGTCTCTCTCTCTCTCCTGCTGTCTCTCTCTTTCCTGCTCTCTCTCTTTCCTGCTCTCTCTCTCTCTCTCTCTCTCTCTCTCTCTCTCTCTCTCTCACTCTCTCTCTCTTTCCTGCTCTCTCTCTCTCTTTTTCTCTCTCTCTCTACCGATTTCACCCTCTCCCTCTTTTTCTCTCTCCTGCTCTCTCTCTCTTTTTTTCTCTCTCTCTCTCTCTGGGGACTCAGGGACCTCATTTACTCAGTATAGAGCAGTAGAGAGCTGTGGTCTGCCTCCCTGCCAAATAGACCTTTCAGCAACAGGGAGTAGGGGGAAATCATGTCCCAATGCCCACAGAAACAATTTAGGAGCTGTTTGCATTACGGGTGAAAAGAGGATTTTTCTGGAAACCACAAACGCTACTAGCTGCTCGGGTTTCATAACAAAGCGTCACTCCTTTTCGTCTATTGCAGATCTTCGCCCATTCTTTCTCCCTCTCCTCTTCTCCTACTTCCAGCTACTATAATGTAAGTCCAAGACGAGGCTTTTTTATCGGGTCAGGTCCATGCTTAAGAGGCGTCAGGCTGCGTTCCAGCCGCTCCGGTCACAGCAGTCCTCCTTTAAGGCCCTGCCAACTAGTAAAAAGCTCATCTGTGAAATGCTGAGATGGCAATATAGCACAGCCATTGGGTTCATCACTGAGGAGAGGAGAGGATGGTACCCCCCACTGGGTCAGGCCTGTAGGATGCTTGGCAGCTGAAAAGGAAGAGGTATTAGGGTAGGGATGTACGTACAGTGCTATAGTACTACAGATGTGTAGTGGTTAGGGACATGGTCTTCCTAAACGTTATGCTTCAAGGGAGATTCAGTAGCTAGGTGATGTGCTAAGTCAAAATGGATTGTACCTGTGGAGATGAACAGCCCAGTGTGTCTCCAGAAGGCTGAGTGGTACCTGCGGCGCCATGAGCAGGAGCTGGAGCTACTGATGATCGGCAGTGACAACATGCACGTGGAGCTTACAGAGGGGGTGAGTAGTACGCTGAAGACCAATGTCAACATAGCCTCTTATTGGAACTCTTTGGGCTGTCTGTAAAACTTGTGAATGGCTTTCCTGACTAATGACAGAGCTTGGGCCGTATGAAGCGTCTCAGAGTAGGAGCGCTGATTTAGGATCAGTTTTTTGCTTTTTAGATTATAAAATGAATAAGATAGCATGGATGGAGGAGGACCAGATCCTAGATCAGCACTCCTACTCTGAGACACTTGATTCATAGTGTGCAGCACAGTAACAGGTGCCTGGTAGTTACACCATTACTCTCTCAGCACACAGCATCACCTGGTGGTCGTGATGGATAACCATTGGTGCTGTGTGCTGCATCATTTCCATGTTGTGGACATTTTCTGATCTGTCAATGTTTTACTTGTAGCATTATTGGACCAGCACAGGAGGCAGAGAGGATTCTAACCGGTGAGCCCTGAAATATCCCCTTGGAAATGTTCAATAGTTATAATATTTTAAATTGTATAGCTTACAAAGATATGCGTTTTACATAGACCATTAGTAAAACCAGGCTGTATCACATCAGGCCGTGATTGGGCGTCCCATAGGGTGGCTCACAATTGGCCCAGCGTCGTCCGGGTTTGGCCACGGCAGGCCGTCATTGTGAATAAGAATTTGATCTTAACTGACTTGCCTAGTTAAATAACAGTTAAGTAAGGAGTCTATCTGAATACTTCAATATGTGGTACTTTGAACTGCAATACTATGTCTTGTATAAGATTGCACTGACATCTACTGCATACTTCTAGTATGGCAGCCTATATGATGTCACTAGTCTTGTAGTTACTCCCATGTAAAAGACCTTGACGAGAGGCAAAGAACGGTGTATTTCAGCTGTGTTGATGGTCTCCACCTTATTTAAATAAACTTGATGTACTGACTCTGTTCTTCCATTCCCCCTGCAGGATCCCTTCTGGTACTGATGGATGGATGGAGTACGTGCCCATCTCAGAGAAGAAGAACTTCACCCTGGCCCCGCCACAGGAACTCAGAGAAGGTACGACTACATACTCTGTTCTCTTCACAACTGCTCAAATGTAATGGAATTATTCAGTTAGAATTGACAAAGACATAAGACAAAAAGGTAATGCCTCAAAATATTACCATTTGGTAAACTCCAGCCCCCTTTCCAGTGTTGGGGAACATCCTCTTGTTGGCGTAGAGAACATTTAGCAGGTTAAAAGATTATTTCCTGCAATTCTACACATTTTGACATGGGGTGCCGAGAACATTTTGCCGTTTTTATGCTCATTTTCTCAGCGTATTCATGTGATATTTGAGTGACGCGAACATTACAACAAAATCTATGGACTTAAAAACCTAGCTAAAAAACTCTGCTGACATGGGCTAGTTGATCTGGACATGTCTGACAAGTTATAAATATAAGTTATAAATATCTCTCTACGGTCTGTAATGACTGACATCACAAGAGGAAATCTGATTATTCACTACCCACTTTCAAAATGGCAACCTTTGTATTGTAAAGCCGGACGGGGTTCTTTTTTTGTGGGGGGCCACAGTTTGGGAACCACCGCCATTGAGGGGTGAACACGTTTCCTGATCCTCTGTGTGTGTTCTGTGTGTGTTCTGTAGGAGGACCCCTGGTGTATGACAGTGTGCAGCTGATCCAGAACTCACAGGCCCTGAACGGAACTCAGAGGGTTCTCCTGGATGATGTCATGTCTGTGGAGGAGTGCGCCGAGCTCAAAAACCTGGCCCATGTAAGATAATTGATATTAAACATATATCAACTGCAGTCGATTTGATGTATTTTATCATATTTACACTGGGAACAGTATTGATGTATACACTGTGTGTACACGGTGACTGGGTTCATCAGGAAGTGTATAGAGGATGTTGTTCCTACTGTGTCGATTACAACTTATCCAAACCAAAAACAGTTGATAGATGGCAGTATTCACACAAAACTGAAAACGTGAACCACCGCATTTAACAAAAATCTCATTTTATTGGTCACATACACATGGTTAGCAGATGTTATTGCGAGTGTAGTGAAATGATTAACTACGGCAAGAGGACTGGGAATACGTGTACAAACAGACCAGCTATGCCCTCCATACAGCAATCAAATAGGCAAAATGACAGTACAGGGACAAAGTGGAGAAGCAATTCAATGGCTTAGACATGAAACACGTGGCAGGGACTCCATACAACTACTGACTATAAGGGGAAAGCCAGCCATGTCGCGGACACCGTCGCCTCGCTCCCGGACAAGTTGAACACCTTCACTCTCTTCGAGGAAAACAACACAGTGCCGCTCACGAGGACTGTGGGCTCCCGCCGCTCACGAGGACTGTGGGCTCCCGCCGCTCACGAGGACTGTGGGCTCCCGCCGCTCACGAGGACTGTGGATTCCCGCCGCTCACGAGGACTGTGGATTCCCACCGCTCACGAGGACTGTGGATTCCCGCCGCTCACGAGGACTGTGGGCTCCCGCCGCTCGCGAGGACTGTGTGTTCCCGATCTTTGTGGCATGTTAACCCTCGCTAGGCTGCCGGCCCAGACGGCATCCCAAGCCCCGCCCTCAGAGCATGTGCAGACCAGCTGACTGGAGTGTTTACGGACATAGTCAATCTCTCTATCTCAGTCTGTGGTCCCCGCTTGCTTCAAGATGTCCACCATTGTTCCTTTACCCAAGAAAGCAAAGGTAACTGAACTAAATGACTATTGCCCTGTAGCACTCACTTCTGTCATTATGAAGTGCTTTGAGAGGCTGGTTAAGGATCATATCACCTCCACCTTACCTGACACCCTAGACCCATTACCATTTGCGTACCTCCCCAACAGATCCACAGACGACTGCACACTGCCCTATCCCACCTGGACAAGAGAAATACCTATGTAAGAATGCTGTTCATTGACTATGGCAACACCAAGCTCATCACTAAGCTCAGGGCCCTGTTCAACTGGGTCCTATACTTCCTGACAGGCCAACCCCACGTGGTGAAGGTAGGCAACAACATCTCCACCACACTGATCCCCAAGACAGGGGTCCTACAGGGATGCGTGCTCAGCTCCTCCTGTAATCCCTGTTCACCCACGACTGCGTTTTCACGCACTGCTCCATCTCAATCATCAAGTATGCTGATGGAAACAGTGGTAGGTCTGATTACAAAAAACAACGAGACAGCCTCCAGGGAGGAGGGGAGGGCCCTGGTGTAGTGGTGTTAGGAAAATAACGTCAACAAAACAACGAGACAACCTCTAGGGAGGAGGGGAGGGCAATGGTGTAGTGGTGTTAGGAAAATAACGTCAACAAAACAACGAGACAACCTCTAGGGAGGAGGGGAGGGCCCTGGTGTAGTGGTGTTAGGAAAATAACGTCAACGAGACAACCTCTAGGGAGGAGGGGAGGGCAATGGTGTAGTGGTGTTAGGAAAATAACGTCAACAAAACAACGAGACAACCTCTAGGGAGGAGGGGAGGGCCCTGGTGTAGTGGTGTTAGGAAAATAACGTCAACGAGACAGCCTCTAGGGAGGAGGGGAGGGCCCTGGTGTAGTGGTGTTAGGAAAATAACGTCAACGAGACAGCCTCCAGGGAGGAGGAGAGGGCCCTGGTGTAGTGGTGTCAGGAAAATAACCTCAACGTCAACAAAACAACAGAGTTGATCGTGGACTACAGGAGGCAGCATAGAGAGCACGCCCCCATCCACATCGACGAGGTCACAGTGGAGAGGGTTAAAAGCTTCAAGTTCCTCTGCGTACACATCACTGACAACCTGAAATGGTCCCTTCATAATGACAGCATGGTGGAGAAGGCGCAACAGCGCCTCTTCAACCTCAGGTGGCTGAAGAAATTTAACTTGACCCCTATGACCCTCATGAACTTCTACAGATGCACCATTGAGATCATTCTGTCAGGCTGTATCACTGCCTGGCAACTGCACCGCCCGCAACCACAGGGCTACAGATGGTGGTGCGGTCAGCCCAACGCCTCACCGGCGGCACACTCCCTGCCCTCCAGGACATCTACAGCACCCGTTATCACAGGAAGGCCAAGAAGATCATCAAGCCGGGCCTCCGCCCAGCACCCTGTCCTGAACCTTAGTCACTGTTGCTAGCCGGCTATCACCCAGTACTATACCCTGCACCTTAGAGACTGCTGCCCTGTTTACAAAGTCAAGAAACACAGGTCACTTTAATAATGTTTACATACTATTTTACCAACTTCATACTGTATTCTAGTCAAGGCTCATCCTATATATACACCTTTTCTATCCACATATTGTCCATACTGTCTATACACACTATTCACATACATACATCTGGACAAGAGGAATACCTATGTGAGAATGCTGTTCATCGACTACAGCTCGGCATTCAACACCATAGTACCCTCCAAGCTCGTCATCAAGCTCGAGACCCTGGGTCTCGACCCCGCCCTGTGCAACTGGGTACTGGACTTCCTGACGGGCCGCCCCCAGGTGGTGAGGGTAGGCAACAACATCTCCTCCCCGCTGATCCTCAACACTGGGGCCCCACAAGGGTGCGTTCTGAGCCCTCTCCTGTACTCCCTGTTCACCCACGACTGCGTGGCCACGCACGCCTCCAACTCAATCATCAAGTTTGCGGACGACACAACAGTGGTAGGCTTGATTACCAACAACGACGAGACGGCCTACAGGGAGGAGGTGAGGGCCCTCGGAGTGTGGTGTCAGGAAAATAACCTCACACTCAACGTCAACAAAACTAAGGAGATGATTGTGGACTTCAGGAAACAGCAGAGGGAACACCCCCCCCATCCACATCGATGGAACAGTAGTGGAGAGGGTAGCAAGTTTTAAGTTCCTCGGCATACACATCACAGACAAACTGAATTGGTCCACTCACACAGACAGCATCGTGAAGAAGGCGCAGCAGCGCCTCTTCAACCTCAGGAGGCTGAAGAAATTCGGCTTGTCACCAAAAGCACTCACAAACTTCTACAGATGCACAATCGAGAGCATCCTGGCGGGCTGTATCACCGCCTGGTATGGCAACTGCACCGCCCTCAACCGTAAGGCTCTCCAGAGGGTAGTGAGGTCTGCACAACGCATCACCGGGGGCAAACTACCTGCCCTCCAGGACACCTACACCACCCGATGCTACAGGAAGGCCATAAAGATCATCAAGGACATCAACCACCCGAGCCACTGCCTGTTCACCCCGCTGTCATCCAGAAGGCGAGGTCAGTACAGGTGCATCAAAGCTGGGACCGAGAGACTGAAAAACAGCTTCTATCTCAAGGCCATCACTGTTAAACAGCCACCACTAACATTGAGTGGCTACTGCCAACACACTGTCAATGCCACTGACTCTACTCCAGCCACTTTAATCATGGGAATTGACGGGAAATGATGTAAATATATCACTAGCCACTTTAAACAATGCTACCTTATATAATGTTACTTACCCTACATTATTCATCTCATATGCATACGTAGATACTGTACTCTATATCATCGACTGCATCCTTATGTAATACATGTATCACTAGCCACTTTAACTATGCCACTTGGTTTACATACTCATCTCATATGTATATACTGTACTCGATATCATCTACTGTATCTTGCCTATGCTGCTCTGTACCATCACTCATTCATATATCCTTATGTACATATTCTTTATCCCCTTACACTCTGTATAAGACAGTAGTTTTTTTGGGGAATTGTTAGTTAGATTACTTGTTCGTTATTACTGCATTGTCGGAACTAGAAGCACAAGCATTTCGCTACACTCGCATTAACATCTGCTAACCATGTGTATGTGACAAATAAATTTGATTTGATTTTGATTTGGTTTTTACACTACATGACCAAAGTATGTGGACACCTGCTCGTCGAACATCTCATTCCAAAATCATGGGCATTAATATGAAGTTGGTCCCACCCTTTGCTGCTATAACAGCCTCCACTCTTCTGGGAAGGCTTTCCACTAGATGTTGGTACATTGCTGCGGGGAATTCAGCCACGAGCATTAGTGAGGTCGGGCAACTGATGTTGGACGATTAGGCCTGTCTCGCAGTTGGCGTTCTAATTCATCCCAAAGGTGTCCGATGGGGTTGAGGTCAGGGCTCTGTGCAGGCCAGTCAAGTTCTTCCATGCTCTATAAACCATTTCTGTATAGACCTCGCTTTGTGCACGGTGCATTGTCATGCTGAAACAGGAAAGGGCCTTCCCCAAACTGTTGCCACAAAGTTGGAAGCACAGAATCGTCTAAAATGTCATTGTATGCTGTAGTGTTAAGATTTCCCTTCACTGGAACTAAGGGTTCTAGCCCGAACAATGAAAAACAACCCTAGACCATTATTCCTCCTCCACCAAACTTAACAGTTGGCACTACGCATTCGGGCAGGTAGCGTTTTCCTGGCATCCGCCAAACCCATATTCGTCCGTCAGACTGCCAGATGGTGAAGCATGATTAATCACTCCAAAGGACCTGTTTCCACTGCTCCAGAGTCCAATGGCAGCGAGCTTTAAACCACTACAGCCGACGCTTGATCTTAGGCTTGTTTGAGACTGCTCGGCCATGGAAACCCATCACATCTCATGAAACTCCTGACTAACATTTATTGTGCTGACGTTGCTTCTATAGGCAGTTTGGTCCTCGGTAGTGAGTGTTGCAACCTTGCAACGCGCTTCAGCACTCAGAGGTCTCGTTCTGTGAGCTTGTGTGGCCAACCACTTCCTGGCTGAGCCGTTGTTGCTCCTAGACATTCATATTTCACAATAGCACTTTACAGTTGACCGGGGCAGCACTAGCAGGGCAGAAATTTGACGAACTGACTTGTTGGAAAGGTGGCATTCTGTGATGGGGCCACATTGAAAGTCACTCAGCTCTTCAGTAAGGCCATTTTACTGCCAATGTTTGTCTATGGAGATTGCATGGCTGTGTGCTCAATTTTATACACCAGTAAGCAACGGGTGTGGCTGAAATAGCTGAATCCACTAATTTGAAGGGGTATCCACACACTTTTGTATAATGTATATATTTATATTCTGGACTCTGTTCAGGAAGTTAAATTCTTGCAATTCTATCCGTTTTGCCATGGGGTTTTGTATTGTGTATTTAAATACTGTATTCTCATCATAGTTCATTCTATTATTTATTCTACTGCACATTGCAATTTAGTTGTCTGTTTATACACACATATTTATTTACATACTGGATTCTTGACATAGCTCACTATAATATAATCTACTGTTCTTAGTATATCTGGTGGAAATTCATCCGGTGTACATACTGTGTCCTCTGTATTTATTGTGACAGTGAAGCATTTGTTCTTCTTTTGGCTCTAAACCTCAAAAGTTTGGATTTGAAATCAAACAATGACTATGAAGTTAAAGTGCACAATGTCAATTTCATCCATATTGGTTGAGCTGTTTAGAAATTACAGCACTTTTTGTACACAGTCCCCCCATTTTAGGGGAACAAAAGTATTGGGACAAATTCACTTGTGAATATGTTTCTAAACACTTCTACATTAATGTGGATGCTACCATGATTACGGATAATCCTGAATGAATTGTGAATAATGATGGTGAGAAAGTTACAGACACCAAATATATACCCCCAAGACATGCTAACCTCTCACCATTACAATAACAGGGGAGGTTAGCATTTTATATCATACCCCCAAGACATGCTAACCTCTCACCATTACAATAACAGGAGAGGTTAGCATCATATACCATACCCCCAAGACATGCTAACCTCTCACCATTACAATAACAGGAGAGGTTAGCATCATATACCATACCCCCAAGACATGCTAACCTCTCACCATTACAATAACAGGAGAGGTTAGCATCATATACCATACCCCCAAGACATGCTAACCTCTCACCATTACAATAACAGGGGAGGTTAGCATTTTGGTGGGGGTATCATATATTGTCTGTAACTCTCCCTTATCACTATTCACAATTCATTCAGGACTATCCATAATCATGGTAGCATCCACATACATGTAGATGTGTTTAGAAACATATTTTATTCACAATAAAAGTGACCCCAAAATGACAAATGTTTTACCATTAATTCCTATAGGACACAAAAACACAACCAAAACAAACAGCAAATGTTGCAACAAATGTGTAGAGTCACAAGCTTGATGTAGTCATTGAGTGCTATAAATATGGGACCAAACACTTAACTTTTTACTACTTGAATACACATATAAGTTAATTTGTCCCAATACGTTTGTCCCCCTAAAATGTACTATGTACAAAAAGTGATGCAATTTCTAAATGGTTCACCTGATATGGATGAGAATACACTAAAAGTAAATCTGACAGTCTGCACTTTAACCTCGTAGTCATTGTTTGAATTCAAATCCAATGTTTAGAAGTATAGAGCCAAAAAAAGGACAAATCCTTCATTGTCCCAATAATTACGGACTGCACTGTATGTATACCATGCATTCAGAAAGTATTCAAACCCCTTGACTGTTTCCACGTTTTGTTATTTTACAGCCTCTAAAATTGATTACAAATATTAAATATTCACACACAATACCCCATAATGACAAAGCTAAACTGGTTTTTAGAAATGTTTGAAAATTTATACAAATTAAAAACAGAAATACCTTATTTACATAAGTATTCAGACCCTTTGCTATGAGACTTGAAATTTAGTTCAGGTGCATCCTGTTTCCATTGATCATCCTTGAGATGTTTCTACATCTTGATTGGAGTCCACCTGTGGTAAATTCAATTGATTGGACATAATTTGGAAAGGCACACACTTGTCTATCTACATAAGGCCCCACAGTTGACAGTGGATATCAGAGCAAAAACCAAGCCATGAGGTCAAAGGAATTGTCCGTAGAGCTCCAAGACAGGATTGTGTCGAGGCACAGATATGTGGAAGGGTATCAAAAAAATGTCTGCAGGATTGAAGGTTCCCAAGAACACAGTGGCCTCCATCATTCTTAAATGGAAGACGTTTGGAACCACCAAGACTCTTCAAGATTCTCTGGTCTGACGAAACCAAGATTGAACTCTTTGGCCTGAATGCCAAGCATCACGTCTGGAGCGAAATACCTGGCACCATCCCTACGGTGAAGCATGGTGGTGACAGCATCATGCTGTGGGGATGTTTTTCAGCGGCAGGACTGGGAGACTAGTCAGAATCGAGGCAAAGATTAATGGAGCAAAGTACAGAGAGTGGATTTGGGGCAAGTCTCTCAATGTCCTGGAGTGGCCCAGCGAGAGTCCGGACTTGAACCCGATCAAACATCTCTGGAGAGACCGGAAAATAGCTGTGCAGCAACGCACCCCATCCAACCTGACAGAGCTTGAGAGGATCTGCAGAGAAGAATAGGAGAAACTCCCCAAATACATTTGTACCAAATTTGTACCAAGCTGACGCTTATAGCGTCATACCCAAGAAGACTTGAGGCTGTAATCGCTGCCAAAGGTGCTTCAACAAAGTACTGAGTAAAGAGTCTGAATACTTACAGTTTAAGTCGGAAGTTTATATACACCTTAGCCAAATACATTTAAACTCAGTTTTTCACAATTCCTGACATTTAATCCAAGTAAAAATTCCCTGTCTTAGGATCACCACTTTATTTTAAGAATGTGAAATGTCAAAATAATAGTAGAGAGAATGATTTATTTCAGCTTTTTTTTTCTTTTTTTTCTTTCATCACATTCCCAGTGGTATAGAGGTTTACATACACTCAATTAGTATTTGATAGCATTGCCTTTAAATTAATAAACTTGGGTAAAACGTTTCGGGTAGCCTTCCACAAGCTTCCCACAATAAGTTGGGTGAATATTGGCCCATTCCTCCTGACAGAGCTGGTGTAACTGAGTCAGGTTTGTAGGCCTCCTTGCTCGCACACGCTTTTTCAGTTCTGCCCACACATGTTCTATAGGATTGAGGTCAGGGCTTTGTGATGGCCACTCCAATACCTTGACTTTGTTGTCCTGAAGCCATTTTGCCACAACTTTGTAAGTATGCTTGGGGTCATTGTCCATTTGGAAGACCCATTTGCGACCAAGCTTTAACTTCCTGACTGATGTCTTGAGATGTTGCTTCAATATATCCACATAATTTTCCTACCTTGTGATGCCATCCATTTTGTGAAGTGCACCAGTCCCTCCTGCAGCAAAGCACCCCAACAACCTGATGCTGCCACCCCCGTGCATCATGGTTGGGATGGTGTTCTTCGGCTTGCAAGCCTCCCCCTTTTCCTCCAAACATAACAATGGTCATTATGGCCAAACAGTTCTATTTTTGTTTCATCAGACCAGAGGACATTTCTACAAAAAGTATGATCTTTGTACCCATGTGCAGTTGCAAACCGTAGTCTGGCTTTTTTATGGTGGTTTTGGAGCAGTGGCTTCTTCCTTGCTCGTTTCACTGTGGATATAGATACTTTTGTACCTGTTTTCCTCCAGTATCTTCACAAGGTCCTTTGCTGCTGTTCTGGGATTGATTTGCACTGTTTGCACCAAAGTACGTTCATCTCTAGGAGACAGAACGCCTCTCCTTCCTGAGCGGTATGGCGGCTACATGGTTCCATGGTGTTCATACTTGCGTACTATTGTTTGTACAGATGAACGTGGTACCTTCAGGCGTTTGGAAATTGCGCCCAAGGATGAACCAGACTTGTGGAGGTCTACACTTTATTTTCTGAGGTCTTGGCTGATTTTCTTTTGATTTTTCCATGATGTCAAGCAAAGAGGCACTGAGTTTGAAGGTAGGCCTTGAAATACATCCACAGGTACACCTCCAATTGACTCAAATTATGTCCGTTAGCCTATCAGAAGCTTCTAAAGCCATGACATAGTTTTCTGGAATTTTCCAAGCTGTTTAAAGGCGCAGTCAACTTAGTGTATGTAAACTTCTGACCACCTGGAAATGTGATACAATGAATTATAAGTGAAATAGTCTGTAAACAATTGTTGTAATAATGACTTGTCATGCACATAACCAACTTGCCAAAACAATAGTTTGTTAACAAGAAATTTGTGAAGTGGTTGAAAAACGAGTTTTAATGACTCCAACCTAAGTATCTGTAAACTTCCCACTTCAACTGTATGTAAATGAGGTATTTAAGTTTTGTATATATTTTTTTATATTACATAAATTAGTCAAATTCAAAAACCTGTTTTTGCTTAGTCATTATGGGGTATTGTGTGTACATTGATGAGGGGGATAAAACATTTTTTAAATAAAGCTGGAACGTATCAAAATGTGGAAAAATTCAAGGGGTCTGAATTTTTTCCAAAGGCACAGTTGACAGCATTTGGATTTTATTGTTACAGTGCTATTTATTTTAATTGTATTCGTGCCTATATTTCAATATTTCTTCCTTTTTAAATGTTGTATTATTTGTGTACTTGTTTGATGTTGTATTGCATTGTTAGGAGCTAGTAACATAAGCATGTCGCTGCACCCGCTATAACACCTGCTAAACTGAGTACACCACCGATAAACTTTGATTTGTGTTTTAACATGTTTACATTTTACATCGTCATTGACACGTTATCATTGTCATGAGTGCAGGGGTTTATGCGTCTCTGTGTTTGGTCCACAGACTATCACTATGGCAGGAGATGGATACAGAGGGAAGATGTCTCCTCACACACCCAATGAGAGGTTTGAGGGAGCCACTGTGTTAAAAGCACTGCAGGTAAGCAAGCTTCTATACAGAGAGACACATTGGAGGAGATAAAACGAGCCTCCGTTTGAAACCAGATAGTAATGATTACATTATGAACACTTAACACTTCATTTGTATTGCCCTTTTGATATAATAATCTCTCGGTAACAGTCTTTTCTTGACGTTATCAAAAGTCACTCTTTCAGTACCTTAGTGGGCAACTAGAGAATATTTTCAGTTGCTTCTCAAACAACATGTTGAAGTGAATGTTTATACCATGTTTCTACTGTGTTCTGCCACGCTCTACTGTGTTTTACCATGTTTCTACTGTGTTTTACCATGTTTCTACTGTGTTTTACCATGTTTCTACTGTGTTCTACCACGTTCTACTGTGTTTTACCATGTTTCTACTGTGTTTTACCATGTCTCTACTGTGTTTTACCATGTCTCTACTGTGTTTTACCATGTTTCTACTGTGTTTTACCATGTCTCTACTGTGTTTTACCATGTTTCTACTGTGTTTCTACTGTGTTTTACCATGTTTCTACTGTTTCTACTGTGTTTTACCATGTTTCTAATGTGCTTCTGCTGTGTTTTGTTTCTACAATTTTGTTACTGTGTTTTTTTACCTTCAGTACGGCTATGAGGGCCGTGTCCCTCTGAAGAGCGCTCGTCTGTTTTACGACGTCAGCGAGAGGGCAAGGCGCATCATCGAGTCTTATTTCCTGCTCAACTCAACACTTCACTTCTCCTACACACACCTGGTGTGCCGTACCGCCATCACAGGTGAGCCACATGTTCGATATTGCAGGCATATGTTAAATGATTGATCGACAAATCACCTTGCATCATACATAACTTATTTAATTATTTATAGATCAGTCACAACTTACCCACAATGCATCACAGAATTGATGCTCTCAAACATGCCCATTGATTATTGTATCAATATATCTGTTGTTGAGTTCCTGCCCGACCTAGATTTGTAGGCATTGCATCAATCAATGGTTGCGTTCCATGTCATTGACGGTGCTGTCGAGCATCAGATGGCTGTATCCTTTCATATAGCTGATATGTTAAATACCAATCCAGGCGTTGTAGGATCTGGCATGCGTCTGCAATGTAGTCGGGTAGGAACTTGAACCATTTAAAACTTTCCTTATAGTGTCATATAACTTTGAACATCATGTGAATTTCAGCATGTTGGTTCAGTCAAATTTGGTTTGTTTGCCTCTGTGTAGGTTAAGTAAACTTAGTCTGTTTTGGGATTTATAAAGTTGATCTCTGTTTGGTGTTAATAAAGTTGATCTCTGTTTGGTTCAGGGCAACAGGACCATAGAAATGACTTGAGTCATCCCATCCACGCTGACAACTGTCTGTTAGACCCAGAGGCCAACGAGTGCTGGAAAGAAGCACCAGCCTACACCTACAGAGACTACAGGTTAGGGCTTATACCTTAAGCAATAAGGCTCGAGGGGGTGTGGTATATGGCCAATATACCACGTCTAAGGGCTGTTCTTAGGTACACCGCGTTGCTTCGTGCCTGGATACAGCCCTTAGCCGTGGTATATTGGCCATATATCAAAAATCCCTGAGGTGTCTTATTGCTATTATAAACGGGTTACCATCGTAATTAGAGCAGTAAAAATAACTGTTTTGTCATACCCATGGTATAACGTCTGATATACCACGGCTTTCAGCCAATCAGCATTCAGGGCTCGAACCACCCAGTTTATAATGCATCTTAGGGTTGAAGTTTAGCTCTGGTCCAAGGCTAAGCTGCTTCCTAACTACACTGAACCAAAATTGAAATGCAACAATTTCAGATTTTACTGAGTTACAGTTCATATGAGGAAATCAGTCTATTGAAATAAATTCATTTGGCCCTAATCTATGGTAATCTACAGATATCTGTTGGTCACAAATACAATTGTTTTTAAAAGGTAGTTGTGTGGATGAGAAAAGTAGTCGGTATCTGAAGAGACCACCATTTGCCTCATGCAGTGCGACACATGTCCTTTGTGTATGGTTTCATCAGGCTTTTGACTGTGGCCTGCGGAATGTTGTCCCACTCCTCTTCAATGGCTGTGTGAAGTTGCTGGATATTGGCACGAACTGGAAAATGCTGTTGTATGCGTTGATCCAGAGCATCCCAAACATGCTCTACGTGTGACATGTCTGGTGAGTATGCAGGCCATGGAAGAACTGGGACATTTTCTGTAAGGACCCGCTTACGAACTCGGGTCTCCGGTGTGAGAAACAGTCACTTCGTAAACTGAGCCACTAATAGTGGGCAGAACCCAGAAGATGAGGCAGACACAGCAGTACTACAGACAGTGATTTAATAAAGAAAGAAGGAAAAGATCTTCAGGCAAAAATATAAATCCACAACGTCAAAAGTAATTCCAAGAGAAAAAAAATTATATCCTCCAAGACACAAGGAAAATCCACAAAGTGGGAAGAACAGCAGGGGAAAAAAACAAAAGAATAATTAAAAATAAACAAGAACAAAACCAGAGTACCTCAAGAAAATCCAACTTGAGAAACAAAGGTTCACAGTATGGCTGGGGCTGGGTGCTAACATACAAACACAGAGCAAAGAACTGACGAACACTAAGGGTTTAAATACATTCAAGGCACAGGTGCAACTAATAACTAGAACAAGGGAAAAACAAAAGGGTCAAAAAAGCACAATGGGAGCATCTAGTGACCAAAACCTGAACAATCCTGGACAAATCCTGACATTTTCAGCTTCCAAGAATTGTGTACAGATCCTTGCGACATGAGGCTGTGCATTATCATGCTGTAACATGAGGTGGTGGCGGCGGATGAATGACACGACAATGGGCCTCAGGATCTCATCATGGTATCTCTGTGCATTGAAATTGCCATCAATAAAATGCAATTGTGTTAGTTGTCTGTAGCTTATGCCTGCCCATACCATAACCCCACCGCCACCATGGGGCACTCTGTTCACAACGTTGACATCAGCAAACTGCTCGCCCACATGACGCCATACATTTTTGAGAAATAAGCTTCTTTTTTTTTGCATTGTGTTGTGTGGCAAAACTGCACATTTTAGATTGTCTTTTTATTGTCCCCAGCACAAGGTGCACCTGTGTAATGATCATGCTGTTTAATCAGATTCTTGATATGCCACACCTGCCAGGTGGATGGATTATCTTGGAGGAGAAATTCTCACTAACAGGGATATAAACAAATATTTGTGCACAACATTTGAGAGAAATAAACTTTTTGTGCATATATGCAACATTTCTGGGATCTTTTATTTCAACTCATGAAACATGGGACCAACACTTTCCATGTAACATTTATATTTTTTGTTCAGTATACATTGAAATCTACTCATGCTACCAATGGCACCATACTATACCATTACCTAGTGTTCAATAAGCATGGCTATTATACATTTCCAATGGTTTTCATTGTGTTCTCAGTGCTCTGTTGTACCTGAATGGAGACTTTGAGGGTGGGGAGTTCATCTTCACAGAAATGGATGCCAAAACAGTCACAGTGAGTCCTCTCCCAAGAAGGGACACTTTTTGTTGGCTGTATTTCCTGACACTTGTATTAGTCTTACTATCTTACCCTTTCTTTGTACTTCAGTACTGACCGTGATCTCCCCCTCCTCCTCCCCCAGGCTCAGGTGAAGCCAAAGTGTGGTCGTATGGTGGGCTTCTCGTCCGGAGGGGAGAACCCCCATGGGGTGAGGGCCGTCACCAGGGGGCAGAGGTGTGCCGTGGCCCTGTGGTTCACCTTGGACCCCCTCTTCAGAGAACTGGTAAACTGTCATGATGACCCCATCTATCATAATATCTTCCATAGTGACACATATGGAGGATAGTATATCATGCTATGTATATTATTGCTTTTTATTTAGGAGTATGTTTATTGGTATTTATTTAGGAAGATGTTTGTATCATAATACATTGTTCCTATTTTTTCTCTCCCCCCCCCCCCCCCCCCCCCCCCCTCTCTTCTCCAGGAGCGTCTACAGGCTGATGAGGTGGTGCAGGCATTGGACAACCAAAGCAGCCAATCAAAGTGGGACACGAGCCTCAACATCAACCCCAAAGATGAGCTGTAGTAGCCAACCAACACCCAGCTCTGCATCCCCCAAATCTTTGTCTATTTATTTAATGAAGTTTGGATCAGAACAATTTTATTTTTGTACTGTTTGATGTGCAAGGTTATATCGTTGTTGTTCTTAGTTTTGTTGTCGTCTTGGCTTTAGTGTTGTTGTGATTTTTATTTCTGTAAATGCCAGTACTTGAGTTCCCATTTGGGTCTTAGTTTTTCTCTCTGTTGGGTTGAAACCCAGTCGTTGTACCTCACACTTTAAAGTTTCAGGTAACTTCCAGGTCCCTTTGTGATGAACTTTAAAGTTCCAGGTCCCTTTGTGATTCATATACGAGGCTGTTTCAATACCACCCTGTCCTACATATGTCCAGTTTTTACTGCACTGTGAACCAGCCAAAGAGAAGAATGCCAGTTGACATTGTTTCTCTCTGTTAGAAAAAAGAAATAAAAAATGTCTGTTTATGCTTCATATGCACTCATAAAACAATATTTCTTTCAGGCGGTGTGAACACAGTAAATGTTTATCTATTTATTCATTGAATTATTGTCTTGAATATGCATTTACCGAGAGAAAGCTGTCGGGCATTATTTTTACAAACAGGGAGCTATAATCCTTTTCAGTGACGGACAGTAATGTCTGATCTTATCTGTCCCGACTTTGTGCACTTCCTGTTTGTAGTGTGATAAAGACGTCATCCCTCCCTAGCTCTGGTCCATGACGTTAGTGCATCTTACTAGTGTTAGCAAGCCTTAGTAACGCCTCGGACCAGAGCTAATCCCTCCGTTCAGTGTAATCGAACACAGAGTAAGATAACTGTTTACAAGTTAGCTGACACAATGGTGTGTGTTTTAAAGATCGACAGCTGCTATTGCAATTGTCGGCATTTGATATTAGAACCTTTTTAATAAAAGATGACATTTATTCCTGTTTAAAGGAATTATTATTTTAAGGTGGCGTAACAAGTGTCCTTTCCTTTCAAAACGTCCTCATTTCATGGGTAACAATAGACAGGCAGGCACATGCACTGTTATAGTCCAATGGAAAGAATGTGCCTTGTGTGTACTGTGATATTTCAATGATACAACTGCTAACTAAATGTAAATTATCATTTTTAAGTTAATAGAGTAGAGTTTTAGCTTATCTTTTGATAGGGAGGATGGCCACTTTGTGTCTAACTAATATTTAAATATGAATTGCTGTATCCATCTCTTTTGTTGTAATGTGTACTTATAAATTAAAAAGACTATACTGCATAAAATAGTTTCAACCCTGTCCTTTATTTTGGAATGTGTACATTGTTTACAGTTTGTCAACACATTTTAAATAGGTTCAGTTAAAAAACATTTAGAGAAGTGGTTTTGGAAAAATGTATTTGAAAATCTAGACATGAATATGACAGCAGTAAATCATAAATCCTTCAAAGTACTGACTGATTAAACTAAACTTTTTCTATACTGAACAAAAATCTAAACAACATGGAAACTGTTGGTCCCATATTTGATGAGCTGAAATAAAAGATGCATGAAATGTTCCATACGCACAAAAAGCTTATTTCTCTCACATTTTGTGCACAAAATTGTTTACATTCATGTTAGTTAGCATTTCTCCTTTGCCAAGATAATCTATCCACCTGACAGGTGTGGCATATCAAGAAACTGATTCAACAGCATGATCATTACACAGGTGCACCTTGTGCTGGGAACAAAAGGACACTAAAATGTGCAGTTTTGTCATACAACACAATGCTACAGATGCCTCATGTTTTGGGGGAGCGTGCAATTGGCATGCTGACTGCAGGAATGTCCACCAGAGTTGTCAGAGAATTTTATGTTAATTTCTCTACCATATGCAGCCTCCATCATTTTAGAGAATTTGGCAGTACCTCCAACCTGCCTCACAACCGCACACCACATTTAACCACACCAGCCCAGGACCCCCATATCTGGCTTCTTCACCTGCGGGATGGTCTGAGACCCGCAAACCGGAAAGCTGATTAAACTGGGTTTGCACAACCGAAGAATTTCTGCACAAACTGCCAGAAACCGTCTCAGGGAAGCTCATCTGCATCCTCACCAGGGTCTTGACCTGACTGCAGCATCTGTACACAGTTCCTGGAAGCTGAAAATGTCACAGTTCTTCCAAGGCCTGAATACTCACCAGACACATCTGCCATAAAGCACATTTAGGATGCTCTGGATAAACGTGTACGACAGCGTGTTACAGTTACTGACAATATCCGTGAGACAACATTCCACAGGCCACAATCAACATGCTGATCAACTCTATGCAAAGGTGATGTGTCGCGCTGCATGAGGCAAATGTTGGTTACACCAGATATAGTCCTAGTCTGGGTTTTTCTGATCCAAGTCGCAACTTTGTTTTAGGTATCTGTGACCAACAGATCCATATTTGTATTCTGAGTTGTGAAATCCATAGATTAGGGCCTAATAAGTTTATTTCAATTGACTGATTTCCTAATACTGTAATGAACAAAATCTTTGAAATTGTTGAGTTTATTTTTGTTCAGGGAAATTACAAATTATAAATACATTATCGAGCCATCTTTCTTTTTAAATCTCTAACATTTATAGTCATCTATGTCACTACTATAAATTAATAAACGTAAGAATAAACTTAAAAACACTCTTGACAAACAATTTAGGGTTTGATTCAATCCGTATCGCCGAAGTTGAATCTAGCCCTTAAAGTTATTATGGAATCAGTAAATCAAATCAAATGTATTTATATAGCCCTTCTTACATCAGCTGATATATCACAGTGCTGTACAGAAACCCAGCCTAAAACCCCAAACAGCAAGCAATGCAGGTGTAGAAGCACGGTGGCTAGGAAAAACTTCCTAGAAAGGCCATAACCTAGGAAAAAACCTAGAGAGGAACCAGGCTCTGAGGGGTGGTCTGTCCTCTTCTGGCTGTGCCGGGTGGAGATTATAACAGAACATGGACAAAATGTTCATAAATGACCAGCATGGTCAAATAATAGTAATCACAGTGAACAGGTCAGGGTTCCATAGCCGCAGGCAGAACAGTTGAATCTGGAGCAGCAGCACAGCCAGGTGGACTGGGGACAGCAAGGAGTCATCATGCCAGGTAGTCCTGATGCATGGTCCTAGGGCTCAGGTCCTCTGAGAGAGAGAAAGAAAGAGAGGATTTGAGAGAGCATAGTTAAATTCACACAGGACACCGGATAAGACAGGAGAAATAAGAGCAGCAATATGGCTACCCACACTGGGACTGTCTACCCAGACTAGGACTGTCTACTCAGACTAGGACTGTCTACCCACACTGAGACTGTCTACCCACAATGGGACTGTATACTAGCTCTGAGACGACTGCCTACTAGCCCTGAGACCCTGAGACGCCAGCCTACTAGCCCTGAGACCCTGAGACGACAGCCTACTAGCCCTGAGACCCTGAAACGACAGCCTACTAGCCCTGAGACGACAGCCTACTAGCCCTGAGATGACAGCCTACTAGCCCTGAGACGACAGCCTACTAGCCCTGAGAAGACAGCCTACTAGCCCTGAGACGACTGCCCACTAGCCCTGAGACCCTGAGACGTCAGCCTACAAGTCCTGAGATGACAGCCTACTAGGCCTGAGATGACAGCCTACTAGCCCTGAGACGACAGCCTACTAGCCCTGAGACAACAGCCTACTAGCCCTGAGACGACAGCCTACTAGCCCTGAGACAACAGCCTACTAGCCCTGAGACGACTGCCTACTAGCCCTGAGACGACTGCCTACTAGCCCTGAGATGACAGCCTACTAGCCCTGAGACGACAGCCTACTAGCCCTGAGACGACTGCCTACTAGCCCTGAGACGACAGCCTACTAGCCCTGAGACGACAGCCTACTAGCCCTGAGACGACAGCCTACTAGCCCTGAGACGACTGCCTACTAGCCCTGAGACCCTGAGACGACAGCCTACTAGCCCTGAGACCCTGAGGCGATAGCCTACTAGCCCTGAGACAACAGCCTGCTAGCCCTGAGACGACAGCCTGCTAGCCCTGAGACGACAGCCTACTAGCCCTGAGACGACAGCCTGCTAGCCCTGAGACGACAGCCTACTAGCCCTGAGACGACAGCCTACTAGCCCTGAAACGACAGCCTACTAGCCCTGAGACGACAGCCTACTAGCCCTGAGACGACAGCCTACTAGCCCTGAGACGACAGCCTACTAGCCCTGAGACGACAGTCTACTAGCCCTGAGACGACTGCCTACTAGCCCTGAGACCCTGAGACGACAGCCTACTAGCCCTGAGATGACAGCCTACTAGCCCTGAGACGACAGCCTACTAGCCCTGAGACGACAGCCTACTAGCCCTGAGAAGACAGCCTACTAGCCCTGAGACGACTGCCCACTAGCCCTGAGACCCTGAGACGACAGCCTACTAGCCCTGAGACGACAGCCTGCTATCCCTGAGACGACAGCCTACTAGCCCTGAGACGACAGCCTACTAGCCCTGAGACGACTGCCTACTAGCCCTGAGACGACAGCCTACTAGCCCTGAGACGACAGCCCACTAGCCCTGAGACCCTGAGACGACAGCCTACTAGCCCTGAGACAACAGCCTGCTAGCCCTGAGACGACAGCCTGCTAGCCCTGAGACGACTGCCTACTAGCCCTGAGACGACTGCCTACTAGCCCTGAAACGACAGCCTACTAGCCCTGAGACGACAGCCTACTAGCCCTGAGACGACAGTCTACTAGCCCTGAGACGACTGCCTACTAGCCCTGAGACCCTGAGACGACAGCCTACTAGCCCTGAGATGACAGCCTACTAGCCCTGAGACGACAGCCTACTAGCCCTGAGACGACAGCCTACTAGCCCTGAGACGACAGCCTACTAGCCCTGAGAAGACAGCCTACTAGCCCTGAGACGACTGCCCACTAGCCCTGAGACCCTGAGACGACAGCCTACTAGCCCTGAGACGACAGCCTGCTATCCCTGAGACGACAGCCTACTCAGGGATAGCTATGAGACGACAGCCTACTAGCCCTGAGACGACTGCCTACTAGCCCTGAGACGACAGCCTACTAGCCCTGAGACGACAGCCTGCTAGCCCTGAGACGACAGCCTACTAGCCCTGAGACGACAGCCTACTAGCCCTGAGGCGACAGCCTACTAGCCCTGAGACGACTGCCTACTAGCCCTGAGACCCTGAGACGACAGCCTACTAGCCCTGAGATGACAGCCTACTAGCCCTGAGATGACAGCCTACTAGCCCTGAGACGACAGCCTACTAGCCCTGAGAAGACAGCCTACTAGCCCTGAGACGACTGCCCACTAGCCCTGAGACCCTGAGACGACAGCCTACTAGCCCTGAGACGACAGCCTGCTAGCCCTGAGACGACAGCCTGCTAGCCCTGAGACGACAGCCTACTAGCCCTGAGACGACAGCCTACTAGCCCTGAGACGACAGCCTACTAGCCCTGAGACGACAGCCTACTAGCCCTGAGACGACAGCCTACTAGCCCTGAGACGACAGCCTACATGCCCTGAGACGACAGCCTACTAGCCCTGAGACGACAGCCTACTAGCCCTGAGACGACAGCCTACTAGCCCTGAGACGACAGCCTACTAGCCCTGAGACGACAGCCTACTAGCCCTGAGACGACAGCCTACATGCCCTGAGACAACAGCCTGCTAGCGCTGAGACGACAGCCTGCTAGCCCTGAGACGACAGCCTACTAGCCCTGAGACGACTGCCTACTAGCCCTGAGACGACAGCCTACTAGCCCTGAGACGACAGCCTACTAGCCCTGAGACGACAGCCTACTAGCCCTGAGACGACTGCCTACTAGCCCTGAGACCCTGAGACGACAGCCTACTAGCCCTGAGACCCTGAGGCGATAGCCTACTAGCCCTGAGACAACAGCCTGCTAGCCCTGAGACGACAGCCTGCTAGCCCTGAGACGACAGCCTACTAGCCCTGAGACGACAGCCTGCTAGCCCTGAGACGACAGCCTACTAGCCCTGAGACGACAGCCTACTAACCCTGAAACGACAGCCTACTAGCCCTGAGACGACAGCCTACTAGCCCTGAGACGACAGCCTACTAGCCCTGAGACGACAGTCTACTAGCCCTGAGACGACTGCCTACTAGCCCTGAGACCCTGAGACGACAGCCTACTAGCCCTGAGATGACAGCCTACTAGCCCTGAGACGACAGCCTACTAGCCCTGAGACGACAGCCTACTAGCCCTGAGAAGACAGCCTACTAGCCCTGAGACGACTGCCCACTAGCCCTGAGACACTGAGACGACAGCCTACTAGCCCTGAGACGACAGCCTGCTATCCCTGAGACGACAGCCTACTAGCCCTGAGACGACAGCCTACTAGCCCTGAGACGACTGCCTACTAGCCCTGAGACGACAGCCTACTAGCCCTGAGACGACAGCCCACTAGCCCTGAGACCCTGAGACGACAGCCTACTAGCCCTGAGACAACAGCCTGCTAGCCCTGAGACGACAGCCTGCTAGCCCTGAGACGACAGCCTACTAGCCCTGAGACAACTGCCTACTAGCCCTGAGACGACAGCCTACTAGCCCTGAGACGACTGCCTACTAGCCCTGAGACGACTGCCTACTAGCCATGAGACGACAGCCTACTAGCCCTGAGACGACAGCCTACTAGCCCTGAGACGACTGCCTACTAGCCCTGAGACGACAGCCTACTAGCCCTGAAACGACAGCCTACTAGCCCTGAGACGACAGCCTACTAGCCCTGAGACGACAGTCTACTAGCCCTGAGACGACTGCCTACTAGCCCTGAGACCCTGAGACGACAGCCTACTAGCCCTGAGATGACAGCCTACTAGCCCTGAGACGACAGCCTACTAGCCCTGAGACGACAGCCTACTAGCCCTGAGACGACAGCCTACTAGCCCTGAGAAGACAGCCTACTAGCCCTGAGACGACTGCCCACTAGCCCTGAGACCCTGAGACGACAGCCTACTAGCCCTGAGACGACAGCCTGCTATCCCTGAGACGACAGCCTACTCAGGGATAGCTATGAGACGACAGCCTACTAGCCCTGAGACGACTGCCTACTAGCCCTGAGACGACAGCCTACTAGCCCTGAGACGACAGCCTGCTAGCCCTGAGACGACAGCCTACTAGCCCTGAGACGACAGCCTGCTAGCCCTGAGACGACAGCCTACTAGCCCTGAGACGACAGCCTACTAGCCCTGAGACGACAGCCTACTAGCCCTGAGACGACTGCCTACTAGCCCTGAGACCCTGAGACGACAGCCTACTAGCCCTTAGATGACAGCCTACTAGCCCTGAGATGACAGCCTACTAGCCCTGAGACGACAGCCTACTAGCCCTGAGAAGACAGCCTACTAGCCCTGAGACGACTGCCCACTAGCCCTGAGACCCTGAGACGACAGCCTACTAGCCCTGAGACGACAGCCTGCTAGCCCTGAGACGACAGCCTGCTAGCCCTGAGACGACAGCCTACTAGCCCTGAGACGACAGCCTACTAGCCCTGAGACGACAGCCTACTAGCCCTGAGACGACAGCCTACTAGCCCTGAGACGACAGCCTACTAGCCCTGAGACGACAGCCTACATGCCCTGAGACGACAGCCTACTAGCCCTGAGACGACAGCCTACTAGCCCTGAGACGACAGCCTACTAGCCCTGAGACGACAGCCTACTAGCCCTGAGACGACAGCCTACATGCCCTGAGACGACAGCCTGCTAGCCCTGAGACGACAGCCTGCTAGCCCTGAGACGACAGCCTACTAGCCCTGAGACAACTGCCTACTAGCCCTGAGACAACAGCCTACTAGCCCTGAGACGACTGCCTACTAGCCCTGAGACGACTGCCTACTAGCCATGAGACGACAGCCTACTAGCCCTGAGACGACAGCCTACTAGCCCTGAGACGACTGCCTACTAGCCCTGAGACGACAGCCTACTAGCCCTGAGACGACAGCCTACATGCCCTGAGACGACAGCCTACTAGCCCTGAGACGACTGCCTACTAGCCCTGAGACGACAGCCTACTAGCCCTGAGACGACAGCCCACTAGCCCTGAGACCCTGAGACGACAGCCTACTAGCCCTGAGACAACAGCCTGCTAGCCCTGAGACGACAGCCTGCTAGCCCTGAGACGACAGCCTGCTAGCCCTGAGACGACAGCCTACTAGCCCTGAGACGACAGCCTACTAGCCCTGAGACGACTGCCTACTAGCCCTGAGACGACTGCCTACTAGCCATGAGACGACAGCCTACTAGCCCTGAGACGACAGCCTACTAGCCCTGAGACGACTGCCTACTAGCCCTGAGACGACAGCCTACTAGCCCTGAAACGACAGCCTACTAGCCCTGAGACGACAGCCTACTAGCCCTGAGACGACAGTCTACTAGCCCTGAGACGACTGCCTACTAGCCCTGAGACCCTGAGACGACAGCCTACTAGCCCTGAGATGACAGCCTACTAGCCCTGAGACGACAGCCTACTAGCCCTGAGACGACAGCCTACTAGCCCTGAGACGACAGCCTACTAGCCCTGAGAAGACAGCCTACTAGCCCTGAGACGACTGCCCACTAGCCCTGAGACCCTGAGACGACAGCCTACTAGCCCTGAGACGACAGCCTGCTATCCCTGAGACGACAGCCTACTCAGGGATAGCTATGAGACGACAGCCTACTAGCCCTGAGACGACAGCCTACTAGCCCTGAGAAGACAGCCTACTAGCCCTGAGACGACTGCCCACTAGCCCTGAGACGACTGCCTACTAGCCCTGAGACGACAGCCTACTAGCCCTGAGACGACAGCCTACTAGCCCTGAGACGACTGCCTACTAGCCCTGAGACGACAGCCTACTAGCCCTGAGATGACAGCCTACTAGCCCTGAGATGACAGCCTACTAGCCCTGAGACGACAGCCTACTAGCCCTGAGAAGACAGCCTACTAGCCCTGAGACGACTGCCCACTAGCCCTGAGACCCTGAGACGACAGCCTACTAGCCCTGAGACGACAGCCTGCTAGCCCTGAGACGACAGCCTGCTAGCCCTGAGACGACAGCCTACTAGCCCTGAGACGACAGCCTACTAGCCCTGAGACGACAGCCTACTAGCCCTGAGACGACAGCCTACTAGCCCTGAGACGACAGCCTACTAGCCCTGAGACGACAGCCTACATGCCCTGAGACGACAGCCTACTAGCCCTGAGACGACAGCCTACTAGCCCTGAGAAGACAGCCTACTAGCCCTGAGACGACTGCCCACTAGCCCTGAGACCCTGAGACGACAGCCTACTAGCCCTGAGACGACAGCCTGCTAGCCCTGAGACGACAGCCTGCTAGCCCTGAGACGACAGCCTACTAGCCCTGAGACGACAGCCTACTAGCCCTGAGACGACAGCCTACTAGCCCTGAGACGACAGCCTACTAGCCCTGAGACGACAGCCTACATGCCCTGAGATGACAGCCTACTAGCCCTGAGGAGGGGGCAACATCAGGCTGTGGCTGACCGTCTTTCTTCCCTCCCCACCTCCACCTCCAGGCTTGCTCCCATGCCCTCCTCCTTCAGCTTCATGTGGGGAGATTGTCAGCTTAGAGTGCTTCCCCGACACCTCACTCTCTACCTCCATGTCCTTGCCGTTGATCGGGCTGTGGCACTCCTGTTCTACCACCTCTGTCCTGTGGGTGGCGCCACTGTCGTTCTCACTATACTTCAGCGGGGGCATCACCAGATCCACCAGCGTTTCTTTGAAGTGAAGGCGTCGGCGCAGAGTCATGTCCGGTGCTTTCTGATCCCGCAGCTGCCGATTGGCCAGCTGGATCTTCTCCATTATGTACTTCTCTTCATCAGGTTGGTCCTCCAGCACTGGAGGGGGCAGAGCTACAGGGGATCCGCCCTTATATGGACTAATCGAACTCCAGAGTTTCCCTAAGCTCCTCCTTGCACTCTCTCTTCTCTTTCGGGCTTTTCTTGTCCTTCCTTCCTCGCTTATTGTCCTCCTCTTCCTCCTCCTCTATTTCGACTTTGATGTCCTCATAGTCAGGGTCCTGTTAAGGAGGAACAAGGGTGCATTATCATTAGTGCACACTGTAGCAAAACGTTTTTATTGGCCAAATTTCCAGTTTTGCAACGTTTGCTTTCGTTCGGTTCCGAGTGAATAAATCCCAGGAGAGTGATATTTATATCCACCCGAGTCTCTCAACAGACAGTGTGTCAGCAAGCAATATGTTAACTAGGTACTTTGATACTTTATGAGAGACATGACGACTTTGTGTGTGTGTCTGTGTGTGTGGTTATCAATCATTTATCCAGTGCAGAGCCATATTCCCTGACACAGTGTCTGAATGTGATTCAGTAGCTAGGTGTCCGTCCAATTGGAGAATATTCTAAATTCTGCATGACTCCCACTAGAGATGTGTTTCCATGAAATGTACTTGTTGGGGATTTTTTTTTAACTGTGTGGGATGACGTAGTGCACATAAACATACCTTTTCCACTTAATTTCCCATGTACCAAAAACATGTGTGCTGCTATCAATAATATATCCAGTGCAGAGCCTTATTCAAGACCCTCTAAATTTAGTGGAGAAGAGCATCAAGCTCATCACCTTGCACTTTCACCACCTTGTGAAGTTCATCGTAACTTATTTCATCTGTAGCCTAATAAACTGCATGCTTTCCTGACGAGTCATCGCATGACTTCACATTTACTTCGATTTGATCAATATTTGCGCATTGAAAGTGTTTCCACCGACATTTCTCTGATAATGAATTTTACCGACACAAAACGATCCCACCTTGTCTAGCAAATGTTGTTTGTCGACATTTGGAAGTTTATCGACAAATGTTCTGTTTTCATCAGGCCTCGTGACATTTTTAATCCGACATGTACTTAACTCACATAAGAATGTTGGTTAGTGACATGGATTCACATTCAGACACTGAGACGTGGCACACAGTGAGTACAACGCCACACACTGTGACAGAAAGAGGAAGAGACAGGTGACCCACCAGCCCACTGACCTACTCCCAGTCACTCCTCCCCTCCTCACTGATCAGCCAATCCCCACTGACCTACTTACTGCCAGTCATTCCTCCCCTTCTTACTGATAAGCCAATCCCCACTAACCTACCTGGCTGTCGCTCCTCCCCTCTTCCCTGATCAACAACTGACCTACCTGGCCGTCGCTCTTACCCTCCTCACTGATCAGCCAATCCCCACTAACCTACCTGGCTGTCGCTCCTCCCCTCTTCCCTGATCAACCTTTTTCAAATGAAGCAGAACATCCAGACAGGATCAACCAGAGCAGGCCCACTGCTGAAGACCACAGGAGGTTGGTGGTACCTTAATTGGGGAGGTCAGGACTGTGGTAATCCTGGAGCGGAATACACTGGAATGGTATCAAACAAATGTATTATATCTGTTTGATACCATTCCATTAGTGCCGTTCCAGACGTTATTATGAGCCTTCCTCAACTAAGCAGCCTCCACTGGTGAAGATTGCGCCAACATTGTACTTTCAAAGAGTATCCATATTTGCCTTTGGGCCAAAGTCAATTCTCTTTCAATTCACACCAGATCAGGGCAGTTTGTGCACTGACAATCCCTCGTAACACAAAAAGATAATACAATTCCAAACTCTGTAAGCACGCATCACAAGCGTTCAATTCACAGATCATCAGTCATATAGTATAGTGGACCTGTATTCATTCTATGACTTATGATGGCCCTCTCCTGGCCGAATGATGCATAGCGCAGGAGAAACACTACGCCGCACCGTGGCCCTCCACTGGCCGAATGATGTATAGCGCAGGAGAAACACTTCAGCCTGCTACAGCTGCAGTTTGCATTACATTATGGGACCACATTGTGAGATGTACTGTCTTAACTGGGATCGGAGTTACTGTTAGATGTATTGCATCTTGTAAAATCCTGTGGATACAAAAGGATAACATGATGTGACAAGCAGTCAGACGCAGTCTGGTTTCTATGGTCCACGAGTAAACAGCCTAATAACGCCAATCGAAGAGCTATGTATGCAATAGAGAATGTGCAAATACAATCCCATCTAAATAAACTCACCGAGAATAAAAATAAAACACGTATGTATTATATCCTCTTCTATGGACTCTGTCTGTCTTTGTTTTACCGGCCTACATGTTCGTGATTCAGCCAGAACACCTGTCCAGATCATCTCCTCTGCTTCTTCCTCTCCCTGGCGTAACTAATTAGGGTTTAATATTGCTTTTGTCATAGATAATTAAGACAACAGGCACATGCTTAAACCAGAAAACAGGCACACACACAAATACGTTTTGTTATTCTATTCTTATAGGCATCTAAAATTAATTTCCATTTGAAATCCTATTTTCCCAAGCCTGTAACCCTAACCCACCTCTTATCCGAATTCCAACCCTAACCATAAACCTAACCCCTAAACGTCAAATAACATTTGTCCTCATGGAGACGTGTCCCCACAAGGGAGAATGTTCCATGTTTTACTGTCCTTGTGAGGTTTGTAGGTCCACCACAAGGATAGAAGAACCAACCCACACACACACACACAGACACACACACACTTCCTTTCGTGTGCATAATGGGGCAGCTTTTATATTGTACACCCTTTAAAATAAGTTGGGGCACATAGCAATCCTTTTTCTGATCATTGTAATCTACGATTTGTGTGAGAGAAAAAATGCAGATGGCAGAATTTTCTTCATGCTTTACAGGAATAAGAAAAGAAATCCATCAGTCATTATGGGCCAATCACTCTTATCTTGACAGAGAGCAACGGGTCGCTTGTCACGTTCTGGTTAATAAAGACACGCCTACAGAAAAGCACTGGCTTGTGGGTCTTGCTGTTTGCTGCAATTCACTATCAGTTAAACAAGCCTGCAACGTCTCATCGGGAAACAACATTCCCCATGCTTCATCGCTCGGTTCAAAGCAAGTACACCCCCACCCCCGGACCTGTCTGCCTGCACGTCTGTCAACTTGTGATAGTATTTTTCCGTTTTTGCTAGATGTCTACCAATTTGTACCTTTTACACTGAGACGATAGCTAGATCATTTACTACTCATGTCTACCATCGTTCTTTATTCCATAAACAGAACGGCGCAAACCACCGTGAGACAATGTTTGATTCCTTATTCAAAGGGAGCTTCCAGAGTCGACTCGCACCTTTCTGTCTTCCTTAAAACTTCAGTCCGCAGGTTAACTTCGCTTCCGAGAGTGAGATGGGTTCCCAACTCTACTGGAGTGCGGTTCATGTCCCTCGGGACAGCAGGCAGAACTGCACCCGGGCGAACCAGGAGAGGCGCAGTGCTTGTAGCTGGAGCAGCAGCGACAGTGGCGGGGTTTGTGGCCAGCGCTACTCACTTTCAGCGAGCTGAAATGGCATCGGTGATCCCCAAAACCGAGGAGGAGGACACGGAGATAGCGGAGAAATGCAAGACATTCATGTCTCCGCCGTGTACCGATGTCAAAGTTCTGCAGCAGAGGAAAGAAGAGATGTGCACGAGGATGGAGATGCTGATCATGGAGACGCAGGCGGAGTTCTGCAGAGCGCTCGAGGAGGTGGACGGCGGCAAGTTCAAAGTAGACCGATGGGAACGGAAAGAAGGCAAGTATCTCCCCTTTGGCACGTGCCGATGCGCGCCCATGGATAGACTAGTCAGTCAACCTCTACCTAAATCCAGTGTATAATCTTACTTAGGCCTATCTGGCAACTATCAACCCTGGCACATTCACAATGACACAAGCAAAACATAGAAGTGTTCAATGAATGTACAAAAACTAATCCGAAGGTTGTCCACCCTGTCCTTAGTCCAGATAGGTCTAGTAACCAGCCACAGCCACACTGTGAACCCATGCCAGTATTGGTATGACAATATAGCAAAGTGCTTGGGGTTTTGGGCCTTTCTTTAGTATAATAACATAACGTCTGCCTGTCTGTCTCTGTGCTGCCTATATGATTGTCCATGCCTGTCTGTTTCTGTCTCTGTTCGTCCATTGGTCGGTTGATCCGTCTGTCTTTCAGGTGGCGGGGGCATCAGCTGTGTGCTGCAGGATGGGAGGGTGTTTGAGAAGGCGGGGGTCAACGTGTCCGTGGTGTTTGGGAACCTGACCGAGGAGGCCGCCAAGCAGATGCGCAGCAGAGGGAAGGTCCTCAAAGGAAAAGATGGTGAGTATAAAACCCTCACCGTTCATATCAACCTCATAAACTACAGCAGAACTGTGTGTTGTCTTGCAGTATAGTGTGTCACCTCATGCTACGTGGTTCACCCGAGACCAGAGAGGGCCATTCTGATAACAAAATGTGTTAAAGGAGTCAGGATTGGATCCTTTAGTCGGACTATGGTTAAGATTAATTGAATTCTATTTCATTGTATTGTTTTGTCCTCTCCCAGGCAAGCTGCCGTTCTGTGCCATGGGGGTGAGCTCCGTCATCCACCCCACGAACCCCCACATTCCCACAGTGCACTTCAACTACAGATACTTTGAGATAGAAGAAGGAGACGGTGAGGCTGTGACCTATGACCTTATACCATTCAATAGTCAGAGCTGACATAATGAATGATCACTATTGTCTCTTTCTTTTCTCCCCCCCCCCCCCCCCCAGGTACTAAACAGTGGTGGTTTGGTGGGGGTACAGACCTGACTCCTACCTATGTCAATAAGGAGGATGGTGCTCACTTTCACAACAGTCTGAAGGAGGCCTGTGACAAACATCACCCTCAGTACTACCCCGACTTCAAGAAGTGGTACGACACGTATCTGTGACACAATGTGAAAAGTGTGTGTGTGTGTGTGTGAGTGAGTGACTACACTGGGTGGGTCTCTACTGTTCCGCAGTGATAAGAAGACTGTTTGTTCAGTGGTATCTAGATATAAAATTACATTGTGAGTGAGCGTGGGTACTGTTCATCTTTGTGTGTCAGTGTTGTGTGGCTTCCTATAGGCTCTGCATTTTAAACATTCAGTTATGTCATTTTTTTTCAGTAGTTGTATTTTTAAATAACTTTTGGTTGCATTTTCATTTAGTGTAATAACATTATTATAACTACCTCTGTCTAGAGTCATTGAAACTAGAGGTCGACCGATTAATTGGAATGGCCGATTAATTAGGGCCGATTTCAAGTTTTTATAACAATCGGAAATCGGTATTTTTGGACACTGATTAGCGTTTCAAACGTCACTCGCTCTGAGACTTGGAGAAGTTGTTCCCCTTGCTCTGCAAGGGCCGCGGCTTTTGTGGAGCGATGGGTAACGATGCTTCGAGGGTGGCTGTTGTCGATGTGTTCCTGGTTCGAGCCCAGGTAGGGGCGAGGAGAGGGACGGAAGCTATACTGTTACACTGGCAATACTATAGTGCCTATAAGAACATCCAATAGTCAAAGGTATATGAAATACAAATGGTATAGAGAAATAGTCCTATAAATACTATATTAACTACAACCTAAAACCGCTTACCTTGGAATATTAAAGTCTCATGTTAAAAGGAACCACCAGCTTTCATATGTTCTCATGTTCTGAGCAAAGAACTTAAACGTTAGCTTTTTTACATGGCACATATTGCACTTTTACTTTCTTCTCCAACACTTTGTTTTTGCATTATTTAAACCAAATTGAACATGTTTAATTATTTATTTGAGGCTAAATTGATTTTTATTGATGTATTATATTAAGTTAAAATAAGTGTTCATTCAGTATTGTTGTAATTGTCATTATTACAAATAAATGTAAAAAATCGGCCGATTAATCGGTATCTGCTTTTTTTGGTCCTCCAATAGTCGGTATCGGTATCAGTGTTGAAAAATCCTAATTGGTTGACCTCTAATTGAAACTAGTAGCTCCACATTTCTACCATCTTTCCACCCCGAGGTCGAAGCCCGCAAGGAAATCGAATTAGCATAATACAAAAATCCCCATAATAATCTGTCAGTTTTAGCTATAGAGATGTTGTTTTTTTTGCATTGGATGCGTCTCTATCCTCTGCCTATGTAACACTGTGACAGAGCTAGAGTGGTGTTTGTCAGACCATGAGACATCCCGAAAATCAGTCTTCTCACAAAATCGTCTGTAACATCCGAACAGTTTGGCCTACAAACCATTACGACATCTCTATGGAAAGACGAGACTTTCACGACCTTTGCTCTACGACCTCCACAAGTGTCAGGAGACTTGTCTAAAGTCGGTACAGCCGATCTGCCGACTTCTGTCTGTACCGTTTGGGCTACACACTAATATGAACCGTTTGGGCTACACCCCTCTGTACAAAGGTTAGAGTCTCAAGGACATGTACACTACCGTTGAAAAGTTTGGGGTCACTTAGAAATGTCCTTGTTTTTTAAAGAAAAGCAAAAAAAATTTGTCCATTAAAATAACATCAAATTGATCATAAATACAGTGTAGACATTTGTTAATGTTGTAAATGACTATTTGTAGCTGGAATATGGAATATCTACATAGGTGTCAGAGGCCCATTATCAGCAACCATCACTCCTGTGTGGAAACAAAGGACTTTTTTCTGAAACTCGTCAGTTTATTCTTGTTCTGAGAAATGAAGGCTATTCCATGCGAGAAATTGCCAAGAATCTGAAGATCTCGTACAACGCTGTGTACTACTCCCTTCACAGAACAGCGCAAACTGGCCCTAACCAGAATAGAAAGAGGAGTGGGACGCCCCGGTGCACAACTGAGTAAGAGGACAAGTACATTAGTGTCTAGATTGAGAAACGGATGCCTCACAAGTCCTCAACTGGCAGCTTCATTAAATAGTACCTACAAAACACCAGTCTCAACGTCAACACTGAAGAGGTGACTCCGGGATGCTGGCCTTCTAGGCAGAGTTTTAGAAAGAAAAAGCTACATCTCTGACTGGCCAATTAAAAAGAAAATATAGGCTAAAGAACACAGACACTGGACAGAGGAACTCTACCTAGAAGGCCAGCATCCTGCAGTCGCCTCTTCACTGTTGACGTTGAGACTGGTGTTTTGCAGGTACTATTTAATGAAGCTAACGGTACATGTCGGTTATTTTCCTCTAGGACACCCACAGGCCTCACAAGACTCATCTGAAGGTCCCCCGGTACCAGTTGAAAAGTATATATGGAGACAGTTTAGTGCCAAAAATATGGGGTTAAATGCATGTAAAAAAAATAACATTTTTTTTAAAGAAACGTTTCCTAATTATATCTCTCAAATATTGGAGAGACGCATCAGAACATACTTCATTTTGATATTTTTGTGGGACTTGGTTGTTCTATGTAACGAATATGTTATTCAATGCGTTTGTATGGGCTAATAGCAGTATAGCAGTATTTTTGGGATCCTTCAAGGGGTCTTAAAATTCTAAATCAAATAGCTAAATGATCCTTGGTATGATCTTCTTAAAACTATTCCATATAGTTTAGTAGAACCCCCCCACCACTCCCCGGCTTAGACTCTGATGGGTTAAATATCTGTAAAAGGAATGCACTGTACCAGTTGTTATGCAGTTTTGCAGGGACTGTAAATATGAATAACATGGGAAACACTTTATTTAAAGCCTGCTGAATCTAAGTTCCAAAACAATATACCTGCAGGCAGGTACAAGTAGTGCGACCATAACATGCAACAGAACATGTTTCCTCAAGCTTAGTTCATCTAAAACACTCCTCCTGGTATGCTGCTCTGTAGGTGTGACCGGTACTTCTACATCCCCCATCGTGGCGAGACGCGGGGAATCGGTGGCATCTTCTTTGACGACCTGGACTCTCCCAGCCAGGAGGAGGCGTTCAGCTTCGTTAAGAGCTGTGCCCACACCGTGGTGCCCTGTTACCTGCCCATTGTCCAGAAACACCTTAATGACCCCTTCAGCCCAGAGGAGAAGGACTGGCAGCAGGTGCGAAGAGGAAGGTGGGTACAGATGAGAGGGCTGTCTGTGTGTGCCATTTAATAAATACACATCTTGTGTGAATTCTCACAATCATGCCTGTCTTCTGTCTGTAACTTGTGAGTGTTTTCAGGTATGTGGAGTTTAACCTGGTGTATGACAGAGGGGTGAAGTTTGGACTGGCCACGCCAGGCTCCAGGATCGAGAGCATCCTCATGTCCTTGCCTCTCACAGCCAAGTGAGTTCTGTGACATCACACGGCCGTGCTGCTGATAGCACTGGTGATTGGGTACTGGGCTGGTGAGGACTGTATGTGGGGTGTGCTACTGTCTACAGGAAGGTGTGTGTGTTGTTGAACAGACATGAGAATAGGAATCACATCAGCTTTGTGATCTTCCCTCCCTGATTAATCGTCACCGGTTCAGAGAGGGAAATGCTGGTGTCAATCTACCAATCATATAATCAATTTCTTTATTGTTCCAATTAGGAAACATAGTGCACCGCTGCCAGGGTGAGAAACGTTAAAACATCCCTAAAACAGATTAATTTGAAAGGAAATGAGAGCTGGCTTCCTGTTGAGTCAAGGAGACGGTGCTCAGTATGTCTGTATGGTGGGTCCTATTGTATCAACCAGAGACGGGCCTGTGGAGTCAACGCATCCAGCTTGGCGCATGGCATTTCTATCTGCAGTCCCAGGTCTCTCATTCATGCTGACAGTATTCTCTCTCCCCAGGTGGGAGTACATGCATGAGCCTCCTAAAGGCACCCTGGAGGCCGATATGCTGGAGGTGTTACAAAACCCCAAGGAGTGGGTCTGACACGGACATTAACATGGCAATAACATCCTGACTCGGCCTGTTGATGACTGGAACAGGTGTCCGTCCCCTTTCGACTGCAGATCATTGCTTTTTCTCATTGGTCAACTCAACTGCAAACTCTTCACAGATACTATTAGCTATAGTGTTCACTGGAAAAACTCTCTTATTGCTTTTACACTTTGTTTTAATAATGTCTGTCAGATAAGCCTTGTTACCACTGCCTGAATTGCTTTATCATGGATGTCTTTTCCTTTTTGGATCGATTGCTTCATCTGTTTTGTCTCTCAGTGCCCTCTGGTTGTTAGCCCTAACCCAGGATGTTTGTCTCTCAGTGCCCTCTGGTTGTGTTCACCAGGCAGTCTAGGCACCAAACAGATGGGAGGAAAAACTCTTCTCATTTTGAGTTTCAAACTGTTTTCTTCCGTCTGTTCGTGCTGAATGTGTACAAGAAGAATGTGTACAAGAGAAAGTGGATCTGAACCCCTCGGGGTTTGTGGGCTACGCCATTGATGTAAACATAATTAAAGATGTTTTAATATCCTATCTGTCATGTCATCCACCAACAGAATTTATTAATACAAGTTCTATGAGAAAGTGCATCGTCAAGATTGGAGCCTGTGATCTTCTGTTCTCTAACTAAGGATCTAGTCTGGTGAGCTAGAAAGGGGGAGGGCACCAGGATTGTTTGGTTACATACTTAAAGAAGCTAGTTGGGCAGCCTGTTTAACAAAAAAAATGTAAACGACACAAATTAGTCTTTTGACCAATAAGAAAAATTGTCACATGCCAAATACAGTGAAATGCTGAATACAACAGGTTTAGACCTTATAGTGAAATGCCGAATACAACAGGTTTAGACATTATAGTGAAATGCTGAATACAACAGGTTTAGACCTTATAGTGAAATGATTCCTGACAAGTCCAGCTCTGAAAAAGACAAGATCTGACGTGATTGGTCCAAAGACCCATTAGTGGAAAAAATAGAATAATTGGGCTGCCTGTGTAAACACAGCCATGTTAGAACCAGGGGTGAATTCACACGAAGCAAACAGTGGTCAGGTCTATTTAGGCATGGTTAAGGAATCGCTACATATATAGTTAAGATTATTTAAACAGCTTTTTTAAATAGAGATATCCACAGAATGGATAAAGATGGTACTCACGGCATGCTTTATTTTAAAACTACAAGGAAAGTGTTGGATCAATTTGGAGGCACTTACAGAACATGGCTCCACACATTTGAAAGTATTTTATTACAAATTAATTCAAGCTCAGTACATATCCAAAGGTTTACCATATATTTACATGAATGTATTTGCTTAAGGCATTGTAAAAACAGAATTTCAAAAGGTAACAGTACAATAATAGGTCATGTCCAGAAACTCATCTTCTACCACCTATGTGTACACTTAAAAGATCTGAAATGATTGGACAGATGTAAGCAAAATAGCAACTATTCCACTTAGCCTATCAGAGGGAAAGGTGGAACTATCACCATATTGCTTTAGCATGGGGCTGGGCAACTGACGGCCACCCTTTCGAAGGCCATCAGATCAATAATATAATAATAATAATAATAATAGGAACTGTCAGGGTATCAACTTACTACTGTTGAGAGTTAGAATAGAATACACAAATTGCAATTTCCAAATGTGGATGTGCATCAGCAGTTTCTCTTATGTCAAGTCATTCAATTAGCTCATGTCAGCTAAACATTTTTAGATAGCTTGTTTTAGTGGCCAGCTATCTAAACCTTTTATTATGGTAAAATTATAAACCGGGGGCCCCTATTGATTTTGTTAATCTCAATCAGATATTAAAAACTGCTACAACAAAAAATCTCTCCACCCTAATGCAAAATGTGCCAAATTGCAGAACATTTGCTGTTAAACTACCCCATGGCAAAATGAATAGAATTGCATGAAATGAAGTAAACTTATCTGTCAACCTGGAGAGCTACCCTCCTGTAGGTTTTCACTCCAACCCTGTTCCTGGAGAGCTACCCTCCTGTAGGTTCTCACTCCAACCCTGTTCTCTCTCCTGAGCCCTGATTAAAAGGGTAGGGGCCATTTCTGGACAGGGCCATAAACCCAACCAAAATGTCTACCTCAACCAGCACATCCCAATCACAGGTCATATAGCATAGAGATAAGTGCTGCAGTTCCACAGGTCAACAAAATACATCTGCAGTGTACAGATTACACAGGCCCCGTGCACACTCAAGTCCTACAACTGATGTATAACACATTTGGCACAATGGTTGTGATGCAACGCAAAAAGATCTCAACGCTGTGTGATTATTTTTGTAGAGACACGGCACAATTACGGTGTAAACATTGTTGTGCAGACAAAGGCCGTACTTCAATACGTAGAGTGCTGTCCACAATACGCCTTTTTATTTTATTTTACCTTTATTTAACCAGGCAAGTCAGTTAAGAACAAATTCTTATTTTCAATGACAGCCTAGGAACAGTGGGTTAACTGCCTGTTCAGGGGCAGAACGACAGATTTGTACCTCGTCAACTCGGGGGTTTGAACTTGCAACCTTCCGGTTACTAGTCCAACGCTCTAACCACTAGGCTACCCTGCCGCCCCAAAGGCAATGTTCCCACCGTTTGCTGAGATCGCATTAACAGTACACGTTGCAATGTCGGCACAATCGGAAATTACTGTTAAAATGTCAACGCGGATAAGATTGAACCCCGGTCAAACTACATTGTCTCAAGAAATAAGTGTTTACAGGGCCACCGTCATATTACATGTATCAATATCACTAATAATAATGAATATTACACAGATATTTAGTGTTTAGGATGTCTACATTTAGTCCCCCAGCTGCATAATTGGCATGTAAAATATACAGTCGCCCAAAAGCTGACGACATTATTGGTAGTGCTGAATAGAACCAAACCAACTGCCACAACACAAAGTGCCTTCAGTCACACACCTCATGTTATTCACACCATTATTATCAATGTAGTCGGTGCTGATATCCGCAGTAAAAGAAAAATGCGCTCTCACACACATACACTGTGCGTAGTGACATTTAATACTGTATGTAGCCCAAAGAGAGAAAATGGATAATTGTCTGTAGCTTCCTGTCCCCTCGCAGGTCACGCTGCGCTCCATGCCAGCACAGCTCCCATAGTGCCACACAGAGACACTATGCCCTATTTAGTGCACTAATACCCATATGGACGAGTCAAAATTAGTACACTACATAGGGAATAGGGTAACATTTGGGATGCACCCTTAGGGAATATGGTCTAAGAATATTGACTGTCCCTGACTAATTCATATGACGCTGGGATAGATCCATCCAAGTCTATGTGTACAAATTACAAAAAAAAAAAAATCACAATTCACTCCCCAAACATTCAAAACAAAATACACACAATATATATATATATATATACACATATACATACATATACACACATATACATATACACATATACACACATACATATATACATACACATACATACACACACATATACATACATACACACATATACATACATATACATACATACACACACACAGATCAGAAAGCACAGCTTGAAATAATACTTTTTAAATGTTCATGTTTTGAAAATAACTTTAGTTATCAGATTTGATACATTTCTCTCCTTTTTTAGAAGTATGGAAATCAGAACAGTTCTTTTTTTACTTTACACCATTCATCAAGCCCCAAACCTCCAGCGTACTCATAACATCACTGATGTATGGCAGTATGGTTAAATAACTGTACATTTGGGTATAGCAAAATCAAACATTTGGTATCATCTTCACCATCACTCCACCCCTATCCGATGGTCAGTGCAAGAATCAACGTTATTGCATCCAACATCTCTGTGTTAGTGTAGTAACATAACAGTTAGAGGGAGGTGAGCAGGAGGGTGAGACCGGGCAGGAGGATCTAAGCTCATGTGTCAAACTTATTCCACCAAGGTTTTCCCTCCTCCCTGCCACCGAGGTTTTCCCTCCTCCCTGCCACCGAGGTTTTCCCTCCTCCCTTCCACCGAGGTTTTCCCTCCTCCCTTGGACCTGACTGACGAATGAAGGTCATTGATTAGTTAGTACCTCCCCTCAGCTGGTCTGAATTGAGAAGAAAAAAAACAAACATCAGCAGACAGACGGCCCTCCATGGAATGAGTTTGACACCCTTGATCTAGCTGGATGGGGGCCGGTTGAGACAGGGGGTGGGGGGGGGGTCACTTCACTTCCCATGGCCAATGATGTCCTCATATTGAGGAGGCGGCTCTGTCTCTATGTGCACATCTGTGTGCCCGACCGCCTCGTCGTAAGACGGGGGCGGGTCTCCTCTGCCTCCCCTCGCCGGCGTGACCTCCGAGCCCGGGTCGGCGGGGCTGCTGTTGACGCTGAGCTCCGAGTGGTCGTGGAGGTCCCGCCCCCACCGGTCCATGGAGACCAACGATAGGGTAGGGTCCCGGTGGGAGTGGCCCAGGGCGGGGTTGCGTTCCGAGCGCTTGCGGGAGTGGCAGCGCCACACAGTGATGGCCACGCCGGAGATCAGGAGCACCAGGAGCAAGGGGAGGATCAGGTAGAGGGAGTGGACTCTGCCCTCCAACTGCTGCCCGCCACTGCTCTCCCGCACATACTCCTCCCAGAACCGTTGCTGCAGCCAATCAGAGAGATACACCGTCAGAATTATCCGCTTAGAATAAACTCAGGGGGCATTGAGTTATATGTTGAAGAATATAACAAAGAAATGAACGTAACAGATAATCAAGATTTCACTGGAACATGGAATGTTAAAGAAATGCCATTTCCATCTGCAATGTTCTGAATGTCAAGCTCCAGAAAACACACACACAGCTGTCCGTATGTACTACATGCCTCTGCGTGACTGACTGTGCCTTCCCACCCCTGACAATAGTTCTTGTAATGATCCTCTCCCTACTGAGCAGCTCGCTCTCTTTCTCAGGGAGTCAGCTGCTCTTCTTGCTGACCATCATCCCTTCCTGAAAAACAGGAACATTCCACTGGCCAGCACACTGGAGTAGGACTACAAGTGTTTTTGATAGAGTGAGAATGTGTGTCTCTCTCAATAAGGGAGCAAAGGCAACAACAAAGAGCACTGTGTGTGTTGCATACGGGTTGGGGTCAATTCCATTTCAATTTAGAAAGGCAACAAGGTAGTCAAACATTCAAATTGTCCTTAATGCTTATCATTTACTTCCTGAATTGAAATTGACCCCAACCTTGGCTGCGTGCGTCTCACTCACAGTTTTCTCATCGTTCTCAAAGGCCTCCCTGGCTTCCTCGTAGGTGCAGATCTCCTCTCTGCACTCTCTCTGGATGTTGCCCTGACGGATCTCCTCTAACAGGTAGCCGTTGTCCCTGCGCAAACGCCTCAGCACTGTGTTGGCGAGGTCCGACGGCAAGAACACTGTCAGAGAGAGATGAAGGGAGAGCAGAGAGAGCACGAGAGAGGGGGACAGGAAGAGAGAGAGAGCGCGAGAGAGGGGGACAGGAAGAGAGAGCGAGCGCGAGAGAGGGGGACAGGAAGAGCGAGCGAGCGCGAGACAGGAAGAGCGAGCGAGCGCGAGCGAGGGGGACAGGAAGAGAGAGCGAGCGAGGGGGACAGGAAGAGAGAGCGAGAGAGGGGGACAGGAAGAGAGAGCGAGAGAGGGGGACAGGAAGAGAGAGCGAGAGAGGGGGACAGGAAGAGAGAGCGAGAGAGGGGGACAGGAAGAGAGAGCGAGAGAGGGGGACAGGAAGAGAGAGCGAGAGAGGGGGACAGGAAGAGAGAGCGAGAGAGGGGGACAGGAAGAGAGAGCGAGAGAGGGGGACAGGAAGAGAGAGCGAGCGCGAGAGAGGGGGACAGGAAGAGAGAGCGAGCGCGAGAGAGGGGGACAGGAAGAGAGAGCGAGCGCGAGAGAGGGGGACAGGAAGAGAGAGCGAGCGCGAGAGAGGGGGACAGGAAGAGAGCGAGCGCGAGAGAGGGGGACAGGAAGAGAGAGCGAGCGTGAGAGAGGGGGACAGGAAGAGAGAGCGAGCGCGAGAGAGGGGGACAGGAAGAGAGAGCGAGCGAGAGGGGGACAGGAAGAGAGAGCGCGAGAGAGGGGGACAGGAAGAGAGAGCGCGAGACAGGAAGAGAGAGCGCGAGAGAGGGGGACAGGAAGAGAGAGCGCGAGAGAGGGGGACAGGAAGAGAGACGGTCCGTTGTGATACAGTCTGGATTCGAACCAGGGTGTCTGTAGTGACGCCTCTAGTACTGACATAGTGTCTTAGAACACCTTGCCACTCGGGATAGAGAGACAAAGAGAAAAAGAGGCAGAGGTTGACACAAAGAAATTAGAAAAAGAAGGAAATGCCTACAAACTACATTTCTGTATAAAACAAAAGCTTCTTTGATTAGAAAGGCCAACCATGGCCAGCATAAGGGAAACTAGCTCTTGGAATCAAGACAGGCGGACAGAGCAACCCTCTGTTAAGCTGATCTGGGATCAGACCAGAGGCTGTGGACAGGAACCATATTGTGTTTATACGCCCCAGGAATGCCTGATTAGACTCACTTAAGGGAGAGTCGGCTAACATTTGTATTTTCCTGGGTAAACCATGTTATGGAGTTTAAACAAGGCCCTTCCCCACTTACCACTCCCCATGACTACTTCTGGTCTGTTTGGGATGGGTGACAGTGTCTGTTGATAGAAAAACAATTCACCAAAAACAGTTACCAACTTTAATGAGCAGAAACGGGTCAACAGCGGAGTCATACAACAGTTGGTTCAGATATTTACAGAACTCTACATATCCAAACTAGAAAGTAGGCCATCATTTCCACTGGGTGTTTAGGCCACTTTTCCCATAGAGCGTCAATGTCCACTATTATTCCCATTTAAGTCCTGCCCTGACAACCGCCCAACGGAAATGGCCGTCACAAGCAGTGTGCTGTGAATTTCAGACATCCGTGGCTAAAAACCGAATGACCCGAAGCTAACCAGGGTGACAGGAATGTTACTGCCATGACGGAAAGAGCCTAAAAGACCAACACAAATGTAATAAACACAGCGCCGTACGCGCCAGCTCTGACGGTCTCCTGGAAAGCGGCACCGGATGTAAAATTGTTCAACCTTTATTTTAGAACAATTAAAACAAGTTATATTGACTGCGATATCAAATACATGATGTAATCTTCTATTATTATTATAGCTGCCTATGTGTGTCATGGATATCTGAGATTGACGCTTGTCTTGCTAACGGTTAGCTTGCTGACAAGCGGATGATTTGTATCAAATAATTTCATGGCTTATTTTCTACATTGTAACAAGCGACTCCTATCATTCCAATCAGGAAATATTTCCACGAGCCGCTTCAAGAACACACGAAATTATTCAAGGCATTTGTCAAATGAAAATGGTGAAGAATGTAACTTTATTTACCTATTGTTCTTTAGGAATGCGCTCTATACTCCAGTATTGCCTCGACGACCATTATATTGCTACGCACGCGCAAAAGCCGGTTCAGAAGCTTTTTTCTTTCTCCTGTTTAAAGGGACAGTCAACAGGAATTTTAGCCACCAAGAACTCGCATCATACCAAGCGACTGACATCAAATGCCTTCTATGTGCTATTTCTACACAATCATAATTAGTTTTACATTATGAATTACTATAAAACTGGGAGTGAGTGTGCTGCAAGAATGAAATAATTCGTAAACTACTCTCGGTGCACAATTAGGCCTACTGGAACTTTGTAGACCACCTCGTGCTATGCACCAGGAAATGTTGCATGTCAAACTTGATTTACGGGGTTCCCATGGTCTTGCGGGCATTGACTCCTGAGTCAATAGCAGTCAGTGCATGGGAGTTTGGTCTTTAGGTTCCAATGTAATTACTGCAGTCTGCACTACCCTACCGTAGTCTAGGCACTAAGCATTTTAGAAACAAAATATGTGCTGCACTGTGCACTGAAATGACAAATCAACTAAATGATCTCTTGAATAACATTATAAAAATATAAACTATACTGTACAGTGCTAATTGTTGGTCTCAGTAGCATCAGACTATCAAGGCAGGTAGCATTGTGGTTAGAGCGTTGGGCCAGTAACCGAAAGGTTGCCAGATCGAATTCCCAAGCTGACAAGGTAAAAATCTGAACAAGGCAGATAACCCACTGTCATTGTAAATAAAATAAAAATTCTTAACTAACTTTCCTAGTAAAATAAAACATTGTAATCAGGATTCTCACAGGGGAATAGCAAGGTAATGAGTGGATCATCACACATGAACCCCTTAATCCTAAAAAAGCCTTTTTCCTTGTGGGGACCAGTCCCCACTTTTCCTTGTTTTACTATCCTTGTGAGGACTTCAGTAACCAACAAGGATAGTAAAACCAAACACACACACACACACACACACAGGCATTAATTCAAGCAAGAACAAACACATGATTGATTGTTGTTGAAATGACAGTGATTCAACCATATTTTCCCCAGTGGGATGCATGATCCATACCATATCTAACCATGTGGAACATCTCCCGTCTGCACCTCTGGTGCAATTCTAATGCCTTGGGGTATTGTTTTAAGGTAAGCAAAAGGTTCCAACCAAAACAACAGAGGTGGAAGGTCGACCCGACGACAAGGTGGAAGGTCGACCCGACGACGAAGAGGATTTTATGTCTCTCTATATTTTGGCCATTGCCAGATAATAGGTTTTTAACCACACTATCATAGATTAAGCAGAAATGTGTAAATTTGAGTGTTTTGATGTGTTTGTTTAAACAAATTTCAATTTTTTGGTTTCATAGATCCAATGTCATGGTGAATTTTTATGTTGAATTCCTGTTGAATATGTGTTAGTTGACAACTCAACCATATGTAAATGGGGGGGGGGGGGGGGGGGGGGGGTTCTTGCATCTGAATTTTATTGAGTTTTCCTAATATCAGGCTATACCACAATAAACATACATTTCAAATGCAGAGACCCCAAGATCGTTGAGTGCTTTTGAAATCTGTAGCCTCTCTCTTATGCGCTGTAGCAGCACAATGGACAGCACACGACAGCTGGGCCGTTGTGGTCATATAGGCTGCAAGATAGATAAGGCAATTCACCTATTACAAACAGCCTATGTGAATGTAGCTGTACACACAGCTGTCTTCACAAAATCATGCAAAATAATACATACTAAATGCTGAACGTAGTAGGATAGTTATTCATGCACGCAAACAAAAATATTGAATAGCAGTTTGGCTTAGAATATCATGGCACAACTGCGAATGAATGAGAACAGAACAAACCAGCGGTACCAAGTAGTAGGCCGAGTAAACAAAATATCCGGTTGATAAAGACATGACACAATCTATATTTAGGCTAGTTACAGTAACAGTAAACCAACACAGTAAACAAAAGGCAAATGGAGATCCAAATAACCTCAACAACGTCTACAGCCTACAGCCTACTACAGTGAGATGCAGCCTACAGCCTACAGTCTACTACAGTGAGGTGCAGCCTACAGCCTACTACAGTGAGATGCAGCCTACAGCCTACTACAGTGAGATGCAGCCTACAGCCTACTACAGTGAGATACAGCCTACAGCCTACTACAGTGAGATGCAGCCTACAGCCTACTACAGTGAGATGCAGCCTACAGCCTACTACAGTGAGATGCAGCCTACAGCCTACTACAGTGAGATACAGCCTACAGTCTACTACAGTGAGATGCAGCCTACAGCCTACTACAGTGAGATACAGCCTACAGCCTACTACAGTGAGATACAGCCTACTACAGTGAGATGCAGCCTACAGCCTACTACAGTGAGATGCAGCCTACAGCCTACTACAGTGAGATACAGCCTACAGCCTACTACAGTGAGATGCAGCCTACAGCCTACTACAGTGAGATGCAGCCTACAGCCTACTACAGTGAGATGCAGCCTACAGCCTACTACAGTGAGATACAGCCTACAGTCTACTACAGTGAGATGCAGCCTACAGCCTACTACAGTGAGATACAGCCTACAGCCTACTACAGTGAGATACAGCCTACTACAGTGAGATGCAGCCTACAGCCTACTACAGTGAGATACAGCCTACAGCATACTACAGTGACATGCAGCCTACAGCCTACTACAGTGAGATGCAGCCTACAGCCTACTACAGTGAGATACAGCCTACAGCATACTACAGTGAGATGCAGCCTACAGTCTACTACAGTGAGATGCAGCCTACAGCCTACTACAGTGAGATGCAGCCTACAGCCTACTACAGTGAGATGCAGCCTACAGTCTACTACAGTGAGATGCAGACTACATCCTACTACAGTGAGATGCAGCCTACTACAGTGAGATGCAGCCTACAGCCTACAGTCTACTACAGTGAGATACAGTCCACAGCCTACTACAGTGAGATGCAGCCTACAGCCAACAGTCTACTACAGTGATATACAGCCTACAGCCTAATACAGTGAGATGCAGCCTACAGCCTCCTACAGTGAAATGCAGCCTACAGCCTACCACAGTGAGATGCAGCCTACAACCTACTACAGTGAGATGCAGCCTACAGTCTACTACAGTGAGATGCAGCCTACAGCATACTACAGTGAGATGCAGCCTACTACAGTGAGATGCAGCCTACAGCCTACAGCCTACTACAGTGAGATGCAGCCTACAGTCTACTACAGTGAGATGCAGCCTACAGCATACTACAGTGAGATGCAGTCTACAGCCTACTACGGTGAGATGCAGCCTACAGCCTACAGTCTACTACAGTGAGATGCAGCCTACAATCTACAGTCTACTACAGTGAGATGCAGCCTACAGCCTACCACAGTGAGATGCAGCCTACAGCCTACTACAGTGAGATGCAGCCTACAGCCTACTACAGTGAGATGCAGCCTACAGTCTACTACTGTGAGATGCAGCCTACAGCCTACTACAGTGAGATGCAGCCTACAGTCTACTACAGTGAGATGCAGACTACATCCTACTACAGTGAGATGCAGCCTACTACAGTGAGATGCAGCCTACAGCCTACAGTCTACTACAGTGAGATACAGTCCACAGGCTACTACAGTGAGATGCAGCCTACAGCCAACAGTCTACTACAGTGATATACAGCCTACAGCCTAATACAGTGAGATGCAGCCTACAGCCTCCTACAGTGAAATGCAGCCTACAGCCTACCACAGTGAGATGCAGCCTACAACCTACAGTGAGATGCAGCCTACAGCCTACTACAGTGAGATGCAGCCTACAGTCTACTACAGTGAGATGCAGCCTACAGCATACTACAGTGACATGCAGCCTACAGCCTACTACAGTGAGATGCAGCCTACAACCTACAGCCTACTACAGTGAGATGCAGCCTACAATCTACAGTCTACTACAGTGAGATACAGCCTACTACAGTGAGATGCAGCCTACAGCCTACTACAGTGAAATGCAGCCTACAGCCTACCACAGTGAGATGCAGCCTACAACCTACAGTGAGATGCAGCCTACAGCCTACAGCCTACTACAGTGAAATGCAGCCTACAGCCTACTACAGTGAAATGTAGCCTACAGCCTACCACAGTGAGATGCAGTCTACAACCTACAGTGAGATACAGCCTACTACAGTGAGATGCAGCCTACAGCCTACTACAGTGAGATGCAGCCTACAGTCTACTACAGTGAGATGCAGCCTACAGCATACTACAGTGACATGCAGCCTACAGCCTACTACGGTGAGATGCAGCCTACAGCCTACAGTCTACTACAGTGATTGCAGCCTACAATCTACAGTCTACTACAGTGAGATACAGCCTACAGCCTACTACAGTGAGATGCAGCCTACAGCCTACTACAGTGAGATGCAGCCTACAGTCTACCACAGTGAGATGCAGCCTACAGCCTACTACAGTGAGATGCAGCCTACAGCCTACAGCCTACTACAGTGAGATGCAGCCTACAGCGTACTACAGTGACATGCAGTCTACAGCCTACTACAGTGAGATGCAGCCTACAGCCTACTACAGTGAGATGCAGCCTACAGCCTACTACAGTGAGATGCAGCCTACAGTCTACTACAGTGAGATGCAGCCTACAGCCTACTACAGTGAGATGCAGCCTACAGCCTACTACAGTGAGATGCAGCCTACAGCCTACTACAGTGAGATGCAGCCTACAGCATACTACAGTGACATGCAGCCTACAGCCTACTACAGTGAGATGCAGCCTACAACCTACAGCCTACTACAGTGAGATGCAGCCTACAATCTACAGTCTACTACAGTGAGATACAGCCTACAGCCTACTACAGTGAGATGCAGCCTACAGCCTACTACAGTGAAATGCAGCCTACAGCCTACCACAGTGAGATCCAGCCTTTTTCACATCTAGAAAGTAATG